>NC_142886.1:43730000-44086000 GCF_051225735.1 Oryctolagus cuniculus | reverse complement strand
GGGGGCAAGTGCAGGAGTGGAGCATCACAGATGTCCAGGACATGTCCCTGAGGTCACAGACGGCCACCCTGTAGGGACCACAAGGAGAATGAAGGGGCAGGCAGGCGGTGGTGCGGATGTCTGGGGAGCGTGTGGAACAGTCGGTGCGGTGTAGGGAGTGCATGCTAAGCTACGAGGTCTTAGAGCCCTTGGCAGTGGCGGGGAGCAAACCTGGAGAGCAGGGTGCCTAGAGCCTTCATTTTGAATATGATAGGACCAGCCAGGCCTCTCCAGAGAAGCAAAACCAGTAGGGTGCGCATGTCTATGTGTGTGTGTGTGTGTGTGTGTAGATTTATCTCCAGGAATTGGTTCACGTGATATAGAAGCAAGACTGGCTAAGTCCAAATCCACGGGCAGCCCAGAAGGCTGGAAATGGAGGCAGGCTTGCTGCTGCCATCTTCCTCTGCACGCCCCAGTGTCTGCTCCTGGGCCTTTGTATGGGTCAGGATCCTTCCAAGACACAGGATCTATGAAGCACACAAGAGGGGACCTCTTAGGGGAAATGCTCACAGGATCGAGGAGGCTGAGACGCTCATGGTAGACCATCTGCAAACTGGAGGAGCGGGGAAGCCGGGGCCGTGGCTCCACTCATGTCTGGAAGCCCCAGAGGCAGCGATGCTGACGGTGGAGGCCCCAGTCTGAGGCCCAAGGCCTGAGAGGCCCAGAGGCTGCTGGGGCCAGTCCAGAGTCCAAAGACAGAAGGCTCCAAAGGGCAGGTGCCATGGCCCAGTGGGTTAAGCCACCACCTGCAACACCTGTGTCCCATATGGGCACTGGTTCGAGACCCAGCTGCTCCACTTTCAATCCAACTCCTTGCTAATGCATCTAGGAGAGCAGCAGAGGATGGCACAAGTGTTTGTGCCCCTGCACCCATATGGGAGACCCAGAAGAAGCTCCTGGCTTCTGGCTCCTGGCTTCAGCCTGGGCGCTGGCCCAGCTCCTGCCGTTGTGGCCATTTTAGGAAGGAACTAGTGGATAGAATCAATCTCTCTCTCACTCTCTCTCCCTCTCCCTCTCCCTCTCCCTCTCCCTCTCCCTCTCACTCTCACTCTCCCTCTTCCTCTCTCTCTGTAACTCTGCCTTTCAAACAAATAAAAATAAATCTTGAAAAAAAAAAAAAAGAGAGAGACGGCTCCAGAATCCTGATGTCCCCAGGGCAAGAGCGAGCGAGTGTCGCCACCAGGACGGTCAGAGAGAGGAAGTCCCCCTCTCTCCCTTCCTTCTTTCTCCATCTGGGACCCTGCTGATCAGAGGGTGCCTGCCCACACTGAGAGTCCATCTTCCCCCTCACCCCGCCTGCCAACACCCACGCCAGTCTCCTCTGCAAACAGCCACCAGCACACACAAGCACACACAAGCAGAAGCTGTGCTCCCAGACATCGGGACACCCTCCGTGCAGGCTGACACCTGAAACCAGCCGAGATAGCCCTCAGATGATGACATGGGGCCTCCTGGGCTAGCAGGGGTCTCCTTTGCTCAAGTCATTGAGTATGGAAGTTAACCCCCGCACAGCCACGCCCAAGGCCCTGCTTGATCAAATAACTACATCACAGTCCAGCAAGGTTGACACACAGAACAGCACCACCAGGCTTTTGGAAGGTTTTATGTGATGGACATTCTCTGACCGACCTGGGATAGCTTCTGACTCGCTTTAAAGTGACACAGTCCACCATACTTTGAAAAGGATCCTCCTGGTTTCCTTGTGCAGAACAGATGGTAGGGCCACAGCTGGCTGTCACCAGGGAGACCAGCCAGGAGGCCACTGCAGGCGCCGTGTGAGGCTGTGGGGGGCCGGAAGCCTGGACCGTGGCTCTCCCGTGAAGGGGGAGTGGCAGATGCTGTTTGTCTCTGATCTGCACTGTGCATCATGTTCCACACACAGCAGGTGCACCTGCCACATTCGTGGGCCAGGAAAGTGCGGGAAAACCAGTGGCCCTGAGCATTTTGCACACTGTAAAGTGCTGTGCCCGTGTTCTCTGTCACCCACCATAGCCTTCTTGCCCTGTCCCCTTTGCTCAAACCAGTCCCCCGTGGGAGGAAGTGCCGGCTGTGGCTCAGATCCCATTTCCATCTGGGGACACAGCTTGCCACCGCCCACATGCAACAACTCCGTCTGGCTGCCCTGATCCCTCTCCTCGAGTGCACCAGGGCAGAGGTCGTCCTCCTAAGGACCCTCCCACTGCAAGGGGCCCACAGACTGGCCAGTCGTGGGATTTTTTACTGTGTCCCAGATTCCAGCTCCCCTCTAACCCAGAGAACTCTTGAGAATGTCCATTGCCTTCTGCATGTTTCCCAGAAGCTGGGAGCCCCAGGGAAGGCATCCACCAGATCTCCTCCGAGGTTAACTGATGCATGAATAAGAGGGGTGCGGCCGCAGGGTCCCTCACTCAAGTCCCCCACCCAAACACAGGGGGCTACCAACCGTATAAGCACGACTACGCGACGTCTTCTTTCACCAGCTCTAGAAAGCATTTTTAGAAAGAAAGGAAGGGACGAGCCCAGCGTGCTTCATGGAAAGTGGTTCCACATTCCCGCTGTGCGGAACACAGAGCATCCTGGAGCCGGCCGCTACCTGGCCCCGTTCCCTGTCCTGTTACAAAACAAAGGAGCCAAATTCCCTCTGATGTCTATAAATAAAGTGCTTTGTCCACAAGCAGTTGGGTGGAAGCATTTTTCCAACCAGTTTGCATACGACTTTCTCCGCGAGCAGCACAGCAGATCAGATGCTGGGCCAGGCCCACTGCCCTGTGGAACCAGAGCAATCCTCCTTTCGCAGCACTGATTTCCCTGTCCCCCAAATTCTCCCTCCTGCCTGCGTCAGTCTCGGCTTTGCGTACATTCTGCCCAGGGATGCACAGGCAAAGCCTTCCAAAATTCTTCCAATTTGAGAAATTCGAAATGGCAAAGGACTGAATTTCTTCAATTGCATGTAGACCCCTATTTCTGATCTATGGAATGGCTGGTGAATCTCTCTTTTCAGATGACAAGAGCTATGCAGGGGCCAGCGCCATGGCACAGCAGGTTAAAGCCCCAGCCTGCAGTGCCGGCATCCCATATGGGCGCAAATTCAAGTCCCGGCTCCTTCACTTCCAATCCAGTTCTCTGCTATGGCCTGGGAAAGCAGTAGAAGATGGCCCAAGTGCTTGGGTCCCTGCACCCATGTGGGAGACCTGGAAGAAGCTCCTGGCTTCAGATGGACACAGCTCCAGCCACTGAAGCCATTTGAGGAGTGAACCAGCAGATGGAAGATCTCTTTCTCTCTGTAACTCTTTCAAATAAATTAAAAAATAAATAAAGAGCTCTGCAACCAGTCACACTCCATTTTCAGCTCACCTGCCAGGCAGTTCAGCACCAGCAACTGTCAAGCCTTGTGACTGCTGCCTATTTTCCTGATTCCTAGACTAACCCTGGATTATTTTTACTGAAACTAATTCAAGCATACGCTGGCCCACATCGTCTTCAGAAGAGGTGGACTGCAAAGAAATAGTTTTAGAGCAGTGTTTACGTTTCATAGTGGAATGACAGAAACAGCCAGAATGGACAGAGGACAGGAAGGGAATGACTCTCCGTGGGCACCAACTGCCCTGCCTGATGTAAGCACTTTGCATTAAGTTTTTTTTTTAATGATTAATTACTTGCTTGATTGACTGCTTTGAAAGACAGAGTGTCAGCGAGAGGGGAAGAAACAGAGATCCTCCACCTGCCGGTTCAGTCCCCAAATGGCTGCAACAGCCAAGGCTGGGCCAGGCTGCAGCCAGGAGCCATCTGGTCTCTCCCAAGGGTGCAGGGGCCCAAGCACTTGGGCTGCCATCTGCTGCCCTCCCAGGTGCACTAGCAGGAAGCTGGATCAGAAGCAGAGCAGCTGGGACTCAGCCCAGCCTCTGATCCTGGATGCCAGTGTTGCAAGCGGCAGCCTAGCCCACTGCACACACTGCTGTCCTCTCTTGTTTTTCAAACTTAATCTGCACAGCACATCCTCTAAGACAGAATGGCTGAATCCAGCTTGGACCCAAGGCCCTCTGGCTCCAGAGCTAGTGTGTTGTGCACACTATCAGGCCACTCCTCAGACAGCTAGTGGGGAGAAGGCTGGCCAGTAACACAATATTCCTGAGAAAAGCCCAGTGCGTGTGCTAAGGGGCAGAGAGCAGGTTCGGGTGAAGTCAACAGGGAAGTACAAAGAAAGTGGACTTAAATACAGCTAGCACAAGGCATTCAGCCATCCATCTGTCCATCTGTCGGTACATTTGTCCATCTACCACTTGTCCATCCATCCACCCACCCATCTGTGCATCCATTCATCCACCCAGCCATAGATACATATCCATCCATCCACACAGCCATCTGCCCATCCATCCATCTCTGCACCCACCCATCCACCCATCCACCCACGCATCCACCCATCCACCCATCCATCCACCCATCCACCCATCCACCCATCCACACATCCACCCATCCACCCATCCACACATCCACCCATCCACACATCCACACATCCATCCATCCATCCATGCATCCGCATCTAAGCCTCCAACGCTTTTTGACTGCCACACAACAAAGGCCTCATACCTACCCCAAGGGAGCTCTGGAGCTGGGATGAGCTTTCACAGCTGGCTCATTACACTCCACATCACCCAGTTTTTGGGTGCAGACACCCCTGGGAAGACAGGGTCAGCTGAGAGCCATTGTCAGCGGCGGGCGCTCCTGGGGGCTGGGACAGAGGACAGAGGGCTGCCGTCCGGAGCCCCGACAGCTGGTGGCACAGCAAGGCTCCACCACACCTGCTTTGTTGTTGTCCATTGGACGACCTGTTCACTGCCTGTCTCTCGCTCTGGGACACCAACCCCATGAGGACAGGGACTTTGCTGTGTTTGGTGCTGTGTCTACAGAGCCCGGAGCAGCGGCTGACCCAGGATGTGGGCACAGTGAATGGAACGAAGGCAGCCCTGGGATCTCTGTCTGCCTGGGCTGCCATAATAAAACATCACCAACCTGGGGGCCGCGGCAACAGAAACTAACCTCTCACAGCCCTGACTGCAAGTTCAAGATGAAGGTGTTGGTGGGGTCAGGTTCTCCTTGGCTTGCAGAATCGCCTTCCTGGTGCTGCGTCCTCACCTGGTCTTTCTTCTGCGTGTGAACATCCACCTTGTCTCTCTCCTAAGAACCAGACACACTGGGCAAGGGTCTGTCCTCGGGATCCCTGTGTCCAATACCATCCCGTTCCCAGGTCCTCGGGCTCAGGGCTTCAACACAAGTGTTCTAGGGCCACGGTCCAATCCGCAGCGGTGCAGAGTACTGGGGGCGTGGCAGGCACTGCGCTCCACACTTAGCAGGAAGGATCTCACTGAGCCCACGCAACGACCCAGAGGTGGGTACTGCCACTCCTGTTCTAGGAGCTTAGGAAGCTGTGTGCTGAACGGTGCACGGAGAGCAGGCAAGATCCAAGGCTGGCCACTTGGTCTCAGAGCCTCCCTCTGTGCGCTAAGTGACAGCTCTCGGGGAAGGTCCAGAGAAGGAGGACTTCAGGGAACTGAGAGCCAGAGAGGAACCCTCAGGCCTGGCCATGGGTCCCGCTCAGGATAGCCTGGGCCACTGTACAGAGCACGCACACAGGCCAACATCCCACCACGTGGCTTCTTACGTCACCACATCCCCACCTGCGGCCTTGGTCTGTGCCCAAGCCCTGGACCCCCACGGGGATCCAGCCTTCCCGTGGCCAACGCAGAGCTCATCAGACTGCCCAAGCTGCACCGCCGCTCGGGACACAGACCTAGGGGTCACGTTCCGTTCCCTAGCCAGATCAACAACTCTGTTTCTACAACAAAGCCCAAATCACACCACTGCCCCCAGGCCCACAGTTGGCATCCAAGGTGGAACCACCACCATCTCTCACCTGGGCTCCTGCAAAAGCCAACCCCCCTGCCCCCTGCCCCCCCCCCCCAGCCAGTTTCCTTTCCATCTGTGCCCTGCCCCCACGCACCCACCCCGCCCTGCGGACAGCCAGGAGGGCAAATCAGCATCCTGCTCTCACAGATAGAGACTCCTGGGGCAGAGACAAAAGACTTTGTCACTCCAACAAAGGCAGAGTGCTGGCTGCTCCCCGCCCCCCACCCCGCTTCCTTATCCCAACTCCTCCTGGGTGGGCCCAGCCAGGACTGTGCAGGTAGTGGGTTTTCACTACAGGGGAGGACCTTTGAGCTTGGGGACCCCACCATTTTAAAGCCAACAGGAAGGAGCTCTGCTCTTGGTCCTGGAAAGACACAGAAGCTCATGCCTCCAGATCGCTCGCTGCAAACGCAACCCAACCCGGAGAAAAGGCCGAAGTGCTGAGCGGAGGGCTGGGCATTTGTGGCACGAATGTCTACTGACCCCGAATAAAACCCAAACTACCCACCAGGACTCTCAAGGCTCAGCCCACCCCTCTGACCTCACCTCCCAACCCCTCTCCCCTCCTCCGCTCTGCGCCAGCCACGCTGGCCTCCTAGGAAATACATCAGGGCTGTCGCATGGTCCCTCTCCGAGCCCTGCACTTGGGTCTCTACTTCCCACCCTTGAACTTCACCTCGGGGCCTTCCCCAGCCATTCCAGCTAACGCCGCCACCTAGCACATCACGCCATCACGGGCCATCATCTTTTCCAATGCTACCATGCTTGGGAATAGTCTTCTCTCCCCTGTGTGTCAGCCCCCCGACAGCCTTCTAGGGCCCCCCTATCTCGTTCCCCGCTGCACCCTCAGAGCCACAGCAGAGTCTGGATGCTAAGTGAGTATCCGGGGGTCACGTAAGTGCCAGGCAGACAGTATCCCCCAACTCGGACACCCAGCGGCTCGGACAGTGTCCCTAGGGGTGGGAAATGCCAGCCACGGAGCCCTGGAAACCTAAAACCTGGCATGACTCAGATTAATGCCAGGGTCCAAGTGCTCAGTGTTGTTCTTCACATGGGAGGCTGTGCTTTGTAGTGGCCGCTGAGGCCGTCAGCGAGGACACCACAGCAGGACTGTGGGAGGGGCCTGTGGCCGGCTGCTGGACGGCCTCCCGCAAACACAGAGACGCAGGCTTGTTGTCTCGAGACAAGCAGCCAGCAGGCTCCTGGCCCTTGATTGGACTCTCTTGAGGAATCAGGGAGACCCCGGGGCCTTGAGCTCCGGTCTCAGAGCAACCTGGGTTGGTCCATCTGGGGAGTGAACCAGTGGAGAGCTCTCTCTCTGTGTCTGTCTCTCCTTCTCTCTGTAACTCTGACTTTCAAAAAAAAAAAAAAAAGTCTTGAAAACAAAAACAGCAGAGTCTGGGGCTGGGGTGTGGCACAGTGGGTTCAGCTGCTGGAAGTGGGGAAAGAGCTCGAGGAGACAGGAGGGGCGCACGTGGCAGCTCACAGTGGGGCCACCTCGCCCGAGCCCCAGGTCCTGACCCACAGCACGGGGGCCCAGCCTGCTGCACTCACAGGGGAGCCTTGTGTCCTTGAAAGTGCTTTGCAAACCATGAGGGGTTGGACCCAAGAGAACAAGGATGACCACACTTTAGGGGGTGTCAGCTTTACCAGAAATGAAGCCTTGCTCAGCAATGCCTGGGCTTCTCTGATGGGACAACCAGGTCTTCAGCTGGTCCCTGGACAGACAGACAGACGGGCAGACAGACAGACAGGCCTGTGGAGGCCCCGGGCGGCCCCTGCCACCCCAGGCAGCTGCACCACACTATTCTTGAGCGGAAGCAGGTGCTGAAAACCTCCTTTCAGGCCCTCTGATTAGGGGATGACAGCTCTGGTTTTAGCCAATTAAATACCATTCCATTCGCATCCATCAGCCCCACTTCATAGATACACGCTCAGGTGTGGACGCCGGGGCCCCAGCAGCTCCTGATCCCAAGGTCTCCGGGGACAGAGGAGCTCAGCTCCTCCTCCAGGACAGGCACTGTGCGTACAGCAAGGTGGCCTGGTCCCCGTCCCCAGGGAGCTCCTATCCTGTACATGAAAACAAACATGGGCCAGCACTGTGGCACAGTGGGTAAAGCCACTGCCTGTGATGCCGGCATCCCATATGAGAGCCCGTTCAAGTCCTGGCTGCTCCACTTCTGATCCCGCCTCTTTCTCTGCCTCCAGTGCTGCCATTCGCCACGCTCCCCGTGTGTCTGTCTCTGTTCTTCTCCCAGGAAGGATGTCGGTCACGCTGGATTTGGGGCCCTCTCTCCTCCAATGTGACCTCAGCTTAACTCGTTACCTGTGCAACCACTCTACCAGGACCAGGGGTCTCCCACGTGCGTGGCAGGGACTCAAGTACTTGAGGCATCATCTGCCGCTTCCCAAATGCCTAAGCAGTGCTGCATCAGAAGTGGAGTAGCCAGGGGCTGGCGCTGTGGTGCAGCGGGTAAAGCCGCCTCCTGCAATGTCGACTTCCCATATGGGCGCCGGTTTGAGTCCCAGATGCTCCACTTCCCATCCAGCTCCCTGCTAATGCACCTGGGAAAGCAGTGGAAGATGGCCCAAGTGTGTGGGCACCTGTAGCCATGTGGGAGACCCAGAAGAAGCTCCTGGCTCCTGGCTTTGGCCTGGCCCAGTCCTGGCCATTGCAACATTCCAGCAGATGGAAGACCTCTCTCTCTTCTTGTCTCTCTCTCTCTCTCTCTGTGACTCCCACTTTCAAATAAATGGATAAATCTTAAAAAAAAAAAAAAAGTTTTGAAACCCACTTATGTGAGGGCCCTTCAGTTAATGAAAAATGCATTTATGAAAAAAACTGCATGATCCCCAAACAAAGCTGTATTCTGCAATTTCAGGAAGGATGTGAATGGCGGGGGGAGGGCTCCTAACTCAGCCCCAGGCCCCGAAGCAGAATGGAGCCCCCCGGCCTGTTGGTAGGAGGAAGGAGTTGGAAAATCAGGTGACTGCTTCTGGGTCCCAGCAACCAGACAGGCAGAGCCAGGGTCAGTGCCAGAACTGCTGACCCCACACCCAGCCTCCAAGGCACCAGGAACAGCTAGGACCCAAGTCCAGCACATGGGGGTCCAAACTGGCCCAGGGCGCCAGCCCCACGGCTCACCTGCAAGGCCCAGCCCAGGGAATCCCTCACTTCTCCCCACGGCCAGTCGCACCTGGTCGCCAAAGGGGACGAGCCTCGTCGGTTCATTTTTCTCCCCTTCAAAAAAAAAAATAAATTCATAAATGGTCCTTGGCAAGCTGTTTACTACCTGGCTTTAACGGCCTGTTTATGGCCTCGAGCCTGCGTCTGTTAACACGGCCCTCGTCATTTTCCCTCATTAACTGTCAATTTGGAAGCCAGTTCTGGCATTAACCATGCCTAGGCCTAAATGGCTGCGGACAGTTGATTTTATGACCGCGCCTTGTCTTGCAAGGCGGGGGTGACGCAAGCAGAGGGGTCTGAGCCCGGCTCAGGCGAGCACGCGGCTGCCGGCAGGAAGGGCCAGGCAGGTGGGAGTCCCCAGGCCTGAGACCCAGGGGTGTGTGGGCCCCCAAGGAGGCCTGACCACTCCTCTTTCAGCTGCCGAGGGACCGGAGCAGATTTGAAAAGAAATTCAACTTTGTTGACCATTTGGGGGATGACCAGCGGGTGGCAGATCTCTATTCCTCTCTCTGTAACTCTGCCTTTCAAATAAATAAACAAATATTAAAAATAAGAAGAAGAATAAAAGCCTTCCACATGCTGAGCGGAAAGTCTGAAGACTGAACCAGATTTGCCCAGGGACTGTGGTCGGCACTCGGCTTGCTGCCAACACACCCCCCTACTTTGCACAGCCAGGTTTGGGGCTGGTTTGCAAAACAGAGCAGTATTTGGAGGAGACAGCTACACAGCAAGGCAGATAATGACAAGGTGGACAGAGAGTCTGCTGTCCTGGGGAGGGAGGGGCCTCACAGCAGCCGTTCTCTGGCTCCGAGATGTGCCCGCATCCTGCGTGCTGCGCGCAGGGACCACGCTGGGGCCCAGGCTCCCAGCTGCTGGTTACGCTCTGCCTCAGTCTGGGCAGGAGGTAAATGGTGTGCTTCTCCCATGGCGCCTTGACTGAGGCTCGACACAGGCCGCTGTCTCAGCACGGAGAACAAAACTCCCGCTGACCGTCACCTTCGCCTAGAAGTCCTTCCTGCCCTTCACAGACCCTGCAAGTCCCGCCCCTCTTGTGTTCCCAGGGCTCATCCCACAGGGTCCCAAGCCGCAAAGGCTGTGGGGACCAGCAAGCGACTCCCTCTCTGAGGCTGGCAGGGAAGACCAGGCCGGCTAGTGAGCAGGACACGACTCCCTCCCGCTCGGATACAGACCCATGGCCTCCAGATCGGGCTTTTGTTTTTCTTTTCTTGTTTTAGAGATTTGTTTGTTTGAGAGGCAGAGTTACACACAGAGAGACATAGAGAGAAAGGCCTTCCAATCTGCTGATTCACTCCCCGTATGGCCTCAAAGGCCCGGGCCGGACAAGGCTGAAGCCAAGAACCTGGAATTCCATCCAGGTCTCCCACGTGGGTGGCAAGAGTCCAGGGACTTGGGCACCTTCTGCTTCCTTCCCAGGCGCTTTAGTAGGGGGCTGGACCAGATGTGGAGCAGGGGCCGGCGCTGTGGTATAGCGGGGAAAGCCGCCGCCTACAGTGCCAGCATCCCATACGGGCACCGGTTCAAGTCCTGGCTGTTCCACTTCCGATCCAGCTCTCTGCTATGGCCTGGGGAAGCAGTAGAAGATGGCCCAAGTCCTTGGGACCCTGAACCTCAGTGGGAGACCCAGAGGAGGCTCCTGGCTCCTGGCTTCAGATTGGTACAGTTGCAGCCATTGCGGCCAACTGGGGAGTGAACCAGCGGATGGAAGACCTTTCTCTCTCTCTCTCTCTCTCTCTCTCTCTCTCTCTTTCTCTGCCTCTCCTCCTCTCTGTGTGTAACTCTGACTTTCAAATAAATAAATCTTTTTTTTTTTTTTTAATTTTTGACAGGCAGAGTGGACAGTGAGAGAGAGAGACAGAGAGAGAAAGGTCTTCCTTTTGCTGTTGGTTCACCCTCCAATGGCCGCCGCTGCAGCCGGCGCACCGCGCTGATCCGATGGCAGGAGCCAGGAGCCAGGTGCTTTTCCTGGTCTCCCATGGGGTGCAGGGCCCAAGCACCTGGGCCATCCTCCACTGCACTCCCTGGCCATAGCAGAGAGCTGGCCTGGAAGAGGGGCAACCGGGACAGAATCCGGTGCCCCGACCGGGACTAGAACCCGGTGTGCCGGCGCCGCAAGGTGGAGGATTAGCCTATTGAGCCACGGCGCCGGCTCAAATAAATAAATCTTAAAAAAAAAAAAAAAGTAGAGCAGCTAGGACTCCACCTGGCTCTTACAAGAGGAAGCTGCCATCCCAGGTGGCTGCTTAACTCGGATAGGAATCACCCTGTGCCAGCCCAACTCCAGGTGCTTTACGTGAATTAACGAACTTAATCCCACAAATCACGTGCCAGACACCGTGCTAAGCTCTTTAGGTATTTTTATCTGACGGAATCCTTGCAAAATCTTATAAAGCTGCTAACGGCTGGATCTTACAAAGCCTTCAGAGGAGCTGGCTCGCTGAAGGTGGAAAGCTGGGGGCCAGGACTGTGGTGCAGCGAGTTGAGCCTCTGACATCATACAGGCGCTGGTTCAAGTCCCAGCTGTTCCACTTCAATCCAGCTCCCTGCTAACGCACCTGGGAAAGCAGAGGCTATGCTAACTAACACATACACAGTATTTCTAGTCTTACAAGCCCTGTGATCTGGGGCAAGCCACACAGCCTCTGTCTGGCTTCTGCTTTCACATCATGAAATAGACACAGCAATACTGCCTGGATCCCACGATGGAAGGAGATTCACTGGGATAAGGCAGGCAGGGTGCTGAGCACAGTCCCTGGCGCAGACCCAGCAATGGCCAAGTTGCAGCAAGTGTCACCATTACGCCCTGTTTCATTTGTAGCTGTGAAATCTCATCTCAGTGGCCCTCCACGAATAAAACCTAGCAAGGCTCCGTGCTCTGTGCTGCACTCCCTCCCGTCCCTACTGGGATCTGGCAACTCTCAGCTACATACCTGTGCAGGTGGGAAGCAGGGGCTGGGGAAGAGGGGAGAGCTGAGGAGAGCAAGAGGGAGGAACTGTAACCTCGGTAGGAGACAGTGCCAGAGACAGGTGACGGGACTGCATTCCTACCGGGTGCCAGGCTACAGGCTACACAGGTGATCTCGTCCCATCCTGGGCAGGCGTCGGCGCCCGTTTCATTGCAGAGGAGCCTGAAGCTCAGCGTTCCCGACCTGCTCCTGTGTCTGCGTCTCGGCTTGCGGGCTGGGACACTGGGAGCCGGTCACAGCGCCACCGCTCCACGCCCCGCTTCAGGTGGTCAAGTGTCTTACCTTCCGCAGTGAGTGAGATCACACAGGGTCTGCCCTTCTGGGCCTGGCTTATTTCCCTTTCCAAAATGCCACCCAGGTTGCCACAGACACAGAATCTCATCATTTTTATGGCTGGATAATATTCCACGGTGTATATGGACCACAGCTTTTGTTTGCCGTCCACCCTTCAAAGCCCATCTCTGTGAATTCCAAGTCTTGGCTACTGGGAAATAATGCTGCAGGAGACACAGGGCGTCTCAGAAATTCTGATTTCATTTCCTTTGCCTATACCAAAATACCCAGTAATGGAATCAGTGGGCCACGTGGCAGTCATATTTTCTAGTTTTCTGAGGACCTCCATGCTGGCTAGGAAGGGTAGGGAGGAGGGGGATAGAGCGAGGCTGGGTGACAGGTGCAACACTCAGTTTGAGGGGGGATGGAGTTCTGATGTTCTATAGCAGAGTAAGGCAACTGCAGCCTACGACACTTCAGTGTTTTCAAAAGACCGGAGGGAAGATTCTGCAAGTTCCCAACACAGAGGAATGACAGCATTGAGGAGATGAAGGTGCGGTCCGTCCTTATTTGCTCCTTACCATGATGCCGTGCCCATAAACCAGCCAAAGGGTAGAGGTGGGCTAAAACAGGGCAATAACAACGCTTGCTCTGGCTGCAGCAGGACCAAGCCATGCAGCAAGGTCATTCCTGCAGAAGACCCCACCCAGCCCTGATAAAACCCTCCTTTGTTTGTAAAACCTTTGTCCCTATGCTAATTCCATTAACTGATGCTAGAAAGCAGTAATAGAAGTAGGATTTTTATTTTCCTATTTACAAAACATCCACCCAGTCCTGCTTGGCCCCACCTGACTGCCTTCTGCAGTCAAGTTCCTGCTACCCATCGCCTTCCACGCCCTCCTAGAATTCGTCAAAGCACCAGTCACCCACTTCTGCAAGTCAGAGGGCTCCTGGGTCAAACCCATCTCTCTTCCTTTCTGGAGCACCAAACTCAGAGACCACTGAGGGAGGGCGGGGACGGAGGATCCCTTTTTAATGTGAAAATGATTTGCATTTTTCTAATTGGATTGCAGGAATTCTTTATGCATCCAGGGTTGTAATCCTTTGTCTTCTTCCAATCTGTGGCTTGTTTGTTGAAGGGGAATTTGATGGACAATAGTTTTTAGTGTAGCTGTGACTCTTTGTATCTTCTTTCCTTGTTTAGAAAACACTTCCTGGGGGCTGGCGCTGTGGTACTAGGCTAAGCCCCTGCTGCAGTGCCTGCATCCCATATGGGTGCCTGTTCAAGTTGTGGCTGCTCCTCTTCGGATCCAGCTCTCTGCTGTGGCCTGGGACAGCAATGGAAGATGGCTCAAGTGCTTGGGCCCCTGCTCGCACACGGGAGACCTAGAGGAAGCTCCTGGCTCCTGGCTTCGGATTGGCCCAGCTCCGGCCATTGCAGTCATTTGGAAAGTGAACCAGCAGAGGAAGGACCTTTCTGTCTCTCCCTCTCTCTGTAACTCTACCTCTCAAATACATAAATAAAATCTCAAAAAAAGAAAAACAGAAAAAAAATACTTCCTTACCTGCAGGTCATGGAATAGCTCCCCCTCAGAGTTTATAATGGCACCTTTCCAAGTGACACCCGGAACTGGCCAGCATCTGGTTTTTATAGCTCAGGACACAAGGACCTGTCCCTCCCCTGCGCAGATAACCAGCGCGCTGGCGTCCTCGGCGGTCCCTTCCTCCTGGCCCTGGTGGCCTGCCACGTGAGGCTTACGGCGGGACTTGCGCCCGCCTCTGGGCTTTCTGCTCTCTTTCACTGGTCAGTTTCTCGGTGCCAAAGCAACCGCCAAGTAACTCCACGATGAATTCCACCCTCTTCTGGGCAGAGCGCCCCGCGCATGCTTCTTCAGGAATGTCTTGGCTATTCTTGCACATTTGTGCTTCCATATACATTGGAGAATCAGCTTTTGCAGTTCCTGGAAAAATCCAGATGAGGTTTTGATTGAAATTGTATTAAGTCTACGGCTCAGTGTTTTACTTAAGATCTTCAACATACCAAAGCATTTTAGTCATGAAATGAACATCTTTCTCCATTTATTTATGGACTTCAGTGGCTTTTCTCTAACATTCATATAATTTTATCCACAGTGGTCTTCCGCCGAGAGGGCTGCTGTTGCGCTAGAGCAGGCTAAGCCACCCCTGCGATGTTGGTATCTCACATGCGCACCTGTTTGTGTCCCGGCTGCTCCACTTCAGATCCAGCTCCCCGCTAATGACGTGGGAAAGCAGTGAAAGATGGACCAAGTCGTTAGACCCCTGCCCCCTTGTGGGACACCAGGGAGACCAGCCTTGGCCACTGCAGCCATCTGGGGAGTGAACCAGAGGACGGAAAACCTCTCTATTTCTGTCTCTCTATCTCTAACTCTGCCTTCCAAATAATAAATGAATAAATCTTTTAAAAATTTTTATGGGCCTTTTATCATTTTGGTATTATAAATTGTAACATCTTTTAAATTACTTTTTCTTATTGATTGCTTGTTGCTGAATAGAAATGTAATTTTAGACTACTGACATTATATCTTGCTATTTTGCTGAATTCTCACTAATCTCAGTTTGTATATTCTCTTGGATTTCCTATGTAAACAATCATACATCTGTAAATAACATATTTTGTTTCTTCTTTTCTCATTGCTACATTTTTTTTCTTGCCTTATTGCACTGGCTGGGCCTCTAGGGCAACAGTAATGACAGATGACATTCTTATCTCTAATTCTTTTTTTTTTTTTTAAGATTTATTTATTTATTTAAAAGTCAGAGTTACACAGAGAGAGAAGGACAGGCAGAGACAGAGACAGAGACAGAGAGACAGAGACAGAGACAGAGAGAGGTCTTCCATCCGCTGGTTCACTCCCCAATTGGCCGCAACAGCTGGAGCTGTGCCGATCAGGAGCCAGGAGCTTCTTCTGGGTCGCCCATGAGGGTGCAGGGACCCAAGGACTTGGGCCATCCTCCACTGCTTTCCCAGGCCACAGCAGAGAGCTGGATTAGAAGTGGAGCAGCCAGGACTCAAACTGGTGCCCACATGAGATGCTGGCACTGCAGGCGGCGGCTTTACCTGCTTCTCCACAGCGCCAGCCCTGTCGATCTCTACTTCTTAAGGAAAAGGTTCCAACTTATCACCTTAAGATAGATGACACTGGCCGGTGCGGCGGCTCACTAGGCTAATCCTCCACCTAGCAGCGCCGGCACACCGGGTTCTAGTCCCGGTTGGGGCGCTGGATTCTGTCCAGGTTGCCCCTCTTCCAGGCCAGCTCTCTGCTGTGGCCCGGGAGTGCAGTGGAGGATGGCCCAAGTGCTTGGGCCCTGCACCCCATGGGAGACCAGGAGAAGCACCTGGCTCCTGCCTTTGGATCAGCGTGGTGCCCCAGCCGCAGCGCGCCAGCCGCGGTGGCCATTGGAGGGTGAACCAACAGCAAAAGGAAGACCTTTCTCTCTGTCTCTCTCTCACTATCCACTCTGCCTGTCAAAAAAAAAAAAAAAAAAAAGAGAGAATCCATTTAAAAAAAAAAAAGATAGATGACACTGGCATATACCATCACATTGCCAAAAAAGCTCTCCCATTTCTCTTTTGATAAATATTTTTATTTAATTGATTATAAATAGCTGTCAAAATTTCCCAAATTCTTACTTCTACATGTATTGGAGTAGCTTATTTATTTCAACCTGTTAAACTATAAATATTTATAATTTTTTCCTTAACTCACTTTTGTATTTTAGGAATTAAACGCAGCTTGGTTCCTATGAGTGCATGCATTCAAGACCTGACTGCTCCTGACTCCGGCTTCCTGCTAACGTGCACCCTGGGAGGCAGCAGTGATGGCTCCAGCACTAGGGTCCCTGCCGCCCACGTGGAGGACCTGGACTGGCGTCCTGACTCCTGGTGGTGGCCTGGTCCAGCCATTGCTGTCGCAGGCATTTGGGGATTGAAAGAGCAGTTGTGGGGCCGGCGCCATGCCTCACTTGGTTAATCCTCTGCCTGCGGCGCCGGTATCTCATATGGGCACCAGGTTCTAGTCCCAGCTGCTCCTCTTCCAGTCCAGCTCTCTGCTGTGGCCCGGGAGGGAAGTGGAGGATGGCCCAAGTGCTTGGGCCCTGCACCCCATGGGAGACCAGGAGGAAGCACCTGGCTCCTGGCTTCGGATCAGCACAGCGCCAGCCGTAGGGGCCACTAGGGGGTGAACCAATGGAAGGAAGACCTTTCTCTCTGTCTCTATCTCTCACTGTCTTACTCTATCTGTCAAATAAATAATAATAATAATAATAATAATAATAATAAAAGCAGTTGCGAGTCTTCTGTCTCTGCCTTCCAAATAAATAAAACACTTCTAAATTCTGTGGGAAAATAGAATGAAAAGTTTATTTTGGCACAAAAAAATTTTGGAAATCCATGTATACTTTTTTTCATAATACACATTTTCCATAGATTTTTTTTAAGTTCCCTTGAATTCGCCCCATGGAACGAGCAGGCATTTTTCGCTGTGCTCTGGAAGATTCCATGTATTTGTGTATTCCACAAATAGGATACACAACAGGCTTGGAATCAGCTTGAACGCTGGTAGAATTCCACTGGAAAAAAAAGAAAAAAAAAAACCTACGCACAGGCCCTGTAATTATTTTTTCTTGTCGGGAGACAGTTAACCACTTACTCATTTTTGAAGTGATTATAGGAAATTTGGACTTTTAAATTCTTTTAAATCAACTATGGAGTTACATTTTTCTAGGAATTTTACTATTTCATCTAAGAATTCAAATTGTTGGCATATTTTTATAATACTCCACTAGGCCACTATCTTTTAAATATTTGTTTTACCCGTAGCTTTATTTCATTTTCATTTCTCAGGTCTGCCCACCTTCTTTTTGAAAAATGAGGCTTTCTAGAACTTTGCCTATTTTCCAAATCTTACTGAAGACCACTACTTGGCCTTGTGATCCACCCTTAGGCATCTTTTTTTTTTTTTTTTCTATTTCATTAATTCCTGCTCTTACATTTATTGCCTCCGTTCTGCTTTTTGGGGGTCATTCTGTTGTCTTCTCAGTTCATATTTTTTTTTCTGTTTCTGGTCGAATCTAACACTTCAAGATACATTTTCCCATCCAAGAGTCCCTTTTAATTCATTGTTGAATTTTGACATGCAATATTTTCAGTATCACTCAATTCTAATTATATTAAAATTTATACTATTATTTTTCTTTCGTCTATGACTTACTCGGAAGTATGCTTTTAAGTTTCCAGATATAGAAAATTACTAAAATTGTCTTTGAATTATCTCTACCTACTTTCTATTTTTTTTTAAAGATCTATTTATTTATTTGAAAGGCTGAGGAGAGAGAGAGAGAGAGAGAAAGGAAGAGAAAGATCTCCCACCCACTGACTGGTTCAGTCTCCAAATTGGCCACAACAGCCTGGGCTGGAACTGGCAAAAGCCAGGAGCCAGGAGCTTCATCCAGGTCTCCCACATGGGTGCAGGGTCCCAAGCACTTGGGCCATCCTCCACTGCTTTCCCAGGCCCATAGCAGGGAGCTGGATGGGAAGTGGAGCAGCCGGGCCTTGAACCAGCGCCCATGTGGGATGCCGGCGCTGCAGGAGGCGGCTTCACCGGCTGTGCCACAGCGCCAGCCCCTCTTTGTACCTTCTCTGTGCTGCATGTTCTCCTGCCTGTTTTTGGAGGATCCAGGGCTCGACGTGATATCTCAGTGTCAGTTCTGCATTGACAAGAGCCCCAGCTTTGGCTTCCGGTGGTGGCACGGGTGAATCTCTCCCTCCCGACACCCCTGTCCTGCAGCCATTATTCAGCTGACTGGCTTCCTCGGTCTGTCTGTGTGTAGATTTCTATCCACCCACCCGTACTTCTATCTATTAAGTTGTTTATCACAACCCTTAAGAGGTCCCTTATTTCCCACAACCCCATAAGTGCATTAAAGCCTATGTCCATTGTGACTTGGCCACAGCCTCCGGTGAAGAGTCCCTTGGAGGCCCAGGGTGCCATCCAGCCATGGTGGCACATGCTGTGGTCCAGATTCCTCATAGGACAAGTTCTGAACTACAGAGAGAAGGCAAGCACTTGAAACCCACTGTGGGCACCAGCAAGTCTCTAGGGATTTGTCTGTGCCACGAGCCCCAGACGCGGCTGCCTACGGGGCCACGGTGCAGATGTGCCAGAGGACACACACCTGCCCTCCACAGTGTTTCTGGAACCATCCGGGTCTTATTGCCTCTTCTGCTGGTCAGTCACTACTTACTGCATAAGAACTGCTAGGTGGGGGACCATGGGGAGTGTAGGTGACCACACAGCAGACGTCAGCGGTGCTGCCTGTGGGCGATGCCTTCGTCCATCGACTGTCTGTCTGTGCTCCTTCATGGTGCTGTCTCATCGCGACACAGAAAACGCATTCTCCGCAGGATCCCTCGTACATCAAAGAGCTGGCACCAGGGTCTGGAATGACGACCGACCGACCGAGAGCAGGAGAGCCAGTGGAGCAAACTCAAAGGCTGGGGCGGGAAAGAGGAAGTGAGCCAGGTGGGTCTGCGGAGCCGACGGCAGAGCCCACACCAAGCCTGTCCCAGCTCCAGCCAGCGTCTGCCCTTAAAAATGGGGCCTTCACGTTTCCAGATCTTTTGATTAAGGAAAATGGATATCCGAGTTTATTAGAAAATTTTAAATGCTGGCAATTGATTAAAAAAATTTTAACATGGTATAGTCCAATCATCTGTGTAGACTGGAGATGGCCCCTAGGTGGCTCATGAACCACTCTGTTCTAGAATTTGATCTGTGTCTGCTTTGTACCCACACGCATTCCACAGTCAGCTAAGACCAAGTCCAGTTCTGATCTATTTCTCAAATAGAGGACGGTTGACACCAAAATACTTCCACCTTGCCATCGAATTAGAGGCCACTTCATGAGCCTTGGTCTCAACCACTTTGGAAAAAGTCACCAAATTTCTCCATCCACCCACCCACCCATCCATCATCCACCCACCCACCCATCCACATACTGATTCAAACAATCATCTTTTGAACGGCTTCTAGATCTCAACTGCTGTTCCAAATCAGGGAACAGGACCCGTGGATGAGACACAGCTCCTGCTCTGAAGACCTTACGCTCTGCAGGATGAAACAGAAAATGCCAAAAATAAAATAAAATAACACTTTCAGCTGGTGGGAGGCGCTCTCTAAAAGCTGGGTAGATGGAAGCAGCAGGTTGAGTAAGGAATGGCTGCTGGGATGCTGTGTGAGTGACACCTGCTCGCAGAGATAAGAGGGCCGGCTTCCCTTAGGGTGCAGGGACCAGCAAGTGCAAAGGCCTGGGGCAGATCTAGATTTGTCAAGGGAAATTTGTTAATTCTCTCCCAAGGCAGCCCTCCTCCCTAACTCCTTTGTCTTCCACTTGGACCCCCTGAAGCTCCTAAACTCAGGCTCTGGGCCACACCTCTTCTGCAGGGCTGGTTACCAGGAATCTGGTTTCCAGGGAGAAGATAGCATAGCGCTGGCTCTAGGCTCTTCTTCCCCGCTGAGATCCAGGTCAAGTGCAGGGAGGGGCATCTGGACCCTTCCCTCAGCTGTCTCCCCTGAGAACCCCCCTCTCTGCCCCACCACCTCCTATGCCACCCTGCCCCTGGAGCAGAACTGTCCCAGCCCTTTCTAGGGCTCTTAGCTCAAAGTTCAGACTCCCAAAATGCCTTGCCTGCGCCCTGCCCTGCCCAGCCCAGCCCAGCCACTCCTGCCCATTCCGCGCCTCCAGCCTCTCTCCGGGAGCTTCGCCCAACGTCCCACCTAGCCCAGTCCCCACACCCCCTCAGGCCTGGGCCCGTTCAGCTGTTTTATCTTTGCATAAAGAGTTTGTCCTCTCAGAAATGTCACCGGGGGCCTCCCTGCTCCTAGGTGTGCAGGCCACCGCTCAATGTCTACGCACGCGAGAAAAGAGCTGCATTTCCCGCCTTCCTGGCACGTTGGTCCCTACACAGTGAGCGTCGTCTTCCCTCCGCCTCACCACGTGCTTTGTCCTATTTCCCTGCCTCTTCCCTCGCCTGTGCCCAGGACGATCTCACCCTCAGTTTCCCCATTTATCAACAGGGGGGCGATGCCGGATGTCCCCTTGGAACCTCTGTTGTGGTCCCCCACAGAGGCCAGCATCATCTCACCCGGCCCCCCTGCTGGCGGGGAAGCCCCTGGGGCTCCTCTCACTGCTGGGAGCAGATGGCATTTGTGTTCTGTTTCACACTCAAGGCCAGTGCTGGCGGGCACGAGTCAGGGGCCCAGATGTCCAGGGCCTGGCTCAGTGCGGTAGGGGTTCATCTTCCTGTCTGAGGTGGATGGGGCCTCGCTGTGTGCCAGCCATGACAGCACCACTGGGAGCTGCCGCAACGCGGTCACCTTCCCGGGGCGAGGACTTCTCCTTGCACTCTGTCATGTCTTAGCTCTGTGACTGCTCCTGGCTGGAGGCCCAGGTGCCCTCCACTGACTGCTGTGTCCTGACCTAGGGGAGGGAGGGCTGAGGGGCTCCCTGCCTGCTCAGGATGGAGCCAGCTTCCCCAGGCATGCAATGGAGACAACAGTAACTCAGTCCCAGGTTGTTGTGAGGGTCAGAGGGACTTGGCACATAACAACCCCTGGAGAGGAGGCAGCTGATTATCTTATCTTATCTTATCTCTCCCCATTTTGGTGGGGGAAAAGGAGATAGAAATCTCAGTTTGAAGAAGTTAAATAGATCATGAATTAAGGTTAGTAACATCCTCACAAACTCATGAATTTTTTTAATAATTATTTTATTTATTTGAAAGACAGAGTTAGGGAGAGAGGTAGAGAGGTAGAGAGAGAGGTCTTCCATCCTATTGGTTCTCTCCCCAAATGGTCACCACAGCTGGGGCTGGCCTGATCCAGGAGCCAGGAGCTTCTTAGGGGTCTCCTATGAGGGTACAGGGGCCCAACCACTTGGACCATCTTCCACTGATTTCCCAGGCCATAGCAGAGAGCTAGCTGGATTGGAAGTGGAGCAGCTGGGACTCGAACCAGCGCCCATATGGGATGTCAGCACTGTAGGCAGAGGCTTAGCCTACAATACCACAGCACCAGCCCCTCCACAAAATATTTTTAATACAGAGCCAGAAATGGGTGATTCCAGGTCTTGGCAGGAGATAGAAGATGACAAAGGAAAGCTACTGGGGCCACATCATCTTCTGCTCAGGGCACAGGCATCCTTTGAAAAGGCTCCTGCTGGGCCACACTGGGAAAATGTGAGTAGGAGGAACCGAGTGTGTGTGGCACAGCAGGTTAAGCCGCTCCTTGGGACGCGCCCATCCCACTACCAGAGCACAGGTTCGAGTTCCCGCTGCTCCACTTCCCATCCATACCCCTGCCAATGCTCCTGAGAAGCAGCAGATGATGGATCAAGTAATTGAGTCCCTGCCACCCACCTGGAAGACCCGGATGGAGTTCCTGGATCCTGGCTTAACCTGGCCAGGCCACAGCTGTGGCAGTCATTTGGGAAGTGAACCAGAAGACGGAAGGCATCCTCCCCCCCCACCTCTGTGTGTGTGTGTGTGTGTGTGTGTGTATGTGTCTCCATGTCACTCTGCCTTTCAAATAAATAAATACATCTTTCAAAAAACAGTATTAATTGTAGAATACTGAACACATAAAATACATTTAAACATTAAACACTCAGAAGAAAACAAACAACTTGACAGCTCATTCTTGGAGAGCACTAGGGAGTTAACTTAGTTGAAAACTGGTAAGTCAAAGGGAAAAAACATAAATATGCATTGTTGAGGGGAACGCAAACGGTACAGTCACTGTGGAAAGAGTTTCTCGCACAGCCGCACACACTCTGAGCGGAAGCCCAGCAAAGCCGCCTCTGGACTGCCCAGAGGAGCTTACTCAGGGAAAGTGAGAACATCTGCCCACACAACTACATGTCCTCTGTAGCCGTGGCACCAGTTCCATCCCGGATAGGAAGCATGCCCAGTGCCCGCCACAGGGCAAATGGAAAAACCGGGACTAGCCATCCGGCGGAATATTACTTGGCAACAAAAAGGAAAACATTACTAATACTTGGGGAGAACAGGGATAAATCTCAAAAGCACACTAAGTAGAAGCAAGCATATAAAGGCTACCTATTGAATGATTAATCAATTTAGTCTTTGAGAAAAGGGAAAACAATGGTCATGATCTAAGATGAGACAATGGTTTCTTAGCTATGACAGAAAATGCAGAAGCCACCAAAGAAAAACATAAATCTGACTTCATCAAAAAAATTTCTTTTTATTTGACAGGTAGAGTTATAGACAGTGAGACAGAGAGACAGAGAGAAAGGTCCTCCCTCCTTTGGTTCACCCCACAAATGGCCGCTATGGCCAGCGCTGTGCTGATCCGAAGCCAGGAGCCAGGTGCTTCCTCCTGGTCTCCCATTCAGGTGCAGGGCCCAAGGACTTGGGCCATCCTCCACTTCCCTCCCGGGCCACAGCAGAGAGCTGGACTGGAAGAGGAGCAGCTGGGACTAGAACCCGGTGCCCATATGAGATGCTGGCGTCACAGGCAGAGGATTAACCAAGTAAGCCATGGCACTGGCCCCATGACTTCATCAAAATTAAAAAATTTTTAGGGAGCCAGTGCTGTGGCATAGCAGGTAAAGCCACCACCTGCAGTGCCGGCATCCCATATGGGTGCCGGTTCAAGGCCCAGCTGCTCCACTTCCAATCCAGCTCTCTGCTATAGCCTGGGAAAGCAGTAGAAGATGGCCCAAGTCCTTGGGCCCCTGTACTCACGTGGGAGATCCAGAAGAAGCTCCTGGCTCCTGGCTTTGGATCGGCACAGCTCTGGCTGTTACGGCCAACTGGGGAGTGAACCAACGGATGGAAGATCTCTCTCTCTCTCTCTCTCTCTCTCTCTCTCTGTTTCTCCTTCTCTCTGTGTAACTCTGACTTTCAAATAAATAAATCTTTAAAAAAAACATTTTAGGGCTGGCATTGTGGTACATCAGGTTTAAGCTGTCACCTGCAACCCTGTCATCCCATATGGACACTGGTTCAGGTTCCAGCTGCTCCACTTCCAATCCTGCTCTCTGCTATTGGCCTGGGAAAGCAGCAGAGGATGGCCCAGGTATAGGTCTGGGTTCCTGGTTTTGGCCTGGCCCAGTCTTAACTGTTGTGGCCATTTGGGGAATGAACTAGGAGATGGAAGACATCTGTCTCTGACTCTCTCCCGTCTCTCCTCTGTAACTCTGCCTTTCAGACATATAAATAAATCTTGAAAGAAAGAAAGAAAGAAAGAAAGAAAGAGAGAGAGAGAGAGAGAGAGAGAGAGAGAGAGAGAGAGAGAGAGAGAAAGAAAGAAAGAAAGAAAGAAAGAAAGAAAGAAAGAAAGAAAGAAAGAAAGAAAGAAAGAAAGAAAGAAAGAAAGGCAGAGAAGAGGAACAATCAAGAGAGGGAAAAGAACCATCAGAATGAGAGGCAATGTTAGCAAATTGCATGTCTTATTAGGGACTCGCGTCTAAAATATATAAAGAAGTCTTGGGGCCGGTGCTGTGGCATAGCAGGTTAAACAACCAGCCTGCAGTGTTGGCATCTCATATGGTCACCGGTTCGAGTCTGGGGTGCTCCACTTGTGATCCTGCTCCCTGCTAATGCACCTAGGAAAGCAGTAGAAGATAGCCCAAGTGCTTGGGCCTCTGCACTCACACAGGAGACCTGGAAGAAGCTCCAGGCTCCTGGCTTCAGACTGGCTCAGCTCCGGCCATTGCAGCCATCTTGGAAGTGAACCAGTAGATGGAAGACCTCTCTCTCTCTCTCTGTCTCCCCCTCTTTCTGTCTATAACTCTACCTCTCAAATAAATAAAATCTAGAAGAAGGAGAAGGAGAGGAATTCTTACAACTCAACAGCAAAAGTACAAAATTAATTTTAAAACGGGCAAACACTTGAATGGGGGCTGGTACTGGGGTGCAGCGGGTTAAGTGACTGCTTGCAGGCAGGCATCCCATTATCAGAGTGCCAGTATGAGCCCCGGCTGCTCCACTTCTGATCCAGCTCCCGGCTGACACGCCTGGGAAAGACCAGCAGCAGATGGCCCAATACACGGGCCCCTGCCACCCATGTGGGAGATCAGGGTGGAGTTCCTGACTCCTGTCTTCAGCCTGCCCAGCCCTGGCTGTTGCAGCCATGCGGGGAATGAACCAGTGGATGGAAGATCTCTGTCTCTCCCCCCTCTCTGTCACTCTGCCAAATAAATTAATACATGTTTTCTTTTAAAAAGAAATTTGAATAAGTAGCTCTCCAAAGCAGGTGCACAAACCTCCAATAAGCACGTAGAAAGATACTCAGCATCATCAGTTGGGAGATGGAAGTCGCCTGAGCACAGTGGTGTGGCCACTGTACGCTCCGCAGGACGATGCAACCTTTGAGTGCATTTCTTTTTCTTGATTTGCTTAATTGAGAAGTGTAGCAAGCGAGAGCGTTCCTATCCACTGTTCACTCCCCAAATGCTTCCATGATTGGGCCAGGCAAAACTGAGAGCTAGGAACTCCATCTCCGGCGTGGGTGGCGGGGGCCCAAGTCCTTGAGCCGTCACCTGCCGCCCCCCAGGATGTGTGTTGACAGAAGCTGGGTTGAAGCAGAGCCGAACTCAAACCCAGATACTCCAGTACGGGATGTGGGCATCTCAACCAGTATCTCAGCCACAACCAGGCCGAACAGCCGTCCTCCAGAGATGCCGTCCATTGCCAGATACACCATTCTTGTGCGGATACAACGAGAAAGACCCTGCCAACTGAATCATCCGCAGTGCCGAGTCTAAGTGAGACCCCAGCAGGAGAGACATCAGGGTTGGACAACAACGCATCCCAGAACTGGTGAGCTACAGCGCGAGCCTGAAGGCCTCAACTATGTCTCCTAGGTAACCTGCTGTTCTACCCTAACTGCCTCGTGGATTCTATGCACCGGAGATGGAATTCACAGCCAGTGCACTTGCACCAAGCTTCCTCTTTTCACTCTACAACAGCTCTGGGAGACACACAGACCTTGAGGTCGATCCAAACTCATTGGAACATTCATCAAGCCCCCAATAGCGACCTCTTCTTCTGCTCTTTAACTCCGACCTCACATTAGATCCGAGCCTAACCAGTATCCCTAACCCTAAAAGCAGCCTTGTCCTTAACACCACCGCTGTGGGCTCTGCTCCTCTCCTGACTAAAGGCGTTTTTAGTCTCATTTTACAGATGACCACAGAGAGTCTGAGTCGGACTTGAGGGGATTTATCCAGGCTCCTGGAACTAAAAGACGCACAGCACAGATCTGAGGCTGCAGCACTTGGAGAGAGGCAGAAGCGCACACGGCTCCCAGGCCGAGGGCCAGCCCCTGTGGCTGACCACATGGGAAGGTGCTGCCTTCGCCTTGCAGAGCAAGATGGCCACACCGAGCTGCGCGTTCCTGCTGCTTGTTACTTAGCAAAGGATGTGCAAGCCACATTCTCAGCAGGTGGGTGGGAGCCCCCCAGGAGGACCCTTCTCAGAGAGCTGCAGGGAAAGTCAGAGGGGTGGAAGTGGCCTCGGGACAACTTGCCCCCAAAGCAGGCTGCAGCACCCCCATGGTCCCCATTTCTGTGCCCCCACCCCAGCCCCCAGGATTTACCCCCGCCCAGAAAGCCCATGGGCTGCAATTCTCAGGAAGAGGGGTCCCCAGGCAAAGTGGAGCTGATCGAATTTCCAGTGCATTCTCCCAGCACTACAAGCAGCCTTGCTCATGGGGTGGGGTGAGAGGCCCGGTTTCCAGCTCCAGGAGGCGGCCTGGTTGGCTGTCTGACTGCCCCACTGGCCCTCCAGACTCAGGGGGCCCCTCCAGGTAGCCGCAGCCCTCACTGAAGCGGATGGGAGGCACCGGGGTTTGGCCTCAACCCGCACTGGCAGCCTGCTCTGCCTCTCCTGAGCGCTCCCACTTGTCCCAAGTGCAGTGACGTGGGAGGCAGCCACGGTGGCTGCCTGTGGTCGCCTGGGGCAGTTGGCAAAGCACCGAGCATCTCAGATCTCCACCGGTCTCGTGACACTGTTGGGAGGTAAGGGCGATGAGACAGCCACACACATCTGTCCAGGAGCCCAGTGCTTGCCCGGCTCAAATCCTGGTTTCACCTGCTTGCCACAGCCCTTGTGCAGGTCACTTCCCCTGGGCTTCGGCCCCAGCCAAGCAGCACACTGGGATCCCGTGTGAGGTGTCTGTGCACACACGTGCCACTTGGCACTCTCACTCTGCGTAGAGATCTCGCTGTTTTGCATTATTCCCATGCATCCATTAAGGAAAATATAAGCAACGTACGTGACGTCCTGCCGGCATCAGGGTCTGACTTTGTGAACGAGGCCCGCGCGTCTCCGCACAGCGTCGCCTGAGCCGCCGCACTTGGTCACTGGTTTACACTTAGCTTCTTCATTCCTTGCAGCAGCCTATCTGCATAGGACTGCTACTACTTAACTCCATTTTACAGATGCAAAGACTGAGGATCGGGAAGTTAAGAAACGCCCTGGCTAATACAGACAAGAGTCTTGCTGCCTTGAAAACCCAAAACCCTTGCTGGCAACCCCCATTCTAGGGCATCTCCTCCTTGCCTAGCTATTCCTTGAGTGGCAGGCATACAGGCCTTGGGGTCAGGCAGATAGGGGTTTGCATATCAGGCCTGCTTACTTCCTTGTACACGCTGAGTTATCACGCAATGTCCTCATGTGCAAATGGGGCTAGGAATGCAAGAGAAAGGCAGAGATAACCACACACCATCCCCTTCTCCCTCCTCCTCCCTCCCGCGGTTCATCTTCCCCATCAAACTGTGTGTCTGTAATGCCCCCCCAGGCTGGTCACCACGCGTGCAGGTCTACACTCTAAGAGCAGTCTCACAAGTGTGAAATCTGAGGCTCAGAGGCCCTGGGCACCCAGAGGACACAGCTACAACATAGGAAATTGGCAAAACTGGAATTCGAACTCAGGTCTTGCCAGAATGTGATTGCTAGTTTGCTAGTTCTCTGAGAACAGTGTCAGGTAGGGTGGGCTCATTAAAGAAAGCGCCCCCGGATACGTGGGTGAGGGGGGGTACTTAAGTCAATCTTGCCCTCTACACAGAACCCAAAGTCTGTGTGGTTCCCAGGGAGCTAATTTCCTGTCCCAATTCACCTGTTTTATTTCCTCCCTAGCGAGAGCTTTCTATTGCTGCCCTCTGAAATCCATGCCTATGAGGACAAAAAGCTCATGTTTTGTCATAAAATAAACTTCTAATTCCATTTTCCACAACATTCTGGAGCCCCTTAGATCTGTTGCGTGAGCACACTATGATTATGAACCTGAAAGACCAAAATACGAATTTCACGATTTAAAACAGTTTCGCCTTTGTCATTATTTTAACTCCTTATCAGCCAAGCTCAGGTCAGTTTCTACGCATCTGCCGGACACCCACAGAGTGTCAGGGGCTGCTAGGCCCAAGGGACGCCACAGAGTGTCAGGGGCTGCTAGGGCCCAAGGGACGAAGATAATCACAGTTAGGCTCACACACACTACACTTAGGTCTCCAGGATGGGAGGTACAAGGCAGGGATGGGGTCCCTGTTGCAGGGATGAGGGTCATCATAGGGTCTTGGCTTGGGACTTGAATTCAGTCTTAAGACTTTAAATCTATAATTGGTCCACAAAAGACTCCCAACCCCCAGCACCCCAGCTGCAGTCCAGGACCCCGGGGAGTGAGTCCTTGGCTGGTGGAACTCATTTCTGCAGATGCTGCTGGCCTGTGCTGTGTCCCTGGTTGAGGACCTCAGCACTGGGCAGGGGTTATTTGATCCCATGTTATTTGTATGGCCCTAGCTATCTGATCCCAGGTTATCTGTATGGCCCTGGTTCGATTTTCTGCTAACCCTGCCTGCATTGAGAAGGAATGGAGTTCCTTATTTTAGGGATACTTTTCAAGTTTGAATGCATATGTACTTTTAATTTCACAAGTAAAAACATGAATGTGATGTTTTTGTGTCAGGGTAAAATGTTAGAGATAAGGCTCCAGTCCCCTTCAGTCATCAGCCCCAAACCCAGTCCCCATCCCCAAGAGGGGACCCATGCTGTTAACCCCTTGTAGGTCCCTTCTAGGACTTTTCTCTTGTATTCCCATTGATTTTTCAGACACAATACAGCTCTTGCTATGCGCCGAGAATTGCCCTACCTCCCAAAAATGAACTCATTTCTATTTATGAACCCACGCCGCAGATAGGTACACACACACGTAACCGTTCTCTGTTAGATCCTTACAACTTGCCCTTGTCACTCAACCACACGTTGCCTTGGAGGTCCCTCCAGATCAGTGCATTCAGATGGGCTGCTTTCTCCAGTGGCTGTGTGCTTACCCATCACTCGGGTGCTTTCCTGCCTTGGTCAACGCATGCCCTACTGGGGAGCACTTGGGTTGCTCTCAGTTTATGTTGCCAAGAATAATCTTGCACAGAACACGTGCCTGGTGAGGCGCAGGGGGCATGTCCAGGGAGGATTCACCTGGGGGATCTTGCATCTTAATCTATGCGCTGCACCAGGAGTGAAGGCCAGCTAGGGTGGGACAAGGAGAGGGAGGGCGTGGATTTGCTGGTCACTGGCTCCTGCACCACCTGCTTCCTCACAAGGCAGGAAGTGGCTGGGACCGACCCCCACCTTGGGAGGAGAGCACAGTGCCTCGGGGGACCCCTCGCTCCCGGCACGAGGGCCCTCACCCTGGAAGCCACCTTGGTTCTTACCAAAGCACAGGAGTGGCCTGCTTTGGGGCGGGTGGCAGAGAAGCCGTGGGAGGGGCTGCACACAGGAGGCCCAGGGGCAGTGCCTGACCTCCAGCCCTGAGGCCTCCAGCAGTTCTCTGGACTTCTGTGACCCTCTCTCTGCTCAGCAGAGTGCCCAGTTCCCGGCCCCTGCGCTGGGGTGCCCCTCGCTCTCACCTGAGAAGCCAGTGAAGGAGTGGAGCATTGCAGATCCAGAGGGAAGCACTGTTTTGGCTGGAAATTCCCTGGGATGGGATTTGTGCCTTTTGTTATGCAACTAGCGGAGCCCAGAGCCCGGAGCCCAGGCATCTTCCTCCTAGCTGCCTCACACATCTAAGTTCTTTCAAGTGCTTGGAAGGAAGAGTTGCGGACCTGCCGGGTAAGGGCCCCTCCAAGCTGTCAGAGGACAGCCTAGGGCAGCACATCCTTGCATGCCCGGCACCAGCGGGAGGAGGTCAGACTTCCCATTGTACCAAGAAGACAGAGACCCCGAGGGCCTCCCGGGCTTGCTCCAGCTCTGCAGCTTGTGAACATCAGGGTCAGCAGCTGCTGTCGCGATGAAGCTGGGACTGTCAGCCCACGCACCACCGCCCAGGAACCGGCTCTGGTTATTCTCCCAGGCTGCCGGCAGGAGGGAGCAGCCCTGGGATGAGACACGACCAAGCTGTGCCAAGTCTCCACGTGGCTCTGTCTGGGGAGGAGCTGCCAGATCCACCACTGGGGGGCATTCTCTTGGCTGGACCGTGCCATGACCCCACCCTTCACTTGCTGTGTCCACACAAAGGGGCAGGGGATGGTGACCAGGGTCTCAGAACAGGCCCTGGACAGCTGCAGGAGCCACTGCCAGCAGCCGGCGTGGCCTGGATCTCTCAGAGTCTCTGCAACTGTCCTGGGCCAGGGAGAACCACGGGGGCAGCCAGCTGTGTCAATTGGGGGGACCTGGACCAGGCGCTGACCCTTTTGTCCCTCAGCATGCTCCCCTGGGAAGGTATCCTTCTCCAGCACAGCCGGCCCCCAAAGCGACGCAGATGGGTGGCGAGTGTCTGCCTCCCCATTGCACAGAGGAGCGAACCAAGACTCCGATGGTGGCACAGCCCAGGCAATCCGGGAGTCCTCAAGCTTGGCGCATTCCCTACCCCTCCACCCCAGAGGCCATGGGACACTCCACCAGGAAGTATCAGTCCTCGGGGTCGGCCTGGCTGTGTACACAGGTGTGGCTAAGGAGACACAGGTGCTACCTGCAGGGGCAGGTGCCCACTCCCCTGCTCACACTGGCTGCACAAGGCCTCCAGCAGCTTCTAGGGGATCTGTGGGGCTGATAGAGGGACAGACCTTCTCCCCCTCCGCCTCTTTTATCAGTTCCAGGAGAGCACCCACTGTGTTCAATTAACACCGTAACACCCTCCTGCTATAGGTCTTTGGCCTGCTTGGGGAGATCCAGAAGCCAGGAGGTGGACAGCACGGGGTGGCAGGGGCAAGGTAGGATTGCATTCTTCCCTTCCACAAAGAGCCAGGCCTCAGCCCACAGCCAAATTGCAGAATGGCATGCTGACCCCACATCTCTGACCAGGGGTTCCAACCCTTGCCCCAGGGCTGCAGAGTGGGAGAGGCGAGGCCCATGTGGCTGGATGGGGGAGGCAGATCCAGACACCCAGAGCCAGCAGAGGGAGGCAACGCAGGAGGAGAGACTCAAACCAGAAAGGCACAGAGACTGCGCCACGCGGAGCAGGAGTCTCCACGTGGTGATCGCCTTGAAGAAGGAAGGCTAGAGAGGAGGCAGACTGAGGAGCCCGCCATCTTGTTTACGGGAGTCGGTGTGGCTGATGGTAAAGTGGGTGGCTTTGGGAGCTAAGCAGACCTGAGTTCAAATCCAGACTTAGCTGGGAGACCGACCGGGGCAGGGAACAACCTCCATCTGTTTGTTTGTTTATTTTTTTTTAATTTCTATTTGAAAGGCAGAGAGACAGAGACAGACACAGGGAGGTCTCCCGTTCACTGGTTCACTTCCCAATGCCTGCAGCAACTGGGGCTGGGCCAGTCTGAAACCAGGAGCCAAGAACTCAATCCGTGTCTCCCACGTGGGTGGTAGGAGCTCCAGGACTTGCAGCCATCACTGCTGCCGCCCAGCACGCCCGTTAGCAGGAAGCTGGAGTCGGGAGTGGAGCTGGGACTCAGAGCCTGGCACCCTCATGTGGGACACAGGCATCCCAAGTGGCATCTTAACCATGGTGCCAAACGCCTGTCCCTCCCCCCGTCTGTTCTTGGTGTCCCTTCCTGTGACAGGGGACACGACGGGCCTCACCCCAGGAGTACAGAGACCATCCACCAAGCACCAGGACGTGGCCCTTTCCTTCTCCCTCCACCCCCAGTTTGAGCCAGACCTTGAGGGTTGTGTGCCAAGTCCATTTGCTCCATTTTCCAGGACAAGTCGCCCAGCGGTGTGTGCTGATTTAGACACGGTCGCAGCCAGCCCTCAGAGCTGGTTTCCACAGCTTTGTGCGTTAGTATCCGACCCTGGATCCCATTTAGAACACGCATTGCTAAAGAAGTAATTTGTTCCTGGGCAGGGAGACCCGGCCAGCCCGACAGAGATCCGAGGAGTGGGATTTCACAGTGACTCCAGTTTTGCAAGCGAGAACTATTCAATAAAGAACTTCCCTGAAATATGAAGTGGTATGCATTCGCCACACATATTCAATATCCCTCTTTCATCGGAAGTCCCCGGAACACCTCTGCCAAGCCCAGCGCTTTGAAAAGCAGCTCGCTCTCCGGCCGCTCCGCTTTAGGGAAGGGCCTGAGTGGGGAGCAAGTTATTTTAACAATTATTTCAAGTCAAACATTCATTTGATCACCCTAGCCTAGCTTAACTTGGAAAGCTACTTTCTGAGGGTTTGGAAAGAGAGAGAGAGAGAAAGAGAAAGAAAGAATTGCCATGGCTTAACTCAGAATGTGGATAGCATTATCAAAAACTTATGTTCCTGTCTCAAAGCAGACTGGAGGGACTTTAAGATACAAATAATTGGAGAATTCTGGAGTTCCTGAGAAAGTATTGTCATTGGTTGGGCGTGAACATGTCTTGACATCACTTTCGCAATTGCAAATATCGTCTCAATCCACCCAGCAGAGCTGAAAATGACTGTATCTACAAACCTCCTGAGAGTGGAATAAAATGTTAAAAAAGAAAGGAAAACGCAGCAAGGGACCATGTCCATAAGGCGGGTTCTTTAGTTCAAGAGTCCCACATTTGGCTCATCCGCTACTCGTCCGCGATCTTGAACTCCCCAAGCTGTCGTTACTAGGAACAGACTACTTTCCCCCCGCCCCGGAATACATAAATTACAAACAACCCAGAGACATGGGAGATGGGCTCTTGTGATTTTAAACCCAAGGACTTCTGGTCTGCAGGAAAAATTTCCCTGCTAAGTGAAACCAAACCCACGGTGTGGATGAGGCATCATACAGTGTGTGTCCCCAGTTGTGGGTAGGGAGACCGAACTCGAAAACACACACACACACACACATACACACGCCCTAGCCAGGAAGGAGCAGGGAGCTGGGATGGGAGGTGTGTGTGTGTGTGGGGTGTGTGTGTGTGTGTGTGTGTGTAAGAAAAGACAAAGTCTCAACACAAATCAAACAAATTGAAAGTTGAGTTTGCTTTGGAGAATTTGCTTCTCTTTCCCATCAGGAATAAGCAGCCAGGCTGGCACAGGCTCAGCCTCCTTTGCCACCGGCTGTGTGATGGTGGGACCCAGCAGGTGACGTGACCTGTGACCTCTGAAAGTGCCTTCTGTTCATTAGTCCCCCGAGTGCTTTTGCTCCTGAAACCTTGGTTTCTGCACTTAGGTCACGGCGGAGAAACCACCACCGATCGCAGCTTCTGTGAAAGGCAGGCGGAATTCACACACACACACACACACACACACCCCGGGTCAGACCCCCACTCGAAGCCGGGAGGCGCAGGGATGCTGCAGCAGTGACTGCTCTAAAGCAGGAAACACACGGGGACCAGCTTGCAGTTTCCTCATTGCCCGGCAACAAAGTGTCCACAACGCTCCTGCTACAAAACTTCACACCCAGATCTCAAGCTGCCGTACCAGCGAGAGAGCCCTCCTTCAGGGTTTGTTTAAAAAAAAAGGTGCCTGGCTCACAAGGCTCAGTGTTACATGTAACCCCACTGACGCTAACCTTTCTGGACAAACAGTCAACTGTCACCCAGGCCAGGTTAGCTTTTCCTGTAACTTCCAGTTTTATTGGCTCATACACACACACACACACACACACACACACATATATATACACCTTAAAAAAAAGTCTGTAAAAAAAAACCCTCGACCTCCCAAATTGTCTTGTAAGTATTAAATGTCCTCTTTTCACCCAAAAGACGTCCCCTGCCCAGCTCATTTTGATCACAAACACATTTGGGGGAGAAGTCTCTCAAAGTTAAGCAGTTGGAGGTAGCTGAAGGTAGCGGAACTATTTATATTAGCAAATCAATGGTTTTTCCCCAAGAACTTTAAAACTGCAGCTAAGGGGGGGGGGGCAGGGAGTGGATTTTACTCTTAACTCATTTCAAATTGGTCTGAAAGTTTAGGCTGGAGAGCAGAAGGCTCTGAGGACCAATCAAAGCTTCTACCTCTGTGTCACCGAGTGTGTCCCTGCCTTTCCGGTGTCGGCCGACCACAGTATGATGAGCTGGAAAGCACAGAAATGTCAGGAACACACCTCCCCCGCTCTTCCCCCTTCGCGTCTTCTTTCTTTCTTTCTTGCCTTCTTCTTAATTAGATTTCGCTCCAGCAAGGTCTCTTTCAGAAAGAGGATCTCAGCGTGCTCAGTACAAAGAAACAAGTCTCTCTCCTGCCTGGGGAGCCATCTCCCCACCCACCCCCACCCACCCCCAGCCCCCCGCCAAAACATCACAGAAGGAGCGGTGTCACGGGAAAAGTCTTAAATTGACAAGACTGACACCACCGATACACGGGACCGACCGGCAAGCCGAGACAGCAGGCGGGAAGAAGCTGTGCCTGCAGGAAGTCTGTGCAGGGCTCCGTCTGGCACCCACACCACTATTCGGGTGCTCAGTATCCCCCTGCAGAGCGGCCACCCAATCCACATTCCCATGCTTATTTATGGGAGACGGATCTCTTGGTAACAAATGGGTTTATGCAGATTTACACGTTTCACAAACCCTGGCAGCCCAGAGGGGGCTGGGAGCTGCACCCAGGGCCGACCTTACCGCTCCCAGAACCATCTCCCACCCAGAAAGACCCCCGAGTGCGGTGGTGACCCAGACAGGCCATTTGTGTCCAGCGACGGTGCCTCGGGTGCTCCCTTGGGAAGCTGATTTTTGCATCTTAATGTGCTCTGTGACATGGAGCCGTCTGGCTGGTAACATCCTGAAATGATACCTAGACGTTTAATACCTATTTGCGTGTTGGACTGATTGGCTCGGCCCTAAGACAAGCAGTTAATGACATGCCAGTCAGTCCCCAGCCCCGCTTAAGTGTCCCCTTGAACGGGCTGACTTACAGAAAAATGACAGAAATGTTCTTTAATAACCATGGTTTATCCATTTCTTTCAGATAGTAAGTGGCACGTTCTCAACTCATTGCAGCTTTTAATCCCAAATGGACATTGCTTTTGAAATATCCTCTTTCTTTTCTTTTCTTTTCTTTTTTTTTTCCCTGAGGCTGCCACTTAAAAGTTGAAATCTAGCAAGAATGTAATAGTAGGTGCCAGCTTTGTGAATTACAGGGTGACTGCCGGAGCTGATCCTACAAAGCAAGTGTCTTTTTTATACCGCATAAAACGCTGAAATGTTTACATATCAAAAGGCTATAGGCCAATTTCTGTCAAAATTACACATGAAGTTAAGCAGTACAAGCAATTTATTTAAACACTAGTCATTGTAGAAAAATTCAAAACCATATGCTCTCTTCGCAGTTTTTCACAAATGCATTTGACCCATGACTTGGCTAGACATACACGCTTCATAATTTACCCTACATTTCAGACCCCCGTGACGTTTAAATAAAAGATCTTCATTAATGAGGTTTACATGAAGGAAAACTTTAGACGCTCCTATCGGCTCGCGAGGGCTTCGGAGCCCACTCTGCGCTCGCTCTCATTTTCAAATGACTGACTCTGCTAATCATTTCAAGAGAAAGCTCCTTCGAGGACAAACGATCGTCATTTGCATTCTGTGATTTGCAAACGCAGCGGAACAGTCACTTAACCGACTTGGGTACAAAGCCCGGCTGGAAGCGGATTGCTCAAACCCTCCGAACACCAAATCCGCTTTATTTCTCCCTTCGGAGGCCTTTGGGACACACCTTCTTCCCCCAGGGCTGCGCTGAGCTCTCCCTAATACCGTGATTATTTTGTCCTAAGGGACTCCGTGCTTTTATTGGGAATGTTGCAAAACTTGAAGCAAAAAAGCAGCCCGCGCGCGTCCCTACGCCCCGCTGAATGCGGGGTTACGGAGCGCTGCGCGCCGCCTCCGAGTGCCGGGGGCATCTGCGTCTTTCGCTCAACTCCACCGGCCCAACCAGAGGCTACCGTTAGGCCCCGCGGGGAGGGGTAGGGCCGCGGAACTGGGTTTCAGCACTAGTTCTGAGATGTTTGATTTTTTTTAAGCCCAAACACAAACCCCTAGACCGATCGGCATGGTGAAGATGGCGCATCCTGCGCCGTGCGGGGGCCGGATGGGGTCCGCGCTGAGTACCCGGCTCCCCAGTGCGGCCCACATGCCCGGGAAGGGCTCCTGCCTTGGAAAAGGGCGCGCCAGTGTTTTGCAAAGAAAAAAAAGAATCCTACGTAAAGGCATCCGATAGTGACCTCCGCTCTGTGTCCCGGGCAAAGACAGAGAACTGAGAAAGTTCTTGAAACGAATCTTAAGAAGTTGGGGGCGCAGATCCATTTATTTAAAAAAAATCTTTTTGTACTTATGGGAGTGGGGTGCAAGGGTAGCGAGGCGGCGGTTTCTTCCCGGCGAGGATGTCCCGGAACGGGAGGACAAGCGCAGTACCCCGTTGCAAATGGGAGAAGCAATTTAGTCCGCGCCCTTGGAGCCAATTCAGGGCAGCGGCCGCGCCAAGGCGCCTGTAGGATGTCAAGCTCCCAGACACCTCGTGCGTGTAGAATCCGCTGATCCGGTCTTTAATATCTTAAACAGGAGGGCTATTACCGGGGCGCGCGGCTCCGTGACAAGCACATTTTCATAGACTTGTGCGTGGTGATTGCTTTGTGTGAAATCGTGTTTGGGTGATAATAGGGAAAATCAGCGCCGTGTTTACTGCATGCGTGACCCAAGCGCTCGCCCGGCTGCCTCCGCACCGCCCGGGCCCTCCCATGCTGAGCCACCAACAATCGCTTAGCAACACGAAGCGGGCAATTTGCGTGCGGCGCGTTTGTTATTCCGATTGCGCCTGGCCTTGCGGGCCGCAAATTTTCCGTTCGGCTCTTGGCTGACACTCGTGGTTCGGTGCCCGACCGCCTCCCCGGTGCTGCCTCCCCGGGGACACAGGACACCCAACGGGGGAGACCCGAGCGCCCGGCCTTTGGGTCTGGGCCATCCCTTTCCGGAGTCCCCTCTGCCGGAGGGCAGCGGAAACCCTGCCCCCAGCCCAGGTGAGGGTAGGTAGGGACTACACGCCCCTGGGTTCCTAAGTGCCAGAACCTGCTCTCAAGTCCGTCCCTAAACTCCCTTGAGGAGGAGTGACCGCTACCTTTCTGAACTGTTCGGGCTGTAGGGGACCCAGTGACTGCTGGAGCTGGTTGGATGGACAGAGGCCCCAGACCTCGGAAGGAGAGATCGCGGATGGAGGATGAAGACCCCCAGCCTCGCTGGGATGCGTGCTCCCTCACAAAGGATCAGGGGAAGCGGGCCCCCAGCCAGAGGGCCGCTGGAGACCCAGGGGCGCGCTCTGAAGTCCCCCCGACTTGGTGATCAAAGGAACAATGCGCCAATGGAGCCACCGAGGGCGGTGTGGTCCCGCACGCACGTTCACAGTCTCCGCGCCCTGCTGCCCAGTGGCAGCAGCAGCTTTGCTGGTCTTCACAGAGGTGCGGGGAGTCTGCCCCGAGGTCCCGCGGCTCTTCTGCACCCGCCCGGCTCGGGCAAACACCCCGCAAAGAGCCACCGGCCCGCTTGGCCGGCAAACTTGCGCAGGCCAGGTCACCCCTTCTGCTGCGGCATCCGCAGAAGGGTGCGAGGGGAGCGCCGCGCTCTGGAGCTCTGAGAACCGGGGCGGGGTGGCGGGGAGGACAACGCCTGGACCCCGGGTTAGTGGGCAAGGGCGGGCGCCTGCTTCGCAGCCTCGGCCTGACCCCTCTGAGGTCACACCGCAGGCCCGGAGCAGTCTACCCTTAGAAAGTCATAATCTGCCTCACTCCCCCACCCCCAGACTGAGACCCGTCTCTTTCCTGTCCCAATCCCACTAGGCCCCTTTCCAGCGCGCGCAGAGCTCCAAGCAAGGAGCGAGCTTCCCCGGGGCCCGGGGCGCGCGGGCGACAGGACGCAGGGGGTACCCGTGGGCAGGCCTGCGTCCTTCCACCGCTCCCGCGAGCCCCAGCTGGGTAGGACCCGACCTCTCCCGCTGTGGCTCTCGGATCCGGGAAGAGCGGTCCCCTTTCACCCAGCACCGCCGCCGCCACCGGGACGCCAACTCACTTAGAACCTCTGCGGGGGACCCGGGGTCCTTTTCGGGAGAGAACCCGGCAACAACGCGTGTGAGTGACAGGCGGCCCAAGGGGTCTCCCGGCCCGCCCTCGGTGGCTGCCACGTCCCCGGCGAGGTGGCGCGCGGCGCCGCGGGACCTCGGTTGCTCTGCCTCCTCGCACTCCGCCGCCTTCCTTCCCGGATGCCCGAAAACCCCAGCTCAGAGAGGGCCACCGGGGCCTGGGGAGCCCTCAGCTGTCCCGCGGCAGAGGGAACAGGTCAGGCGGGGGGTGGGGGGGGTGGGGTGCTGTTTCTTGGGAAGCCGCACAGGCCCCATCTGGACTGCAAACTACGAAGTTTGGGCGAGAAGACGCCCATTTCCAAAACCATTTTTTTTAAAGGTCAAAACCTCCCGCCGCCCGCGTAGGGGTTAGCTGGAAGCGTACCTCGGAGTGCAGCGGCGAAGGATTCCGTCTTCGTCGTGTAAGGACCCGGGACCGCCATGGTGGTTTTCGGACTCAAAGTCGCTACAAAAAAAAAGAAAAAAAAAAGAAGAAGAAAAGAAAGAAGATTTTTTTTTTTAAACAGAACACGATGCACCACTTCTTTCGTCGTTTTTGCTTTTTACAAATTTTGGCTTTTGCAAAAACAAAAGCTTGGAGGGGTTAGCCAATTCCATTTGGGATAGTGGAGATTGAAAAAGAAGCCACCTTGGCGAAGTTAGGCGGCGCGGGCGCGGGCCGCGGAGGGCGGGTTTTCAGTCCCGTGTGAGCGAGGACGCGGCCGCTCCCTGTTTCTAAAAAACAAAACCGATTTCCACACGGGGGCGGGGGCCGTCCTCCCGAGGAAGCCCCGGTCGGGATGCCTCCGAGCTCCGGGCAGAGGAAATCGCACCCCGTAACGGAGCCCAGCCAGAGAAAAAGGGGTGGGGGCGCGGGGCGCGGGGCGCGGGCGCGGGGAGCTGTTAACGGCGCGGCACAATGGAATTAATGCGATTAACCGGGGCAATTAGGCCGGCCCGCGGAGATTAGGTTAATGTCGTTAATTCGCAACCCACAATCTCTCCGCAGGCCCCACGGCCCCCTCCCCTCGGCTCCTCTCCCCCCTCCCAACCCCCACCCCAGGAAAAGAAAGGGCCGAATCTGGTTCTGTTTGTCATCTGCATACTACCAGGAACTAAATCCAGGATGACGTCGACTCGGTATAAAACCAGCCAGAGGTTCCGCCGGCCGGAGCTGCGCGCACGCCGCGGCCCGAGTTGAGCGCACGCCGCGGCCCGGGGAGGCGGGAGCAGCGGGCGCGGGCGCAGGGGGCGGGGAGGGGCGCGGGCGGCGCGCTCGCCGCGCTCTCTTTCGGTTTGCTGGGCCGCGGGAGGAGCGTGGACCCCACCCCCCCGCCCCCCGACCTTGAGGCTTTTTCCTCGGCGCGTCCCCGCCGCCCCCCGGTCCCGGCGCGGGGCTCGGGGATGCCCGCCAGCATGTTCAGCATCGACAACATCCTGGCCGCCCGGCCGCGCTGCAAGGACTCGGTGCTGCCGGTGGCGCCTAGCGCCGCGGCTCCGGTCGTCTTCCCGGCCCTGCACGGGGACTCGCTCTACGGCGCCGGCGGCGGCGGCGGCGGCGGCGCCTCCTCGGACTACGGCGCCTTCTACCCGAGGCCCGTGGCCCCCGGCGGCGCGGGCCTCCCGGCCGCGGTCGGCGGCTCCCGCCTCGGCTACAGCAACTACTTCTACGGGCAGCTGCACGTGCAGGCGGCGCCCGTGGGCCCGGCCTGCTGCGGGGCCGTGCCGCCGCTGGGCGCCCAGCAGTGCTCCTGCGTCCCGACGCCGCCAGGTAGGGTCCCCCGCGCGCGCCGGCCTCCGCCGAGTCCCTGGAGCCGGGGCGCCCGCGGCGGGCAGTCCCCGCGCACCGACCTGGCTCCTCCCGCGAGGCCTCCACCCCAACCTTTGCCTGCGGTAGACCGCGCGCCCGAGTCTGCGTCTTCCTTTGCCGCGGACTTTTGGCCGAGAGTTGGCGAGTACCGCTCTCCGGGGCCCGCTCAGGGAGCCCGGGTTTTGAGAGTTCCTAGCCGGCCTGGGGTGTGTGCGGGCGGGCGTCTCGACACGCTCCCTCCACTCCCCGGATTCTCCTGCCTGCTGTCCCGGGTCCTGGCACCCCCTCGCAGCGGGGACAGGGCGGCGGGCGGGCGGGCGCGCGAGGGCGGCGGCGGCGCGGGAAGCGACTGACCATGCGCCCCTCTCCGCGGCAGGCTACGAGGGCCCGGGCTCCGTGCTGGTGTCCCCGGTGCCGCACCAGATGCTCCCCTACATGAACGTAGGCACGCTGTCGCGCACCGAGCTGCAGCTGCTCAACCAGCTGCACTGCCGGCGGAAGCGGCGGCACCGCACCATCTTCACCGACGAGCAGCTCGAAGCGCTCGAGAACCTCTTCCAGGAGACCAAGTACCCAGACGTGGGCACGCGCGAGCAGCTGGCCCGGAAGGTGCACCTCCGCGAGGAGAAGGTGGAGGTGAGACGCCCCGCGGGCCTGGGGGTCGCCCTGCACAGCAGCCGGGCGCGCCCGGCTCCCCGGGGGCACTCCCCGCGCGGGCGGCCCGGTCGCTGCCGTGCGGCGCTTTAGGCCCGGGAAGTGGAGCGCAGACGCGGAAGCCGCTGCCGGGCTTGGTGGGCGGGAGCGCGGGCGTTCGCCGCTGCGGGCCCGGGGCCTCGCCGACTCCCCGGGGCGCCCCGCACCGCGGGCTGGGCTGGGCGGGGTAGGGGGAGCGCGCCGCGGGCCCTGACCCGTTGTTTTGTGCTCGGTTGCGCAACAGGTCTGGTTTAAGAACCGCCGCGCCAAGTGGAGGCGGCAGAAGCGGTCGTCGTCGTCGGAGTCGGAAAACGCCGAGAAGTGGAACCAGGCTTCGTCCAAGGCGTCGCCCGAGAAGAGGGAAGAGGAAGGTAAAAGCGACGTGGACTCGGACAGCTGACGGCCGCGGGCCGCCCGGGGCGCCTGCCCGCCTCGGAGGACTTGCACTGGGTTGCACACGCGCCGCCTTGCGGGAGGGGTCGCGAGGAGGGAAGAGGAGCTGTAAATAAGTGTGCGGGCCGCCCGCGCCGCGCGCCCACCGCAGTATTTATGGTTAAGTTAACGGCCACAGACAATAAAATGCTGGCGAGGGAGACGCGCCGCGCTCTGTCTTTCGTGTGCCGCCGCGGCCGCCGCCCGAGGCCCAGAAGAGAAGTCCACCCGGTGCTCGGGGCGGGAGAGACGCGAAGCGGCGCTGGCCCGCCCGGAGACGGAAAGAAGCCGAAGTTCTGGGGCGTCTGGGTTTCGGAGGGTGGAAAGACAGCCGCGTCTCCAGCCCTGCGGGAAAGGGTGGCGCGAGGCCCGACGGTTGAAGGTGGCGGCCTGCCGGGGTCCCCGCGCGCGCACTCGCCGGAGCTGGGGGAGCCAGCTCCCAGGCACTCCCTATCTCCGCTCCTTCAGGCCGGGCCGCGGGGGACCCGGCAGCCGGTGTGCCCGCTACCCCCGGCTTTTTTTCCGGATCGCCCCCCAGCTGCCTTCTCCAGCTATGGCCAGCGAGTTCCCTGCCGGTCCGCATTTCGGCATCGAGCGGGCGGCTCTGGCTCAAGCTGCGCACCGCAGGGCCGGCCTGGTCTCTGCGTTTGGCGTGGCCAGAGCCACTGTGCCCTTGGGCCAGCCTTGTCCACCGTGCGGAGGCCGCGCCTGAGCCCCCACTTCCTCCCTGGGAGTCTCTGCTCTGCGTCAGGGAGCGGGAGCTCCGGGGAGCACTGTGAGCGCTGGCTCTCGGGCTGTTTAGGAAGCGCCCCTGGGGCAGGCTGCAGGCGACATGGCTCCCTGGGCCGTCAGGAATGGCTTATTCATAGATGGTGCTGGAAACCAATTTTGGAAATGCGGGAGCTAAGTCGTGGGGATCTTCCGCGCGCGGCGCACGGGGTGCCTGCTCCTGCGCGAAGAAAGGCTTTGCCTCCGCCTACGGGACACGCGGCACATGGAAACATGGAAATAACTTTTTTGTTTTAAACCAGGGGGTGAGTTTTGTTTTTTTTCAACAGCTGGTTGCAGGTTTGCAAGGCAATGGTGAGTCTCGGAGCAGGTGTAATGTTACCTAGGGAGTGTGGGGTGACCCCCAGGCTCGGCCGTTGTAATTGGGGGTGGCCCTGGGGGAAGGACAGGCAGTGATCAGGAGGAACACGGTTGCCTTGCTGTGTGTCCAGACCCCATCAGCTTGTGACCTGTGACCCTGCAGGATGGCGGTGGCCACCGTGTCTGCTGTCCAGGCCATTGTGGTCAGGGAGGGCTCTGACACAAGCAGGGTGGTGCCCGCATAAGGGGCTCCTGCAACAGCGCTGCTTAGGGTTTTGAAAACGGTCGTGGTTTATTTTGTGTCGGGCTCGACACCCTAAGATGTATTTACACGATCTTGTTTGCCTCTCCAGGGCCGGGAGACAAGGGATGTTGTCCCTTTTAACAGACGAGGGGTTCAGGCTTGACCTTAACCCCGGGAGGAGTGAGAGAGGCTACGGTCTTTGCCCTGGGGCCTCTCGGGCAATAATTAGCCCCGTTTCCACTACTAACAGTTCTTGGGATATTCGAAGACGCCAGGACTTGTTTCCAGCTAGCCTGGCAATGGCTGCTAATATACCTGCGCCTGCCGGCTCTGCACCAAACTCCCCAGCAGCCGAGGTTCCTCCGTGGTGGAGTCGTCCCACGCTGGGAGGCTCAGCCTGAGCGCCTGTGCCTTCGTGCGTGCGGCTTGTCCTCAGCCGGGCTAGCAAAAGGAGTCTTTCCTTTAAAATCTCTGTTTATCTGCAAAGAGCTCTGTGGCAAGTGATGGGGAGAGGGGAATTGAGGGAGGGGAAGGTCACTACCTCCCCCCCCCCAGCACCTGGTGAAAAGCCTCACTCAGGAGGGGAGGGCAGGCCCCAGGTGGCAAGAGCAAGCGCCCTCGCTGCCTGCCGCTGCCGTCTGTGTCCCCAGGCCCCAGTGCCTGGCCGCTGAGCTGCGCGATTGGCCCGGCGCACAGGAAGTGGACATAATAAGTGTCTGGAGTGAGAAGGGAACTGCCAGCAGGCCTGCCTAATTACAGCCCTCCCCAGGCGACTGCGGCTCTGACTTGTCACGCAGGCCAGGTGGGGTCCGGGGCACAAGGCAGGGGGCCTCAGGAGCCCTCCGTGGCGGGGCTGTGGCCTTGTCCCTCGCCTCTGAGAGTGCTCGGATCGTGGTGTTGGATGGCGGTGTGGACGTGTTCCTGTGGCCACACAAGTGACTTTGCCTAGATGGTTCCGATTTGTGTGCCCCCTGTCCCTTAGCCCCAGCCCAGCAGCTGTGACCTGCAGGTGCCAGTGCGGGGGGTGGGGTGGGGGGTGTCCTGATTTCAGCCACTCGGGCTGCCTCATTGGACCTAGCCTGTTCTTTGGGATGAGGGTGGACATCGTGTTCACTTGACCACAGGAGTGCGTGAACTTGCCCTTGGGGGAATAGGAGTCAGCTTGCAGCAAAGTGCCAGACACACTCAGTAATGACAACAGCAACCCCTCCCGCTAGTCTAGCACTTTCTCCCCCAGCCCTCGGGAGGGGGGACTGTGGCCCGTTTTGCAGATGGGAAATGGAGGCGCAGAGAGACTGAGCCCTGGATGCATCCAGCATGTCAGACATCTGGGGATGCAGGAGAGGTTTGGGGGGGGGGGCTTCCCGGTGTCCTAGATCACCTGGGCTTCGGGATCCAGGCTGGGAGGGGCGGAGGAGGGAGAGGAGCTGCACAGGGAGGCTTGGGGTGGGGGGTGGGGATCTCCTCCCTGGGGGCTGACTCCCTATTGCTTTTAGCAGTCTGGGAGAGGGGCTGGGGGGCGGAGTCAGGGGAACTTGAAAACAATTAGGAAAAGCAGCCCTGAGCAGTATAGGTCAACCACCTGCCTGTAATCCAAAGGCAGGTTTTACCGACACTTGACATTTAGACAGTTTTAGCTCCCAGCTGAAGGCCATGAAGTGTGTGTGTAAGAGACTGAAGCAGGCAGGGTCTTTGTGTCTCTGGGGTCTTTGTCCCTTTTCTGAACTGTGAAGTTTTTTAAAGTGACTTCAGTAAAAGTTCAAGCATCAAGACCCCCCACCTAAAGATGTGGGTTTTTTTTCCCCTAAGATTGATTGAATTATTTGAGAGGCAGTTACAGAGAAGGAGACAGAGAGAGAAGTCTTCTATCCACTGGTTCACTCCCCAAATGGCAGTGACGGCCAGGGCTGGGCCAGGCTGGAGCCAGGAGCTTCATCCAGGTCTCCCACACGGGTGCAGAGGCCCAAGGATTTGGGCCATCTTCTGTTGCTTTCCCAGATGCATTAGCAGGGAGCTGGATGGAATACCGGTGTTGTAGTGGAGGTGTAGCCTGCTATGCCACAACGCTGGCCCCTTCCTAACCATCTCTTCCCGGCCTTCTGTGATTCCACCATCAGCTCCCCAGGTTGCCCAGGTGTTGCCAAGGGGTGCCAAAGCATAGTGCTGCCTCTGTCAGGGTGGAGTGCTGGCGTGGACAGGGCAGGATGACGCTGGGGCATGGACAGCTGTGTGTGCACTCCTGTGAGACAACACTGCACCTGCCCAGTGGCCTGCCTCAGGTGCTTCTCCCTGGCTTGTAGAATGGGCGTGGGGAGATCAGAGCTCCTCTACCTTGAGGAGACAGCAGGGCGTCTGACACATTTCTCACGCGGGGTGTGGGAAACCAGTGGATTGCATTAGGAGTTGAGGAATGCACCTTGTCTTTCATTACTGTTGGTTTAGGAGCTTAGGCGTGAGCCTGGGACGCAGACTGACGAAATCAGGCGTGATTTCCATGGTTGAAGACAGGGAAGCATCTGAGAAGGCAGCCTCGTTTGCATTCTTCCTGGGATGTGAGGCACGGAGAAGGAGGAGAAACTTGGGAGTGGATTTGGGTTGGATTTCTGAGTTTTGTGGAATGACCTTGAAGTTTTTCAAAAAGTAAACTGAAAACCCATGCACACAGTCCGTGGAGAGTCCTGGAAAAGAAATGTTTCTGGCTGGCTGGGTAGGCTACAGGGGCCTCTGGTTTGTTGTGGGGGACAGGGGACAGCCCCGAGGCTTGTGTGTGATGGCAGGAGACCACTGCTTGTCGCAGCTTGCTTTTAAATCTGGGAAAATGAAACGGCATTCTCTTGCAATCCCAGCACCCCACGGAGCAGGCGGGATGAATGATGGCACGTTGCGGTGTTTTCAAGTGGGGCTGTGAGTTTGGATTCCGGCAGCCTCCGATGGTTCTCAAGTCCAGCCTGGAAAGCGTCACTGGGGACCCAGTGCCCCCCAGGCCCCTCCCCACCCCTCAGAGTCCGTCTCACTTCTGCCTGCTGTTTTCCTACTTGGGAGCTCCTGGGGGGAGTGCCCCAGATCAGGTGGCCGGCTCCCATCCAGCCAAGCGCGGCTCACACCCTCTTCCCACACCAAAGCCGACTGATGGAAGCTATCATTAGGGAGGTAATGTTAGCGTTTCGAAGTGCCCGGATCATTTGCTTGCCGATTTGCTAGGCGGCTTCCACCTGCTGCACATCAGCCGGGCTGACAGATCTCCATCTTCCCCTGTAGAACCGAGGAAGGCCAGGTGCCTTCTTTGCTTCCTGGTTCCCAATGCAAGGTCTTTTTTTTTTTTGGCGGTGGGGTAGAAATATTTTAAAAACCAGATTTTTTACAGGCAGGATCCTGTGTGGGAGACACAGTTGTGGTCACAGGTGCAGTGTCCCGAGCACAGTGGCCATGGCACCCCATGCTCCCCGGGCCCTCCATGAGACCCCCAGGTTGGCAGGGCCCCCTGCCCTGGAGAGCAGCTTGCCAGGGGCAAAGCAGTTCCAGAGGCCAAGTGGGGGGCTCTGTGCAGACGGCCGTGGGGCCAGCCTGGGTCTGTATGCCGGGGGCACTGCCTGCCTGGCCGCGTGGTGACGGTGCCTGCTTCAGTCACATCCCAAACAAATTACTGCCATCACCCAACTGGGCCGAAAGACACTTCTTTCCAGATGGGGTCTGGCTAATCCTGCTTTGAGGATCCTCAAAGTGCTAAGTCTGGGGCCCGCAAGAGCAGGGCGCCCCTCGCGCGCGACGAGGAGGCCTGGTGCGTTTGGCGCGGCCCCCTCTGTGAAGTCAGAACCCAGCTGGCTGTTTCATCCAAGGATGTTCCGACGACCGCGGCCAGATGGCCGGGACAGTAGGGGATACGCGTGTTCCGCATTATTTTGTACTTGAGGAATAAATATTTAAATCTGAAACCAAGGGACTCACTTTCTACAGGAGCGGGCCGGGGTGGAAAGTGGTGTGGGTGCTGATCCCCAACCCCCTCCCTCCCCCCCACACACACCCCGGCCTGTCCCAAATGGCACCGCAGCGCTCGTGATACCTGTCACCCTCGGAACCTTCACGGAGGTGGCCCCTGCTCAGCCAGGGCCGGTGTGCCGCCTGCTTTGGGGTCGCCGTTTTTGTCGCGAGCCTCTTTGGCAGCGAGAGGACTTTCTGAGCAACTGGGCTGCCCCTTTGTCCCTGGCTGCACCACCTCCCTTGTGTGTGAATCCCTGCTTGCCCGTGGTGACTGGGTGCGGACACAAATGTCGGTGCTTGCAACCCCTTGTCCTGATGGCAATTAAAGCCCTGAAGAGATCACGCGTCTTTCTGGTTTCTTTCTGCATATTCATGTGTAGCTTTTATTTTTTATTTTTAAGAACAGGAAATATTTTCTGCACTGCCACATTGTGTTTCTTGGGCTTAATCCCTCTGCAGCCTTGCAGGGCAGCTTGCCTGGGGCTGTTGTCACTTTGTTACACTGTAACATCTCCCTCTATGGCTTCTATCAGGTCAGTACTGTTGCCCTTGCTTTATCTCCAGTGTCTTTAATCCCGCCCAGGTGTCTACAAGATGGGTGATATTGTCACCATTTTGCAGAAGGTGAAGGGACTTCTTTCATCCAGGAAGGCTGCTTGAGGGGCTGCAAGTCCAGGACTCTTTCTAGGAGGTCTGCACTGGAGTCCCCGCACAGGCACAAGCAAGCAAGGTGCCCTTTGGGCTTGAACTCCTTCCTTACCCAAATGGGAGAATTATAGCCGCTTTGTGGTGAAAATGGGGGTGGGTAGAGCCTAACGTTATAATTTCCTGCAATCCACGAAAATTACCTAGGGTTTTGGAAACAAATGGCTGATCACGGGAAACAGACTGGTACATGGAGACTGGTCATGAGCACATCATTGAAGAAAAGGTTTGTGCAGGACTTCCAACGACAACAGTAATAATAACGGCCTCCATTCAGTCCACAGATGTAAAGAAGGGGCCTCGTCTATGCCGGATCCTTACCGTCTCTGCCATCACAGAGAGTTGGTCCCTGAGCAAACAGCCGGGCTGTAGTTTCGGAAGGTCTAGGAGGCCACCCGAGTCTGGAGAGGGGATGGAGGCACAGGTGATGGGGTAGGGGGGCCAGATGCCGTCTCAAATAATCCTCCAGAGCAGGGGGCCATCACGGATCATAGCCCAGAGGCCTGTCCGATCCATCACCTGTTTGTCAATAAAGTTTTACTGAGACACAGCTGAGCCCATTCGCGTGTGCATGTTGAGTAGTTGCCATGGCGACCAGCCTGCAAAGCATTCACTACCTGTCCTTGCACAGAACCTGTTTGCCAGCTCCTGGCGTAAGGGTTGGAGTCTAAGCCAGAGGCGGAGGCCATCGCTGAGGGGCTGGAGCCGAAATTATATCATCTGCCTGCTGGTCGTGGTGCTGCGCTGGACCCCCTGGCCATGGGGGGTGCGAGGTTACATGTGGAAGAACACATTGTGATGCCGGGTCCTAAGACTGGTGACACAGTCTGTGTGCAAGAAATGGTTTCAGACCAGAAGGGAGACTGCCTGGCTGTCACAGCCCAGCACTTCCCACCTGCGAGCCAGTGCCCCCCTGCACCCAGCTCACCAAGCCCCTCTGAGGGCCAGGCCCTGCTGCATGCATGCAGCGTCGGATTCCAGATGTGCAGAGCCTGTGCTGGTAAATGAGATGAATGGAATATCAACTCGCGGGTGTCGGGGAGCCCGTGGCAGGCTGTGGCTGGGCAGAGGAGGGATTGCTGGAGCAGGTGATGGGGGGGGGGGCAGGAGGAATACCTTTCAGGAAGGGGGGTGGGCTTGAGCCAGTGCATGGCCCTGGGGAGGTGGGGGGGTGAGGGCGGGGCACCAGGGACAGGGCTGGCAAGCAGAGGTGGAAGAATCAAAGGCTGTGACTTGGCGGGAATTAGTCTGGCCTGGTGTAGGTGCCCAGTGCAATATATATATATATAGAGAGAGAGAGAGAGAGAGAGAGTTGGATTTTTCCAGCTGCTTGTTCACTCCTCAAATGGCCACAGGGGCCAGGGTTGAGCCAGAACAAACCCAGGAGCCAGGAACTCCAAATAGGTCTCCCATAGGGGTGGCAGGGGCTCAAGCACTTGGACCATCTCATGCTGCTTTCTGAGGCACACTAGTAGGGAGCTGGATTGGAAGTGGAACAGCCGGGACGCGAACCGGCGCCTGTGTGGAATGCCGGCATCCCAGGAGGCAGCCTAACCCACTGTGCCACCACACTGGCCCCTAGAGCCAACTCTTCACTTTGAAATAATCAGACCTACAGAACGGGCTTCCAGACCCTGGAAGGTGGCCCAGGACACGGCCAGGGGCGTGCTCACATCACGTCCACTGCCAGCCACGGCCCTTCTGGCCCAGGGAGGCTACGGGGCCGTCTGTCCCTCCCTGGCATCTTCTTGGCATCTTTTCTGTCTGCCATCAGAGAAGGGCAGAAAAGCAAACAGCTCAGAGCTGTCCGCAGAGAGGGATTTGTGCCTGTGTGTGTGTGTGTTTGTTTTTAGAAGGGGCGTTAAAATGTGGTGATTTCTGGCCTGGTAGCCAGATTCATCCAAGGAGGAATTTTTCCAGATGCTGTAATTCTTGGGAAGTTAACGTGTCAAGGACCCCCCGTGCTTCGAGGCCTCTTCAGCCTTAGCGCCGACTGTTCCCCCTGGAACTGCAGTGGGCGCCTGTGGCAGCTCATAGAGCTCCCTGCACAGTGGTTAACTCAGTGTCCCTACAGCCACAGGTGTGAGCGAGGCAGGACGGTTCTTCCGTTTTGTAGTAGAGGGAACTGCATCAGAGCAGTCAGGCTGCTTCCCCAAGATGGCACAGCCTGAAGAGGATGGGGGAGAGCAGTTTGCCAAGCCCAGAATTCCATTTATATCTGCCTGTCGCAGGAGCTGCAGTGTGTTGGATTCCCCAGTAGATGACAGCCCACACTTAAGCCCTTCAGGGGGACCAAATTCTCCTGATGCCACTTCTTGTATGCAGCACTTTTTTTTTTTTTAAAAACCTTATTTATTTGAAAGTAAGAATTGAGAGAGAGAGAAAGAGAGGTGTCTCTGTTTACTCATTCACTTCCCAAAAGGCTGCAACAGCTGGGGCTGGGCCAGGCCAAGCCAGGAGCCTGGAACTCCATTCCATCTCCCACCTGGGTGGCAGGGCCCAACCGCTTGGGTCATCTTCTGCTGGGAGCACATTTGCAGGGAGCTGGATCTGAAGTGGAACAGCTGGGACCCAAACCAGCTTAGTCCCCTGCACCGTGACCCTGGCCCCCCAGGCACCCCCTTTTGGGCGCTGCAGTGTTTCTCACATTTTAGAGACTTTGGCCTGGTTTCTTGGGGACTTAAGAGCTTGTCAAGGGGCCAGCACTGTGGCGTAGTGGTTAAAGCTTCCATTTGCAGTGCTGCCATCCCATATGGACGCCGGTTCGAGTCCCGGCTGTTCTACTTCTGATCCAGCTCCCTGCTATTGTGCCTGGGAAAGCACGGAAGATGGCCCAAGAGTGCCTGGGCCCCTGCACCTGCGTGGGAGACCCAGAGGTTCCTGGCTCCCGGCTTTGGATGGACCAACTTCAGCTCAGGTGATGGGTCCCGAGCCTCTCTCACGCTCACTTGTCCGCAGAGTTCATGAGATTCCTGTGTCATCATGTCACAGGGGACCGTCCCCCTTTGGACCCTCGCGTGGAAGGCGAGGCAGGAGGACGGTGTCACCTGGCCAGCATGGGTTCAGTCCCAAGCCATCCGTTCTGATGAGAGTGGCGGCTGTGAGTCTGGCTTTCTGCAGCCGTGAGCGGTGTCTGGCTGCAGCCTCTGGGCAACCTCCCTGTGGACCAGCGAGAGTTCCTTCCCAGTCTCTCCTAGGAGGGGTGCGGCTGTGGGGACCTGGGGACTGTGGGGGGGCAGGGACTGAGTCCCCTGGAGCCTCCAGCGTGGGCGGGGCCAGGCCCAGTGGATCATCTGGATAGGGCAGCCCAAGATCAGCTCCGGGCCAGGCCGAGGGGGTGCTCTTCAGGGCTGGTGGGAGCCAGACCCTCCCGGGGCTCAGAAGAGGGAGGGGCTGCTTCCCAGTGCGAAGGAGGAGGAGATAGCCCAAAGGATTTTCCTTGGCCCCACCCACTGCTCCTCTGGGGCCGGAGCTGAGTTGTCAGCTCCACCCACCCCTCCTTGGTGTGTGAGAGTTCACAAGAAAGACACAGGCGGAGGAGGACTGGGCAGAGCAGGGAGAGCTCGCCCGGCTGCTGCTTGGCCCGGCCCTGTTCTGTCTGGACTCAGTCTCCCCAGCTGTTAGGGGAGTCGCTAGTCCCGCCTCCTTTGCGTGTTTGCGTGTTGGGGTGACTGAATGACTTGAGGGGACACACAGGGGGTGGGTCCCAGGGTGAAGGGTGGGTGTCCCCAGCTGCACCAGGACTTCCAAACCTTGGGCAGTGTGCCCCCCCCCTTTCAGCTATGACACTTTTTTTTTTAAATATTTCTAATTTTATTTATTTGGAAGGCAGAGTAACACGGAGAGAGGTAGAGAGGCATCTTCCATCCGCTGGTTCACTCTCCAGATGGCTACAATGGCCAGGGCTGGGGCAGGCTGAAGCCAGGGTCCAGGAACTCCATGTGGGTTACAGGGGCCCACTCTCTGCTGCCTTCCCCAGGTGTATGAGCAGGGGGCCGGATTGGAGGTGGAGCAGCAGGGACTCACCTGGGGCTCTGATAGGAGATGCTGGCGTCGCAGTTTGCTGCTTAACCCTCTGTGGCACAACTCTGACATTCTTTTATTTATTTGAAAGAGTGACAGAGCAAGAGACAGAACAATCTTCTGTCTGCTGGTTCACTCCCCAAATGGCTGCGATGCCAGTGCTATGCCAGGCCAAAGCCAGGAGCCAGCAGCTTCATCTGGGTCTCCCGTGTGAGTGCAGGGACCCAAACACTTGGGCTATGCCCTGCTGCTTTCCCAGGCCATAGCAGAGAGCCAGATTGGAAGTGGAGCAGCCGAGACTCAAACCGGCGCCCATAAGGGATTCTGGCATAGCAGGCGGTCACCTGACCCGCTATGCCACAGTGTCAGCCCCCAGCTCTGACAGTCTTGACTGGCCTTTCCACACTGAGGCTGCTCGTGGGACAGGTGGCAAGGGCTGCTCCTACAGTTCTGGAGGCCAAAAGTTGGTTATCAAGAGGTCAGCAGGGTGGGCGCCTCTGAGGCTCCAGGGGAGGCCGTTCCTTGCCTCCTGCGGCGTCTGGGGATTTCAGGCGCTCCTTGCCTGGTGGCTGCACCTTCCAGTCTCTGCCCGGTCTGCACGCAGCCTCTCTCAGGACTCCTGCCATGGACCGAGGCCCCACACAGGTCATCTTACCCTGAGAGCGTTTAGTTACCTGTGCGAGGGCTCTTTTCTCAAGCAAGGCCACGTTCGCAGGCTGCAGGTCAGGCTGTGCATGGGGCTGTTCGGAGGACTGCCACCCAGCCCTCTCCACCCCGGCGGGTATAGGAAGGAGGAATTTCTCCACTGAGGACGTTACTCTTCCTCCTGGCTCGTCTTCCTAAGAAGCTGCACAGTGGACAGATGCCCTTGGCACTGGCCAGCCAGTCCTGCTGGAGGTGACCCGCCTGTAAGCTGTGACGCCACAAGTCCTGCACACCACCCCCAGCATGCACAGGGCAGGCTTCGAGGCCAGGAAGCAGCGAGTGCCACGTGGGACGGAAGACTCCCTGTATCAGTCAGCCGGGGCTGCCGTGACAAAATACCACCGAGGGAGTGGCTTGAACAGCAGCAGTGTCCTCACGGTCAGTGTCCTCACGGTTCCGGTCCAGGTGCCAGCAGGACTGGTTTCTGGGGGGTCTGTTATCCTTGCTTGGAGGTGGCACCGCACTTGGCATTGTTTCGCGTGTCTCTTGCTCTCCCTCCTGCGTGGGCAGCAGTGCTGTTGGATTAGGGCTCTGCCCTGCGACCACTTCGAGCCCCAAGGACCTCTCTCAGGGCCTCCGTGTGGCCACACTGGAGGTTCGGCTTCGGCACAGGACGTGGGGGAAGGCGCAGGTCAGTACCTTCCGCTTTGGTTAGCTCTGCCGTGGGGCCGGCGCTGGGCAGGCCTGGCCTGCCAGGGGCTGGCTGGCTCACGTGTGCCTGCTTCTCAGGCTCTCTTTGGCAGCAGTGCCCGCCAGAGCTTTGCTGTCCACAGAGCTCTTGCTGGGGCGTTTTCGGGCCTCCAGCCGGCAGCCGCCCTGGCTGTGCGTCGATGCCAAGGCTGCCGCTGTGCTGGGCGTCTCACAGACAGCGTGGCCTGGCTGCCCTCTTCCCTCGCCCTGTGCATGGGGACGATGATTTGTTCCATTTGACTGTGGGGCTTGAGGCCCAGAGCGTGGTGGTGCCCCTGTTTCAAGTGTCAGGAAGGGGCTGGGTCCTGCGCTCTCCCCCAGTTTTTTTTTTTTTTTTAAATTATTTATTTGAAATGCAGAGTTAGAGAGAGCAAGGAGATCTTCCACGCACTGGTTCATACCCCAAATGGCTGCAACAGCAGGAGCTGGGCCAGGCCAAAGCCAGGAGCCTGGAGCTCCATCCGGGTCTCCCATGTGAACTGCAGGGGATCAGGCATGTGGGCTGCCTTCTGCTGCCTTCCCTGGCGCATTCGCAGGGACTAAGTGAACGCTTGGGACTGGAAGTGGCGGTCACACAGGACGCGGCGGTGGCTTAGCCCACTGTGCCACACGCCAGCCTGACCTGTGGTGTCTTAGCCATCTCGGTGGAGGGGACCCCCGCGGGCATCCAACCCGGACACTGTGACAGAGCTGCGCTTCTTTCTTATTCCAAAAGCAGTTCTGTCATTCCTAAACACCCTGCATTCTCTCCTCTCTCTCTCTCTCTCTCTCTCTGTCCCTCTCCCTCCCTCTCCCCCTTTCCCTCTCCCTCTCCCTCTCCCTCTCCCTCTCCCTCTCCCTCTCCCTCTCCCTCTCCTTCCCTCTCCCCCTTTCCCTCTCTCTGGAAGGTTACAGGCCTGGCCAGGTAAACTGTCGTTTTTGCAACCATTCCAAAGCAGGCCCAGAGGAGACGGCCGCCTTCCCACCGCCTGCTGTCACATTCAGGGTTTGGGGAAAAGCCTTCTCGACACATAGCAACGGTTTCCAGGCCGAGCCGGCCAGCGGGCTTCCAAGTGGAAGGATCATTTGGATCCCGACCAGTGTCTTCTGTATGGAGTGGAGGTGACGCCGGCCGGCCAGGCAGGGTGGACGTGTCTGTTTGCAGAATGCGGCTCTCTCCCCTGGAAGCCGGATGCGTTGTCCTTTTGGGCTGAGCTGCTGGCTTGCAGGGCAGAGGGGAAGGAACAAGCAGTGGCATCCCGCGCCTGCCCTGAGCAGCGTCTGTCCCCAGCGCGACAGTGTCCTCTGGCCGGCTTCTGTTTGTGTTTGCCTCCTAGTTGGAAACGAGAGCTTTTCCATCATTTCAGCCCCGTTCACTTGCATCGGCCAGGCTCTCTCTATTTTTGCCGTCCTGAGGGGCCGCTCTGCATTTGGTCCAAATTAGGTAGTTGTCGACAGACGGCAGTAAAAAGCGCTTTTGCACCGGGATAGGCCCCTGCAGCCTGGTGACACCACCGAGCCGTTCCAGCTCTTGGGGACGAAGCCGCTCCCCGTGTGAAGGGAGGAAAGAGCCGGGCACAAGCCGCTCCCCGTGTGAAGGGAGGAAAGAGCCGGTGCCCCGTTGTTCTCGCCAGAGCAGAGCTCCACGAGGGTGGGCGCATGGAAGCGGCTTCCCCCTCTGCTCGGCCAGGGCAGCACGTGTGGCCTGCGCGAATGGACGGGGCGTGAAGTGCAGAGGGTGACCTTGATCACATCCGGGGTCCTGCCTCTGAGTGTGCTCACCGTGGACGCATGAGCGAGCATCTGGGAGGCCAAGTGCAAGCCCCGTGGGAAAGGCCAACGGGAGCCCTGGGCTCGCGGCAAGGAGGAGGCCTGTTCTCCTTCCGCGCGTGCAATGCTGGGTGCCTGTCATAGGCAGAGCGGAAGAGCTCCGGGTGAGGAACAGGGCTGGGCTGGGGGCGGAGGCCCTCACACCCAGGGCCCGGGGTCTCACTGTGAGGGGGGACCGGTTCAGCACAGCCAGGCCAGGCATGGAGGCTCCCCGGGAGACGGGGCCCAGACACAGCTGAGGCTCGGGCCAGAAAAGCCCCATACCTCAGCTCGGGGGTCGGGGGGAGGTCCAGTGAGGCCCCCATCAGGACCAGTGTCTTTGGCTGGGACCAGGCCCTTGGGAGTAGCTTTGGAGATTGGATGTGGGAGGCGCTGCAGTTCAGGGCCACGCTGTGAGCCTGCTGAGGGTGTCGGGAGCCTGTGCCTATGCACGGTGCCAGTCCTGAAGGCAGGGCCAGGCCTGCGGGATCGAAGGTTCGGCCCCCGGAGGCAGGCAGGAAGGCAGTGTTTGGTGGAACCTGAATCGGCATCAGTGTCCCGGGCTGGGTGGACACGGAGGCCCCCTGGGGACAGGGCTCTTTCTGGCCAACACTGGGATGAAGGTCCCTTATGAAAGGTGACCGTTTCTTGTTTTAAGTGTATTTCTTTTTTTTTTTTTAAAGATTTGTTTATTTATTGTTTGTTTATTTGAAAATCAGAGTTACACAGAGGAGAGGCAGAGAGAGAGAGAGAGGTCTTCTATCTGATGGTTCACTCCCCAACTGGCCACAACGATTGGAGCCGCGCTGATCCGAAGCCAGGGGCCAGGAATTTCTTCCAGTCTCCCACGTGGGTACAGGGGCCCAAAGACTTGGGCCATCTTCCACTGCCCTCCCAGGCTATAGCAGAGAGCTGAATCGGAAGTGGAGCAGCCGGGTCACAAACTGGCGCCCATATGGGATGCTGGCGCCTCAGGCCAGGGCGTTAATCCGCTGTGCCACAATGCCAGCCCCAGTTGTGGCATAGTGGGTAAGGTTGCTGCCTGCAATGCTGGCATCCCATAGGGGTGCTGGTTCAAGCCCCAGCTGTTCTACTTCCGATCCAGCTCCCTGATAACGTGCCTGGGAAAGCAGTGAAAGATGGCCCATGTGTTTGGGCCTCTGCACCCATGTGAAAGACCTGGATGAAGCTCTTGGCTGCTGGCTTCAGTCTGGCCCATTCCTGGCTTTTGTGTTCATCTGGGGGAGTGAACCAGCAAATGGAAAATTTATCTCTTTCTCTCTCTCTCAAATAAATAAATCTTAAAAATTTACTTAATTATTTGGAAGGCAGAGTTACAGAGAGAGAGGGAGAGAGAGATATCTTCCATCCATTGATTTATTCCCCAGTTAGGCACAACAACCTGGGATGGTCCAGATTGAAGGCAGGAGCCTGGAACTCGATCCATGTCTCCCACATGGGTGGCAGGGACCCAAGTACTTAAGCCATCTTCTGTTACTTTCCCAGGTGCACTAGAGGGAGCTGGATCAGAAGTGGAGCAGCTGGGACTTGAACCAGTGCCCTTATGGGATCCTGGCATCACAGGAAGTGGCTTTACCCCCTGTGTCACCACACTGGCTCCTTCATTTTTTTATTTGAAAGGCAGAGAGAAAGAGACTGAGTTGGGGGAGGAGGAGAGGAGAGGGAGAAAGAGAGAGAGAGAGATCTCCCATTTGCTGCTTCACTCCCCAAATGTCCCATCAGCCTAAGCCAGGAATTAGGAACTCCATCCAGGTCTCCCACATGGGTGGCAGGAACCCAAGTGCTTGAGCCATCACCTGCTGCCTTCCAGGGTGCACAGTAGCTTGAAGCTGGATTGGAAGCAGAGTGGCTGGGACTCGAACCTGGGCCAGTAGAGACGGGATGTGAGCATCCTAACTGGTTAGCCCTGGGCCCCATTTCTTGTTTGGAGCCTTGGCTGTTGCTGCCGCCTCTCATGGACTGCCTCCTTGCCCCATGCACATGGCTCCCAGGACCTCTCACGGTCTTTATCCCTGTTCTCTCCTGCTTGACTTCTCATCTCCCTGCCGTGCCCTTTGTCCCAAATGCCCTGGCCCTTCGCTGGGGACACAACGGTGAGCAGGACACAGCGCTGTCCCCCAGGAGCTCCCAGCCAGGGAGGCAGATGGACAAAGCCTGCGTCCTGAGACAGCGACAGAAACCAGGAGAGCAGCAGGTGTGGGGTGCAGTGGAGGGAGCAGCAGGTGTGGGGTACAGTGGGGGGAACAGCAGGTGTGGGGTACAGTGGGGGGAGCAGGTGTGGGGTACAGTGGTGGGGGCAGCAGGTATGGGGTACAGTGGGGGGAGCAGGTGTGGGGTGCAGTGGGGGGAACAGCAGGTGTGGGGTACAGTGGGGGGAACAGCAGGTGTGGGGTACAGTGGGGGGAGCAGGTGTGGGGTGCAGTGGGGGGAGCAGCAGGTGCGGGGTGTAGTGGGGGGAGCAGCAGGTGTGGGGTACAGTGGGGGGAGCAGCAGGTGTGGGGTGCAGTAGAGGGAGCAGCAGGTGTGAGGTACAGTGGGGGGAGCAGCAGGTGTGGGGTACAGTGGGGGGAGCAGCAGGTGTGGGGTACAGTGGGGGGAGCAGGTGTGGGGTGCAGTGGGGGGCAGCAGGTGTGGGGTACAGTAGGGGAGCAGCAGGTGTGAGGTGCAGTGGGGGGAGCAGGTGTGGGGTGCAGTGGGGGGAGCAGCAGGTGTGGGGTGCAGTGGGGGGAGCAGCAGGTGTGGGGTACAGTGGGGGGAGAGCAGGTGTGGGGTGCAGAGGAGGGAGCAGCAGGTGTGGGGTGCAGTGGGGGAGCAGCAGGTGTGGGGTACAGTGGGGGGAGAGCAGGTGTGGGGTGCAGAGGAGGGAGCAGCAGGTGTGGGGTGCAGTGGGGGGAGCAGCAGGTGTGGGGTGCAGTGGGGCGAGCAGGTGTGGGGTGCAGTGGGGGGCAGCAGGTGTGGGGTACAGTAGGGGAGCTGCAGGTGTGAGGTGCAGTGGGGGGAGCAGGTGTGGGGTGCAGTGGGGGGAGCAGCAGGTGTGGGGTACAGTGGGGGGAGCAGCAGGTGTGGGGTACAGTAGGGGGAGAGCAGGTGTGGGGTGCAGAGGAGGGAGCAGCAGGTGTGGGGTGCAGTGGGGGGAGCAGCAGGTGTGGGGTGCAGTGGGGCGAGCAGGTGTGGGGTGCAGTGGGGGGAGCAGGTGTGGGGTACAGTGGGGGGAGCAGGTGTGGGGTACAGTGGGGGGAGCAGCAGGTGTGGGGTGCAGAGGAGGGAGTAGCAGGTGTGGGGTACAGTGGGGGGAGCAGCAGGTGTGGGGTGCAGTGGGGGGGCAGCAGGTGTGGGGTACAGTGGGGGGAGCAGCAGGTGTGGGGTGCAGTGGGGAGCAGCAGGTGTGGGGTGCAGTGGGGGGATCATCAGGTGTGGGGTACAGTGGGGGAGCAGCAGGTGTGGGGTGCAGTGGGGGGATCATCAGGTGTGGGGTACAGTGGGGGAGCAGCAGGTGTGGGGTACAGTGGGGGGAGCAGCAGGTGTGGGGTGCAGTGGGGGAGCAGCAGGTGTGGGGTGCAGTGGGGGGAGCAGCAGGTGTGGGGTGCAGTGAGGGAGCAGCAGGTGTGGGGTGCAGTGGGGGGGCAGCAGGTGTGGGGTACAGTGGGGGGAGCAGCAGGTGTGGGGTGCAGTGGGGGGGGCAGCAGGTGTGGGGTACAGTGGGGGGAGCAGGTGTGGGGTACAGTGGGGGGAGCAGCAGGTGTGGGGTGCAGTGGGGGGCAGCAGGTGTGGGGTACAGTGGGGCGAGCAGCAGGTGTGGGGTGCAGTGGGGGGAGCAGCAGGTGTGGGGTACAGTGGGGGGAGCAGGTGTGGGGTACAGTGGGGGAGCAGCAGGTGTGGGGTGCAGTGGGGGGAGCAGGTGTGGGGTACAGTGGGGGGAGCAGGTGTGGGGTGCAGTGGGGGGAGCAGCAGGTGTGGGGTGCAGTGGGGGGAGCAGCAGGTGTGGGGTACAGTGAGGGAGCAGCAGGTGTGGGGTCAGTGGGGGGAGCAGCAGGTGTGGGGTGCAGTGGGGGGAGCAGCAGGTGTGGGGTGCAGTGGGGGCAGCAGGTGTGGGGTACAGTGGGGGGAGCAGCAGGTGTGGGGTGCAGTGGAGGGGGCAGCAGGTGTGGGGTACAGTGAGGGGGGAGCAGCAGGTGTGGGGTACAGTGAGGGGGGAGCAGCAGGTGTGGGGTGCAGTGGGGGGGCAGCAGGTGTGGGGTGCAGTGGAGGGGGCAGCAGGTGTGGGGTTCAGTGGAGGGGGCAGCAGGTGTGGGGTGCAGTGGGGGGAGCAGCAGGTGTGGGGTACAGTGGGGGGAGCAGGTGTGGGGTGCAGTGAGGGAACAGCAGGTGTGGGGTGCAGTGGGGGAGCAGCAGGTGTGGGGTACAGTGGGGGGAGCAGCAGGTGTGGGGTGCAGTGAGGGAACAGCAGGTGTGGGGTGCAGTGAGGGAGCAGCAGGTGTGGGGTGCAGTGGGGGAGCAGCAGGTGTGGGGTACAGTGGGGGGAGCAGCAGGTGTGGGGTGCAGTGAGGGAACAGCAGGTGTGGGGTGCAGTGGGGGAGCAGCAGGTGTGGGGTACAGTGGGGGGAGCAGCAGGTGTGGGGTGCAGTCGGGTGAGCGGCAGGTGTGGGGTACAGTAGGGAGCAGCAGGTGTGGGGTGCAGTGGGGGGGCAGCAGGTGTGGGGTACAGTGGAGGGCCAGGCAGGGGTTCCTGGCCTGCCTCAGTTTACACATCTGTGTGATGACTTCCTGATACCAGCATCTCTGTAGGGTACCCCCTGAGCATAATGGGGTGCTGCAGATAAATAGAGCCCCTGGTCAGGGTCCTGGAGGTGCGCAGGCCCAGCCATGCAGTCTGCCTGGGAATGAGACAGACAGGTTTGGGGGCAGGTGTCTGGCTCTGTGGTTACGTCACTGTTTGTGATACCTGCATCTCGTATCAGACCGTGTCAGGTCTGAGTCCTGGCTCTTTCGCTTCCCATCCAGCTTCCTGCTTCACCTGTATCCTGGGAGGCCCCAGGTGATGGCTCGAGTACCTAGATCCCTGCTGCCCACGTGGGAGACCAGGATGGAGCCCCTGGCTCCTGGCTGTGGCCTGGCCAAGCCCTGGCTGTTGCAAGCAATTGGGGAGTGAACCAGTGGATGGGAGAATTCTCTCTGTCTCTGCCTTTCAAATAAAATGAAAACAAATGTTTTAGGGGCCAGCGCTGTGGTACAGCAGGTTAAGCCACTCTGCAACACTGGCATCCCATATGGGCACTGGTTTGAGTTCCAGCTGCTCTACTTCTGATCCAGCTCCCTGCTAATGGCCTGGGAAAGCAGCAGAAGATGGCCCAAGTGTTTGGGCCCTGCACCCATGTGGGAGACCTGGATGAAGCTCCTGGCTCCTGAATTCAGCCTGGCCCAGCTCTGGTCGTTACAACCACTTGGGGAGTGAACCAGTGGGTGAAAGAGCTCTGTCCTCTCTCTCCCTGTTTCTCCCTCTCTTGCTATAACTCTAACTTTCAAATCTTTTAAAACATATGGTGGAGAAAAGAATTAATAATGTTTTAAAAGGTCTTGCCCTAAAACCTCTTCCAAAAGGGCCCCACAAAGGGTATGCAGGTGGGGTTTCAGCAGGTGGGGTTGGGATGGAGCCAGAGCCAGGATGGATAGCAGAGGGGCCCAATCCCAGGGCTCAGGGCCTCAAGCGGATTAATGGGGGGGCAGTCAATGGGACCCTGGGTGGTCAGCGGGACCCTGAATTCCTTCCTCTCAGAAAAGCTCCTGATGTCCTTGTCCTGGGACAGAGCTGCAGCCTCAGGCTAACGAGTTTGCTTTTGCTGTTAGCTGGCAACAACTCCGCTCACGGCCTAGTGCGCTCGCAGGTGGACACAGCGGTGAGGCTGAGCTGACAACGACTTTTAGAACAGATCCGGGGAGGGCTTAGAAGTTACTGAGCTCTGTCTGCACCTGCCCCCTCCCTCGGAGCTACTCAGTCCCTTGTGGGTTTTCTTTCCTTCTGTTGCAACGACGGAAGTGATGCACACTCAGACCGGGCAAGGTTTCCAGCCGGGGTGTCAACGCGTCCCCGAGGTGTGGCTGCTGTCCCTGGGTGGGAAGTCACAGGCACTCTCTGTGTCCCCGGGATGGGTCTGCCTCGAGCCCATGGGAGCCTTGCTCGCCGTCAGCCTCCTGCCTTCTGCGGGCTCCCTGCGCGCTGTTCCAGGGGTGCCTTATCGCCGGTGGGGAAGCCTCTGCTGACTTTTCGGCATCCCTGTGAGTGCTCAGGAAAGCTGCTGGTGTGCAGGTCCTGTGTGCCTCCGCCCCCCGGGCCACACCCCTCCTGCGGGCCACAGGGTCTTCCCAGCTCTGCTGGGCTGGCTCATGGGTTTGTGCCGGGCTGAAAGAGCGGGCAGAGGTGCCTGAGTTTTCTTTCTGTTTCCCTCATGGCTGGAATGGTTGGCCGGAGCGGTTTCCTCCCTCTGTGTCGCTGGCACGCTTGGCTCTTTTCTCACTGTGGGAACTTCAGGTAGGTCAGGCCTTACGTGTGTTACACGTGTTTTTGCTAAACTGTCACTTGTCATTTATTTGTTTATTTTCACTTTATTTGAAAGGCAGAGAGAGGCCAGCACCATGGCTCACTTGGTAAATCCTCCGCCTGCAGCACTGGCATCCCATATGAGCACCAGGTTCTAGTCCCAGTTGCCCCTCTTCCAGTCCAACTCTCTGCTGTGGCCCAGGAGGGCAGTGGAGGATGGCCCAAGTCCTTGGGACCTGCACCTGCATGGGAGACCAGGAGGAAGCACCTGGCTCTTGGCTTCGGATCGGTGTAGCACCAGCTGTAGCAGCCATTTGGGGGGTGAACCAACTGAAGGAAGACCTTTCTCTCTGTCTCTCTTTCTCACTGTCTAACTCTATCTGAAAAAAAAAAAAAAAAAAAAAAAAAAAAGCAGAGAGAGAGAATCTTCCATCTGCAAATGCAAATGCCACAACAACTGGGACGGGCCAGGCCAAAGCCAGGAGCCTGGAATGGAATCTGGGTCTCTCATGGGGGTGGCAGGGACCCAAGTACTTGGGCCGTCATCTGCTATCTCCCAGGGTACGAAGCAGCAGGAAGCTGGAATCGGGAGCAGGGCCGGGACTTGAACCGGGCACTCTGACATGGAATGTGGGTGTCCCAAGTGGCGACAAATGCCTGCCCGTGTCATTGGTGTCTTCCTGCTGCCGGTGGACTTTTACTGGAACATGTCGTTTTCCTGCAGTAAATCGCTTTCTCGTGGCTTCTGGCTTTACCTTGGTGAGAACACCCTGCTCCCCCAGGGGCCTGCCGCTGTCTCCCATAGTCTGCCCAGGGCTTTTCTAGTTTGAGGGGCTGATTCCGTTCATGTCTCTCATCCATCTGGAGTTTTTTTTTGTTTGTTTTTTTGTTTTGTTTTGTTTTGTTTTGTTTTGTTTTTGACAGGCAGAGTGGCCAGTGAGAGAGAGACAGAGAGAAAGTTTTTCCTTTGCCGTTGGTTCTCCCTCCAATGGCTGCTGCGGCCGGCGCACTGCGGCAGGCGCACCATGCTGATTCGATGGCAGGAGCCAGGTGCTTCTCCTGGTCTCCCATGGGGTGCAGGGCCCAAGCACTTGGGCCATCCTCCACTGCACTCCCGGGCCACAGCAGAGAGCTGGCCTGGAAGAGGGGCAACTGGAACAGAATCCGGCGCCCCGACTGGGACTAGAACCCAGTGTGCTGGCGCCGCAAGGCGGAGGATTAGCCTAGTGAGCCGTGGCGTGGGCCTGGAGTTCGTTTTAGTATCTAGAGGATAGCAGAATTTAATCATGTTTGTTCAAACTGATGATCAGTTCTGGTGCTATTTTCTGTATCCTATCTCATCCCCACCACTGCCTTGTGGTACAGCATTATCTTTGTGGATGGGTATCCATATCCATCCATCTACTGACCTATCCATCATCTATTGATCAATTTATCATCTATCAACTTTTCATTAGCTGTCATCTGTCTATCATCGATCTGTGCTGCTTCACTCCCCAAATGGTCACAAAGGCCAGGGACAGGCCAGGCCAGGCTGAAGCCAGGAGCCTGGAGCTCCATCCAGGTCTCCCACAGGGGTGGCAGGGACCCAGCGCTTGGGCCGTCATCTGCTGCCTCCCGGGCTCTTTAGCAGGAAGCGGGGCAGGAAGTGGCAGAGCTGGGACTCAAACCTGTGCGCTGAATCAGGACGCAGGCGTCCCAAGTGCTGGTGCAACCTGCTCCCCGCCCCCCCACCTGCACCCCTGTTCTGATGGGGAATCTGTGATGGTATCACATGAGCCGCCCGGGGTTGAATGAGTGATGAAGTGCCGGTTGTGTCTAAACCATGGCTCTTTCCTGGGTGGCGTGGGCTGCGCGGAGAAACCGCCAGGGGAGAGAATTTCATCCTGCACTCGGGGAGGTCCTGCAGAGACTCTGGGGAGAACTTCCAGCTCCATCTCCCAGGTGGGGCGGGTGTGACTGAGCTGCTTGCTTGCCTGGCATCCCTGCCTTGCCCGCTTCCCCAGACCCCTCCCTCCGGAAGGGCTGCCTGTGCCTGGCAGAAGCCTCGGGGTCCCCAGCTGGGCTGCATTTGCCTCCCTGTGTAGCGTGGGGGCGGGGCCTGGGGACAGCCCGGGCTCTGATGTCCCTGTAATGTGTCCCAGCTTCCCCTTCGCTCTGCAGCCGCGAGTCTGCCCGCTGTCTTCCAGGGCTTTGCAGATCAGACTGCGCTCTGTGTTCGCGTCAGTAAGTTGGCTATGGACTTCTTTAAGAGAGACTTCCCTTCCCTTGTTGAAAAAAGGGATCCGAATCCAAGAGCACTTGTGTTTTAAGTAAGGTCTGTAGCAAATCAGCAGTGGTTAGAGTCTCCTCCAGTAATTTATCAGGAAGTTTCTGCTCTGAGTAGCAACTCGTGGTTTCCAGGATTCCTGGACTGGGAGAGATGAAAGGAACCAGACACTCCCATAAATCTCGTGAATTGTAAAGCCGAGTGTCGACAGGAGCCAGAGTGATACACGGGGGTACAGTGGGACAATAGGGTGTGGTGGGGACTGTGGCGCTGCTCTGTCTCCCAGAGCATTGCTGTGACCGAAACAGGCCAGTGCGACTCAATCGTTTTTTCTTCAGCAGATGCCAGAACTCTTGATGTATAGGTGAAACCTTCCCATTATTTTTTAAACACAAAAATTTATTTATTTTATTTGAAAGGCACAGTTACAGAGACAGTAGGGGGGAGAGAGAGAGTGGGGGGGGAGAGAACGAGCGAGTGAGTGAGCTTCTATCCTCTGGTTCACTCCCCAAATGGCTGCAGCAGCCAGGGCTGGGCCAGGCCAGAGCCAAGAACCAGGAGCTTCTCCCAGGTCTCCCGTGTGGGTGCAGGGGCCCAAGCACTTGGACCATCTTCCGCTGCTTTCCCAGGTGCATTAGCAGGGAGCTGGATGGGAAGTGGAGCAGCTGGGATTTGAACTGGTGCCCATGTGGGATACTGGTGTCTCAGGTGGCGGCTTAAGCCGCTGCGCCACAGCGCCGGCCCCTAGGTCTGAATTCGGAGAGGAAGGAGTGCAGAGCGAGCGGCAGGCACGGCTGTGGACGCGATCCGGCTGTGGACACGATCCGGCTGTGGACATGATCCGGCTGTGGACACAATCCGGCTGTGCACATGATCCGGCTGTGCACAGTCAGACGCGTTGTTTCGTGGTAACCCCTGTTTCGCTCCCAGGAAAGCTGAAACCCAGAGAGAAGCAAGAATCGTTATTTTGTGAATACTTATTTATTGATTTGAAAGGCAGAGTGACAGAAAGGGAAAGAGAGAGTGAGACAGAGAGACACACAGAGAAAGACCTTCCACTGCTGGTTCACTCCCCAGATGGCCCCAGCAGCAAGGGCTGGGCCAGGCCAAAGCCAGGAGCCAGGAGCCGCATCCGGGTCTCCCACGTGGGTGGCAGGAACTCAGGTGCTTGAGCCAAAATCTACCGCCTTTCCCGGTGCAAAGCAGGGACCGAGACAGAAGGCAGAGCAGTCAGGACTTGAACCAGTGCCATGGTCTGGGATGTCAGTCCCCAAGTGGTGCCTCAACCCCAGCACACCCTAACCCCACCCCAGGAATGACTCTTGTTGGTCTCTCTTTGCCGGTAGCTCGGGGGGCTTCAGAGAAGAGAGAGCTTCGTGGCCAAAGTGCAGAGTTTTGAGCTTCCTGGGGAACCAGCGTGGCTGCAGTAGTGCTAACTGCAGGGGCGACTTTACTGACCGCACGCTCCGGTCTGGACATGGCGCTGCGCTCTGTCTCGGGGGAACTCACAGCCGAAGGTGCTGCCCATTTTGCAGATGAGGAAAGTGAGGCTCAGGATGACAAGTCAGGACAAAGGTGGGCCTGGGTTCGTGGGTGCCTGGCCCCCGTGTCTTCCCTCTCTGGCAGCAGGTTCATAGGCAGGGAGCCTCCTGTTCCTGGATGTTCCTGGATGCCTCCACTCAGAGGCTGTAATGGGAGAGTCTCGTGTCGGGCGGGAAGCAGGAGCAGGTGGGGCTCCTTAACCTGGACACTGGTGATGGTAGAGCAGGTGATTCTTGGTCCTGGGCTGTTCTGGGTGCCAGACGCTGCTCAGCACCCCCAGAAACCAGAGCACCCTCCTCTCTCTCCCTGCGGTGTAACGGCCAAATGCTCTCAGGGCACGGTCAAGTGCGCTCTGCACGGAAGAACTGCCTCCTGCTGGGAGGGAACAGAGATCTGACTTTTCTTTTAATTTGAAGAATTTATTTATTTGAAAGGCAGGGTTGCAGAGAGTGAGAGAAGGAGAGAGAGAGAGAGAGAGCGAGCGAGAGCGAGCTTCCATCTGTTGGTTCACTTGCCAAGTGGCCGGGGCTGGAACCGGGCTGAAACCAGGAGCCTGGAACTCCATCTGGGTCTCCCATGTGGGTATCAGGGAGGCCCAAGCACTTGGACCATCTTCCACTGCTTTCCCAGGTGCATTAGCAGGGAGCTGGATTTGAAGTGGAGCAGCTGGGACTTGAACTGGCACCCACATGGGATGCCAGTGTTGTAAACTGTGGCTTAACCTGCAGTACCACAACATCAGCCCCAGCAAACTTTAAAAAGAGTGACTAACTCTGATCTCTTAAAAGATATCACAGAAAATATAAAAGAGTGAAAACCACCTGTTTTATGAAACAAGAATGATACTGCTGTCCAAATCAGATAAAAATATACACAAAAAATTATTGGTCATATTACCTAATGAATGTAAGTGTCAGATATCCTAAATAAATAATTTACTAACTGAATCCAAAAGCATTTAAAATAAATAAAACATTATGATCAAGTAGAGCTGATCTCATCAGGAATGCAAGGATAGTTTAATATCAGAAAATATCTTTGGAAAAACATCAAATCTATTTGTACAAACTCAGATCAGTGCAGAAAACATCTCCTGAAGTTTAATACTTCCTTGTGATTAAACCACGTGGCAATAAAATGGAAATATTTTTGAATTGGTAAGCACACATAGAACATCTACCACAGCCTTCATGTGTTAAGAGAGTGACTGTAGCTGTTTTCCTTAGCACAGAAGGACAGGTTCCATCACCATTTCTCTGCATCACAGGAACAGCAAATAGAAATTTCATAAGAAAAGGAGGGAAATGAAAAATAAGGGTACAAAGAAACAAGATGGTGAGGTTTTGTTTTCCAGAAGAAATGATCATCTTAAAAACCACGGAATCAAAACTAAGAAGAAAATCAGGCATAGAAGCCAGATCAAGGGGCAACTTAGAACACCAGTAGCATTTCTCTGCATCATCAGTGACCAACTAGAAATGTAATAATGCATACCAGCATACAGAAATTATACACAATAAAGAATAAAATAAAGCCAACATTATTCACAATAGCAATAAAAACTAGGAATTAACAAAATAATTCATGAAACCATTATGGGGAAATTTTAAGCATTTGCATTAGTAGGGAAAAAAATCTGAAAATAGAAGAGATGGTCATTGTTTTTAGTAGCTTTCCTTAATGTTATAAAAACGTCAATTGTTGCAAATTAAGCTATTGATTCAGTGTGGGCCCAAACACAATTGCAGCTGTAGTTTTTGGGGAAAATGCCTGAACCTATTTTATTTATTTATTTTTTCAAGAATCAGTGTCCATGAATAGTTGAGTCAGCTTTGCAAAAAAAAATCAAAGCTTCCCATACCCAAGGGAGCAGTAGTGAGAACAGCCTGGAACTACAACATGCAGTTGAACCAGAGGAACCAGAGAGCTTGGGGAAGGCCCCGTGTGTGCAAGTGAGAACCAACCTATGTTCACACCCCTAGACTGAACAATTTGGTGACTGGAGTTGGGAAAACAGCCCTACCACATGAAGGCAAATAAAACTCGAATCTCTACCTGGTTACAAAGGTGGATCCCAGATGCAGCAAGATTGGAATTTCCAAAGCAAGACTGAGCATGATGCCAGCAGCAGGTGACAAAGAAGGATATCTGTTGGAAAGCGACTGCCCGTGTGTGTAGGCGATCCAAAAGCACAAATCGGAAGACAAAGAAACCAGGCGAATTTGATTACAATGCAATGGTTGTTTTTGGTACTATGTAGGACACTGGAGCCATTTACACTCAGGTAAACACAAAGGCGGGCAGCATGTCAGAAACGACAAAGCACTAATATCTCACAGTTTCTGCAAACTCAACAAGAAAAAGGCACTGCAAAGGGAGTCTGGGCGAAGGATAAGAACAGGCAATTCACAGAAGAGAAGAGACGACTATTGGCAGAGGAAGAAATGCTTAAACTCAGCAGAGAATTGAGAAGAGCAAATGAGGAGAGTGAGACACGACTTTGTAACTGTGAGCCTGGCCAAAGACAAACAGGAACACATACTGGGCTGACGAGGAAGCCGGGACATGGGGACCCTGTGCAGGGCTGATGCAGGTGTACATGATGTCAGCGGAAGGTGAGAGAGGAGGACATTTTTGTGGGAAGCTGCGTGTGTGTGTTTCAAAAGCATGAGCTGTATTTATTTTTAACTTAATATTTTATTGCCTTTTTTGAGATAATTTGCCTTACAGTTAAAGGCTTAATGCTCTCAGAAACAGTTCAACATGTAAGAAGACCAAAGTTCAGCAGGAAAATAGACAAAGGCTATAAACAATAGTGAAAAGCTGTTCAGCCTCACTCGTATATGGACCACAGTCAATCAGATATGACCCAAGCTTTGGTATCTACAGCTCAGACCTCTGCGTGGTGCCGAGTGGGCCAGGCGTCAGGTGCCAGGTGCCAGGTGCCAGGTGTCGGCACTGCAAACGGAAGCTCATGGCAGCTGGAGAGAATTCACAGAGGGAGCCATGTGCTGGTTCCAGAAGAAGTGTGATGGGATCATCCTTCCTGGCAAATAAATCCGTGTTTCTAGCCAAAGGTCTACGAAATGTTTTCAGTGAAATGTTGAAAACAAAGAAGAAAAGACAAACAGCAGGCAGGTGGGGGCACGGCGTCCGTCCCGCTGCCTGCTGCAGAGCCGGCTCCCTTCCAGGATAACGAGACCTGGTCGCGAGGCAGGAGGCATCCTGGGCTTTCCGGTTCGCCTGAATAATGACGTGTGGCCGTGCCTGCACAGCTGAGCATGAACGTGGTATGTGTTCCGTGCTCTATCCGCTGCTGGAGAAGAGGAGGAAAAACCCGCCTGGATTTTCCATGCGTGCTCGCATGAAAGCGTGTGCTGTGCTCCCTGGCTTCCCTGCCCAGGGCCTCGCTAATTACCGGAATGTTCAGTCTCTGGAGCTTGGACAGTAAGGCCCCAGCTGTCCCGTGATGATGGGCTTGTCCTTCCTCCCAGGTTTCCCGATGCTGGCACCTTGGCCTTGGGGGCCGTCCTGTGCGTTGTGGGATGTTTGCAGCATCCCTGGTGGTTTCAGCCCCGGGCCAGCTCACCCACTGGCTGCAGTAGAGACAGTGCCTAGGGCTCTTTTAAAAAAAGTTTTTTAAATTTAATTTTAAAATCAGAAGAAAAACTTAATGTAATAATAAAGAATACTTAATAATGGTTTCAGCTTGAATGGTAGTCATTTGCACCCTAACTCAGTTTTAAAATATAATTTTTAGAAAGATTTTTTTATTTGTTTGAAAGGCCAAGTGATGGGGGAGGGGCGGCGGGGAGAGATAGGCTGGGGTCTTCCATCTGCTGGTTTGCTCCCCAAATGATCACAATGGCTGGGGCTGGACCAGGTGAAAGCCAGGAGCCTGGAACTCCATCCGGGTCTCCCACGTGAGTAGAAGGGGCCCCCGTCATGCCTGGCCACTTGGGGAATCTTCTGCTGCTTTTCCAGGTGTATTAACAAGGAAATGGATCAGAAGTTGAGCTGCTGGGACCGGGACTGGCGCTCACGTGGGGATGCCAGCTGTGCCACAATGCCAGCCCCAAATACAATGTTTTTATTGGCAGAAGGGGCTCACAGAAGGGCTTCCCTGTCCCTACCCACCGGATGCCACCAGCATGCCCCCTCCCAACTGTGACAGTCAACAAGGTCTCCAGACATAGGCAGGTGTCCCCTGGGAGGAAGGTGTGAAACCTGCCAGCTAAGAATCGCTGCTCTACCTGACAAGGAAAGGACTATGTGTTTGGTCACTAGATGGGCATTCTCAGGGCACCTGCTGGGTGCTGGTCCCCTGCTTGCTCTGGGGACCCTGAGCAGAATACAAGGACAGGGTGCACTTCCTGTCCCGGAGCTGCTTTGGGGAGGGGGAGAGGCACAGGAACCAGGGGAGGCCCATAAATGGGCTTGAAGGAGCAGAGACACCCCAGATCGTCGGTCACCAAGGAGTGACTGTGACTGCCCCTCAGCATCCTCGAGGGGTTAGATCCAGGGCCCCACGGACACCAAATGCTCACGTCCCTTATGTATGCGGTGCAGCGTTTGCCTAGAACCTACCCACATCCTCCGTGTGCTTAAAATCATCTCGGGATTACTTGTAACACCTAGCACCCTGTCCGTGCTATGGAATCGTAATCTTCCCTATAGACATAGTGTGTGTGTGTGTGTGTGTGTGTGTGTTTCCCAAATATTTGAAAAGCAGAGTAACAGAGAGAGCGTGAGCGAGCAAGTAAGAGCGAGTATCTGCTGGTTCATTCCTCAAATAGCCGCAACGACTGGGGCTGGGCCAAGTGGAAGCCAGGAACTCGGACCTCCTTCCTGGAGTCCCGCAGGAGTGCCAGGAGCCCCAGCGCTTGGGTCATCTTTCACTGCCCTCCCAGGCCATTCTTGGGGAGTCGGAATAGCGGTGGAGCAGCCAGGACTCGAACTGACGCCATGCGGGATGCAGGCATCGCAGGCAGCAGCGTAACCTGCTGTGGCACAGTTTGCTGGAGCAGTTTCTGTCTGTGTTGGACTGGATCCTTGGACGTGGACCCCATGGATGTGGAGGGCCACCTGTTAGGGATGAGTGACCCTGGGGACAGAGGCACTCCCACCGGATCTTGGAAGGCCAGTGGGTCTACTGCAGGTTGAGATGAGGAGAGGGATCTGGGTGTGCAATGAAGGCTGGGGGAGGGGCTCCCAAGGCCGCCTCTGCAGTTCCTGCAAGGTTTTGAGGGCTGGACATAGGCCCCCTTTGTAAGAAGTGAAATAGTCAGGGATTTAGTTGCCTGGAATCACAGTAATATTGGTTTCTTCTCTGCTCTCCTGAAAGATTCGTTTCTTCTGTCGGCACCAACAATAACAAACGGCGTGAAACGCCACCGGCTCTGGCACCGCGTCCGCCCGCGAAGTCCAATTAGACAATGGAGGTGCATTTCAGATTTATCAGATCCGAGTTTTGACTTTTGTCCAGGGGAGAACAGGGACTCAGTGTTGTTACAGGCTTGTGTTTCACCACGGAGAGGAAGGGAAGGAAAGACACACGTCGTGCTGACGCGATCCAGAGCCCCGCTCCCAGAGAGGCGCCCCGCGTTAGCACGGGGCTGCCGTCTGGGGCGCGCCCGGGTTGTGCGTGCTGGTTAGTTTCCGGACCCGTCATGCCTGGCCACTGCACGCATTCCAGAGGCAGAGCGTCCTGGGGTGGGGGTGGGGTGTGCTCTTAACCTGCGCGGGGGCTGGGAGGGTGGGGCCCTGGGAGTCTTTAGGATTAATGCTGACCCCCTTCTCCTGCAAGCATGCAGGGCCCGGGGACCCTGCACTGAGGGGCTGTGGGGGGGCTTGCAGGCTGCTCTCCCTTTCTTTGGTTGCTGCCCTCCCTGCTTTCCGAACTTTTAATCACACAGCAGCCCCCACCCCTCCCTTCCCCCTCCCCCCCCCCATGAGGCAGAGGGACGTGGATTCGGGGAGGGCTCCAGCCAACCCCTCGTTGTGGCCCTGTGGGTGGATGCAGGGGAGCAGGGCTGTGCGGGTTCAAGTCCTCTCTGCCTGGGGACAGCAGCAGACCCTGCTCTGTGTGTGTTTCTCACATTTACCCACCTGACTGCTGCCACGAGCTCCCACGGGAGCAGAGCGCGGAGGGAGCACTCAGCAGGGGTCTTCTGTAGGGTGACCTTGCGTGGGCACGGGAGGGCCAGGCTCAGGCCTCGGAGGCCTTCCCAGCAGGAAGTGGCCTTAGCATTTACTGAATTCCTCGGAGCTCCTGGACAACCACAAGGATGATGGCTGGAGGCGTGTGGGCCAGGCAGGGAGGAGTCCAGCCTCAAGGAGGGACGCTGAGCCTTGGGGTGCTCCTGGGCAGGCCCTGGACTTACCGATGGTCCATAGTGAGGGGCCCACATCGGGAGTAGCTTTGGGGCCACCTGCCCTGGTCTCAGGGGGCCTTGGATGGTGGAGGAGGTATCCTGTGATCCCCAGCAGGCTCCTCCACTTTTTGGGTTTGGACAGCTGCCTTCTGCAGCCCCTGCAGGGGACGGGAAGCTGGGACTGTCCCTCCAGCCTCCCAGTGTCCTCTCTCTGGGCAGGGAAGCAGAGCCCAGCCTCTGGCACCATCTGAAAAATGACAATAATTTAATACTCGCCAAAGCTGCCTCGTTGTTCCTCGGAGCCACGAGATCTGTCTACAAACCTGGGGAGTTCAGATTACCGAGTTTCCACGCCTTCTCTCCAGCCCCATCCAAAAGCAATCCTGGTTTTATAACTCAATAAAAAGACCTCGAGGGCTTTCATACGAACAGGCGGAGAGGCCGAGCAGGGGAAGTGAGCCGGCTCCTGAGTCGTGGGGGGCTCACTGCTGGCCAGGGGTCTGGGGATCCCCAAGTCCAGCACCCTTGTCTGGGGATGAAAACTGCCTGGGATGCCTGCTTACATGTGGTTGGCGCGTGCAGCAGGGCAGGTAAGCGTCCCGCCTACTGGACACACAGAGGGGAGGAGCTGAGGTGACATCTCCCTCCCTCCTGCAGCTGCTCCCTGCTTGGGGCTGCAGGTTTTCCCACCTCTTGCAGGTGGGCTGGTCCCCATCCTGCTCCACCCCCCCACCCCCCAGCTCTGCCTGCATTCAGATGCTCCGCTGGGCAGTGGGCGTGGCAGGGGCCCTGCTGATACAAGCCTCTTGCCCCACAGGTTCTCAGGCATCCTGCGCGTGGAGTAGGCTCCACCCTATGGGCTCGGCGGCTGGGCTCACTGACGAGTCCAGCTTTGGAGCCCTGTTCCATTCGGTGCGACTGATCGTGGGGAATACTTTGGACAAGGCTGCAAGAATGAGACGTTCAGGACCACCCCGAGGAGAGGGAGGGGAAATGGCACGCATTCAGCCACTGATGGAGGTTGCACAGTAAAACGCCCTGTGCCCATTCCATTACGGCCAGCCAGGCAGAGCTGCAGTCAGGCACTTGGAGAGAAATGAAAGGTAAGGATAAAAGAAGTGCACACACGCACACACACACACACACGCAACAGATTTTTGGAACACGATGGAAGGCATTATTCAGTTTTTGAAACTATATAATACACATTTACGTACTTTCTTAGCAGCGTCTATCACTTCGGGATAAGCTTACGTCAGAAGTTTGTAATCTACTGAATTCGTTTTCTAGCGGGGCCAGTATTGTGCCACAGCAGGTCAAGCCAGCACCTGCGGCACCGGCATCCCATACAGGCAGCCACTGGAGTCCTGGCTACTCCACTTCGGATCAGGCTCTCTCTTAGGGGCTGGGGGAGCAGTAGAAGATGGCCCAACTGTTTGGGCCCCTGCCACCACCAAAAGATATTTGAGTTTAGAAAAAGGAAACCAAACCAAAAAATGAGAGGGCATAGAAAAAACACGGTGGGGGGCCGGTGTTGTGGCACAGTGGGTTAACGCCCTGGCCTGAAGTGCGGGCATCCCATATGGGTGCTGGTTCGAGTCCTGGCTGCTCCTCTTCAGATCCAGTTCTCTGTTGTGGCCTGGGAAAGCAGCAGAAGATGGCCCAAGTCCTTGGGCCCCTGCACCTGCGTGAGAGACCCAGAAGAAGCTCCTGGCTCCTGGCTTCAGATCAGTACATCTCCAGCCATTGCAGCCATCTGGGGAGTGAACCATCGGATGGAAGACCTCTCTCTCTCTCTCTCTCTCTCTTTGTCTCTCCTCTCTCTGTGTAACTGACTTTCAAATAAATAAATAAATCTTTAAAAAAATTAAAAAAAAAACATGGTGGACAGTGACCAGCGGAGAGCAGGTGCCCAGAAGTGAGGTTCTGTTCACTGGGTCTGTTGATACCGTCGCTACTGGCTAGCAGCCTTGAAATTTATGTGAACATTTGTCTCCTTTCGAAAGCCCAGCTCAGCTCAGAGCTATTGGCCAAATTAAAATGGAAATATATAGACAGAGTAAGTCCCATTGACAGAAAAAAAGAAAAGAAATAACCTGAATATACGTGTATATAAAATCCATATTACAACATGCGGAGCGGGAATCCATAAATTGGAAACATGTGACATAGCCGTGTACTGGCTTGGAGATCTGGTTTGTAATATGCTGGCTTGGCGGTGGGGCCATCTCCACGGGCAGCAGGGGTGCGATGGGGTGCCCTGGTGTTGGGGGGCTGGGCGGAGGGAGCCGGGCCCTGCCCACTGCTCTTGCCCACGTTTGTGGCCTCTTGCTTCAAGGCAATGACATTGAAGAGGAACGCGCCCCGCGTGGACCTCCCCCTCAGCCCGGCCAGGCAAATGTCAAACAGATGTCCTCGCGGAGTGGAAAATGAAATGAAAGGCGCATTTAGGATTTATCGACCTGAAAACCCCAAGCCAGTGGGAATGAGGACTCGAGGCACGCGGAGCTGTGGAGGAGCAGTTGCATCCTTCACCGTTGCACTTGCAACCGGGCTTGCAGGTTCTCAGACAGGCGCAGGGACTGCCGAGAAGTGACGGCCCCCACCCAGGCTTCCGTAGCCTTCAGGGTCCAGCGCTGACCTCTTTGCCCAGATTTTAACCCTCACCCCTGCAACCTTTAACACCCCATCCCGGCCCCACTCTCTGGCATCGCCTTGCTTGAACCCTCCCTCACCCCTCTCTCTAACTGTTCTGTCTGCGGGAGCCCAGCTCGTAAGGCCCTGGCGGCCCAGTTAGCTACACTCTGGTTGCGCCTTTCTGACGCTGTCCGCTGTCTTCACAATGTGGCACAGACCCTGACAGCTCCCACTTGGCTTCGGGACTCAGCAGACAGGGACCGCTCCCTGGCTCCCCCCGATCTGGCGAGGCCTCTGTCAGTGCTGCCTGTCCATGCAGTCTGCCTTCCCCCACCTGCAGCCCCATAGAGACGGGGGCTGTGGTCCTCCTCCCTCTGGCTCAGGGCTGGGAACCCACGCAGCTTCCCTTCTGCACAACACCACATGCTACGCCCTTCATCGATTGCGTGGGTGAATGAATGACGGTCTCTTCCAGATGCCCCTCCCCTTCTCCCACTCTGCCAGAGAGCATCGTGGGTCCCTCAGCTGGCAGAAACAAAGCCACAAAGAAGCATAGAGCAGCCACTTATGTAACCCACTGTGTAACCCGCCCCCCAGCACTTAATAGGCATTGCCTCATCTATTGCTCTCATTCCCATTTTGCAGATGGGAAAGCGGAGGCTCCAAAAGTGCAGTGCTTTGCCCCAGGTCACAGGACTTTTTTTTTCTTCAATATGACTTTCCTCGAGCTGCTGCTGCTGCTTTTTAAGATTTATTTAGTTGAGAGGCAAAGTTACAGACAGAGAGAGGGAGAGAGGGAGAGAGGGAGAGAGGGAGAGAGAGAGAGAGAGAGAGAGAGATCTTCTATCCGCTGGTGCACTCCCCAAATGGCTGCAACAGCTGGAGCTGGGCCAATCTGAAGCCAGGAGCCAGGAGCTTCTTCCCAGTCTTCCATGTGGGTGCAGAGGTCCAAGGACTTGGGCCATCCTCCACTGCTTTCCCAGGCCACAGCAGAGAGCTGGATGGGAAGTGGAGCAGCCGGGACTTGAACCGGTGCCCAATGGGATGCTGGTGCGACAGGTGGTGGCTCTACCTGCTACAACTTTGTGTCAGGACCCAGGAACCTGGACTTGGGGTGGAGGTGGGGGGGCTGTGCTGGGTGTCTTAGAAGCTCAGGGGTGCTCATGAGAAAGCCGGGCCAGGAGTCCTGGAGTCGCGTCTCTCATCAGGCCCCTGCTCAGCGGCAGTTTATCCTCACAGATTTCCCAAGGAAGCAGATCCCCCTTTCAGAGGAGAAAGAGAGGCAGAGGGGACTTAACAGACACCTTAGGTCTCAGCCAGGTTCTGTCCCGGAGGTACCCGCCCCACATGGTTTTGTTTGGTGACCACGGGAAGGGACAGGTTGGACGTCACGGATTCCTCTGAACACCTATGTGGCCCTGCCCTCAGCCTGGCTGTCGGATGGATGTGAGTCGGATGGATGTGGTCCGGCCAGGGCCTCTGAGTTGTCCAGGCCTCTGCCGGTCCCTCTGCAGCCCTTGGATGACAAAGGGCTGGCGAAGCCCTAGAACATGAGCAGAGCTGGCAGCAGCAGGTGCTGGGAAGCCACGAACCACAAGCCACGCCGCGACGAAGGGGATCCACCGTGCTGGCCATGTCCCGGAGACGGGCACAGTCCTTCTCTGTGGGTCTCTCTCCTGAAGTGTTGGTGGGTGCGTCCAGGAAGATGGGGTGAGAGGGGAGCTGACTCCCTACACCCCGGGAGTAGAAAGAGAGAACCCGGAAGTTCACGCAGGAAGCAGCCGCGGCTGAGAAGCAGAGAGCGAGGCCGGACTCTGGGGGTCTCTGGAACAGAGGGGTGTGTGTGTGTGTGTGTGTGCACGCGCGGCGGGGGGGTTCTTCCTGTGGGTGCCTGTGAGGGAAGGAGGTGAGGATGTCCTGACTGAGGAGCCGTGGTGACGGCCAGCTCCAGTGGTCGCGTCAGGAGCAGCGGGCTGGGCAGTTGGCTTCCTCCCACCACCCCGGCTCTCTACTGTCCTCTCCTGCGGTCAGTGCCCGGCAGAAGGCCAGGTGGTGGTGGCGTCTGGGAAATGGCGGGTGCATAGCACGGCACCAGCGTCCCGGAACGCGGTAGAGCCAGGTGGAAGTCAAGCGGAGGGAAAATAATGGGTCCTAACCGTCTGACTTCGGGAAATTTCTTAGCATCCCTGAACCTTAACTGTGGACCTGGCAGGTCCTGTCCTGCTGGCTGCTCTGGGGCTTACTGAGATAATGGTGCGAGCCTCATGGCACCTGCCTCATGGCAGCTGTTGCTCCCTTGTTACTTATTATAATTGAGAGGGACCCCGTAAAACAGCACGTTGTGGGGTTTCACAGCTGTGCGTGGCCGCCACTCTCTCCCCAGCCCCGCCCCGGCCTTGATCGCGAAGGGTGTCCTTACTTTTATTTTTCTCAATAGCACTTATCACCTGCCAGCCTGCAGGGCGATGGAGTCATTTTTATGGCAAAAAAATGCGTAAATGTGCTTGACGAAGTCTTTGGAAGAGGGAAATAAAGGATAAGATGATTTTGGTGAGAGGCCTTTTGGAATCTATGCAGGTTTTATCATCTGCATTTTCCACAAACTTTTTGTAGATCCCTCATATGCATGAATTTCAATTTTTTTGCTCCAAAATGAGCTTATTTTTTAATTGCTTTTCCATGAACTTTTTGAAGTGCCCATGTCTTTAGAACCAGTCTGCTGGACTCAGTGCGGGTGGGGACTGCAGCCCGTGGCCATCGTCTGGTCCAGCCCCACTGGGGCAACCATAGCAGGGGCTCGGAGCTCAAGCAAGCCCACAGCGGGGTCATTTCTGAGTTGAGGATTGTGTGCGGCCTGCGGAGGACGTTCTGCGTACCCAGCTGGCCCTGGGCAGAAGGCAGGCCCCCACCCTGCTCCAGACACGCCCACTGCTGCTGGCAGTCAGGAGCAGGCGGGCAGGTCTGAGCAGGGGCCACGCTGGGCCCCTGGGGTCATGTGGCTTCCTCACAGCCCACTTGAGCCGGTGCCTGCTAGCCTTGACATTGACCATGAGCACAAGCGTGTGCGGTCTTCCACCTTCTCACTGCAGGCTCGGGAACGGAAGACAGTGGAGGGGTTAGGCTTGCTGTACCCCCAACACGCACTCCTCCTCCCAGGACAGCGGTAGGGCCCTCCCCCATGGGCGGGGCTTCCTACCTCGCCTTTAGTGCTGCTTGGTAAGAAGATGTAATTTCCTTAAAAAACGTTCATTTATTTTCATCTACTAGAGAGAGAGAGCGAGCGAGTGAGAGAGAGAGAGAAAGCAAGTGAGAGAGAGAGAGAGAGAGAGCGAGTTCGTCCACCTGCTGTTCTACTCCCCAAACTCCTGCAACAGCCAGGACGGGCCAAGGCCAAGGTCAGGATCCAGAATGCAATCAGGGTCTCCCCCGTGGGTGGCAGGGACCCAGGCACTTGAGCCGCTGCCTCCCAGGGTGCTCATCAGCAAGGAGCTGGCTTGGAAGCAGAAGAGCCCGGATGAGGACCGGCCTCCCGATCCAGCACCCGACCAGCGGCCTGACCTGCTGCGCCACGCACCTGCCCCGTGGTTCACTTTGTCTCGTTCATTGTCCTCTCTCTACTAGGATGCAAGCAGACTCGGCTCCTCCAGAGCCAGAGCGGGGCCTGATGCCTGGCTGTGCTCAGCAGACGTTCAGTAGAAGGGAGGAGCTGGAAGGACTTCCGGGAGGAGTGGATTCCATGTGTCTGGGAGGAGTGGGTTCAGTGGGTCCGGGAGGAGTGGATTCCATGTGTCCGGGAGGAGTGGATTCAGTGGGTCCGGGAGGAGTGGATTCCATGTGTCTGGGAGGAGTGGATTCAGTGTGTCTGGGAGGAGTGGGTTCAGTGTGTCTGGGAGGAGTGGATTCCATGTGTCCAGGAGGAGTGGGTTCAGTGTGTCCGGGAGGAGTGGATTCCATGTGTCTGGGAGGAGTGGATTCCCTGGGTCCGGGAGGAGTGGATTCCATGTGTCTGGGAGGAGTGGATTCCCTGGGTCCGGGAGGAGTGGATTCCATGTGTCTGGGAGGAATGGGTTCAGTGGGTCCGGGATGAGTGGATTCCATGTGTCTGGGAGGAGTGGGTTCAGTGGGTCTGGGAGGAGTGGATTCCATGTGTCCGGGAGGAGTGGATTCAGTGGGTCCAGGAGGAATGGATTCCATGTGTCCGGGAGGAGTGGATTCAGTGGGTCCGGGAGGAATGGATTCCATGTGTCCGGGAGAAGTGGATTCCATGTGTCCGGGAGGAGTGGATTCCATGTGTCCGGGAGGAGTGGATTCAGTGGGTCAGGGAGGAGTGGATTCCATGTGTCCGGGAGGAGTGGATTCAGTGGGTCCGGGAGGAGTGGATTCCATGTGTCCAGGAGAAGTGGATTCAGTGGGTCCGGGAGGAATGGATTCCATGTGTCTGGGAGGAGTGGATTCCATGTGTCTGGGAGGAGTGGATTCCATGTGTCCAGGAGGAGTGGATTCAGTGGGTCCGGGAGGAGTGGATTCCATGTGTCCGGGAGAAGTGGATTCAGTGGGTCCGGGAGGAGTGGATTCCATGTGTCCGGGAGGAGTGGATTCCATGTGTCTGGGAGGAGTGGATTCAGTGGGTCCGGGAGGAGTGGATTCCATGTGTCTGGGAGGAGTGGATTCAGTGGGTCTGGGAGGAGTGGATTCCATGTGTCCGGGAGGAGTGGATTAGTGGGTCTGGAAGGAGTGGATTCCGTGTGTCCGGGAGGAGTGGATTCAGTGGGTCCGGAAGGAGTGGATTCCATGTGTCTGGGAGGAGTGGGTTCTGTGGGTCCGGGAGGAGTGGATTCCGTGTGTCCGGGAGAAGTGGATTCAGTGGGTCTGGGAGGAGTGGATTCCATGTGTCCAGGAGGAGTGGATTCAGTGGGTCCGGGAGGAATGGATTCCATGTGTCCGGGAGGAGTGGATTCAGTGGGTCTGGGAGGAATGGATTCCATGTGTCCGGGAGAAGTGGATTCCATGTGTCCGGGAGGAGTGGATTCCATGTGTCCGGGAGGAGTGGATTCAGTGGGTCCGGGAGGAGTGGATTCCATGTGTCCGGGAGGAGTGGATTCAGTGGGTCCGGGAGGAGTGGATTCCATGTGTCCAGGAGGAGTGGATTCAGTGGGTCCGGGAGGAATGGATTCCATGTGTCCGGGAGGAGTGGATTCAGTGGGTCTGGGAGGAATGGATTCCATGTGTCCGGGAGAAGTGGATTCCATGTGTCCGGGAGGAGTGGATTCCATGTGTCCGGGAGGAGTGGATTCAGTGGGTCCGGGAGGAGTGGATTCCATGTGTCCGGGAGGAGTGGATTCAGTGGGTCCGGGAGGAGTGGATTCCATGTGTCCGGGAGGAGTGGATTCAGTGGGTCCGGGAGGAGTGGATTAGTGTGTCCGGGAGGAGTGGATTCAGTGGGTCCGGGAGGAGTGGATTCCATGTGTCCAGGAGAAGTGGATTCCATGTGTCCGGGAGGAGTGGATTAGTGGGTCTGGGAGGAGTGGGTTCAGTGGGTCCGGGAGGAGTGGATTCCATGTGTCCGGGAAGAGTGGATTAGTGGGTCTGGAAGGAGTGGATTCCGTGGGTCTGGGAGGAGTGGATTCCATGTGTCCGGGAGGAGTGGATTAGTGGGTCTGGGAGGAGTGGGTTCAGTGTGTCCGGGAGGAGTGGATTAGTGTGTCCGGGAGGAGTGGATTAGTGTGTCCGGGAGGAGTGGATTCCATGTGTCCGGGAGGAGTGGATTAGTGGGTCTGGGAGGAGTGGGTTCAGTGCTCCTGGGCCTCTCTCCCTCCCTGCAGCTCTTGCGACGGCTGCCGTGCTCCGCGCGGTGTTGGAAGCTCCGAGGGTGCTGGGTGCTTTGCTCCCCGGCTCCTGCTCATCCTGTCGCTGCGCAGTGCTGGATCTCTCCTTCGTCCACGGCAGTCAGACCCCCTGGGTCAAGTCTCGGCTCCACCACACACCAGGGCTTGCCAGGAATTTCAGAAAGTTCAGAGGAAGGGAACAAAAGATCATTTGCTTTGGGTGCAAGAGCATGTTAGAATCCGCGCGTAGTTTGTCCCATAATCCGTGCTGTCCGTGGAGGTTTTGAAGACCTATTTCTTTGTCACTTCTGTGTCCACACACACACACACACACACACAGACATGCACATGTGCACACCTTAGGACACACACAGACACACACGTGTGCACACCCCAGGACACACACACGTGTCCACACACACGCACACACAGACATGCACGTGTGCACACCTTAGGACACACACACAGACACATACGTGTACACACCCCAGGACACACACAGACACACACGTGTGCACACCCCAGGACACACACACACGTGTACACACCCCAGGACACACACACACAAACATGCATGTGTGCACACCCCAGGACACACACACACAGACACGCACGTGTGCACACCCCAGGGGGCCAGTGACTACCTTGCTCTACGAGGACCCCCACCCCACCCCAGCGTCTAACCCAGTGTGGAGCGCACCGAGCCCCTAGCGCTTGGGCAGCATCAGAGGTTCCCCTCGGAGTCCTGGCAGGGTCTCTGACAAAGGGCCGGAGCCGGGCATTTGGACGGTGGCAGGAGGAAGGGCTGGGAAAGTGCGGCTGAGCAGAGAGCCCCGGCAACAAGGAGAGAAAAGAATCGACCTGCTGGGGGGTCCAACTGTGCGGGCAGCAGGGGAGCCAGCCCTGGCCTGACTTTCATGCTGGATGGAGCCACTGACGACCTCCCCAGCCTCAGTGTTACAACCTGCAAAGTGGGGATTCTGTCTCCCTGGCTCTCTCAATGAAGTCTGGCACCCAGAGTCTCCCACCCGGAGGACAGGGGTTGCGACGCTCCTGTTTCTCCTTGGCTTCCCTTTGCCGACTTGATCCAGATTCAGAGCTGAGTCACTTTTGTTCAGTTCCGTTCGGGAAGACTGCTGTGGGCTGTGCCCTGCCTTAAGTCCTGGGAGGGAAGAGAGGAGAGGAACCAGGCTGTGGTCCCAGGGAGAAGCAGGGGTTGAGAGAGTACCTGGAGAGGGGTCACTACCATACAGTAGTAGAGGGAGGGTTAAAGTTGTGCGGCTGCTTTAAGATCCCACAACAAGATCATGGAGGACTTCTCGGAGGAGGTGACCCACGCTGGATGAGTGAGTGTTGGGCAGAGAGAGAGAGAGATCAGTGTTGTCACTGCTGGTGGCGACGGTGATAAGAGAACTAGGGACACATCCCGAGCATCAGGCCGACACTAAGCATAGGCTGTACAACAGCCCCATGAAGTCGGCACTATTTTATCCCAAGTTACATGGGAGGCGACTGAGGCAGGCTGCCCAGGGTGAAGTGCCCAATTAAAGTAACCACAGGTGTCACTTATTGCATGCTTTTTTTTTTTTTAAATTACTTATTTGAAAGGCAGAACTAGAAGGAGGGAGAGAGAGAGAGATTCTCCATCCGCTGGTTCACTTCCCGGATGGCCACATCAGCCGGGGCTGGGCCAGGCTGAAGCCAAGAACCAGAAGCTTCCTCCAGGTCTCCCACGTGGGTGCAGGGCCCAAGCACTTGGGTCACCTTTTGCTGCTTTCCCAGGCCGTTGGCAGGGAGCTGGCTCAGAGGTGGAGCAGGCGGGACTTGAACCGGCGCCCCTGTGGGATGCTGGTGCTGCAGGTGGAGGCTTAACCTTCTGTGCCACAGTGCTGGCCCCTACTGCATGCTTTTTTTAAAAAAAGATTTGATTTATTTTTATTTGAGAGGCAGAGTAGCAGGGAGAGAGATAATTTAGAGAGAGAGAGATTTCAGCTGTTACTTCACTCTCCAACATGCAACAGCTAGAGCAGGACCAGGCAAAAGCCAGGAGCCTGGAACTCTGTCCAGGTCTCCCACGTGGGTGGCCAGAGCCCAGGCTCTTGGGCCACCTTCCGCTGCCTTCCCAGGTGCATTAGCAGGGAGGTGGATGGGAAACAGAGGAACAAGGACTCCCATCAGCGCTCCAGTACGGAATGCGGGCGTCCCGCCCGCTGGCGTCAACACCCACCTCCGTTGGGAGCTCTTTAAGCAGAGTCGCTGGTTTCCATGGTTTCCAGTGTAGCCGCGAGGTAGGAGTGCCATTTTGCTCCTTGTCTTTGATGTTTGGCTGATTTGGGAAATGAGATGGGCAGGGCTGGGCCTCAGAGCCCGGGGCAGCCGTATGCTGAGTTGTGTGGTGCTGTGCGGGGCACAGTCCCAGGGGGCAGAATACATGCCAGGCACAGGCGGCCGCTCACCCATTGAGGGTGACATGAAGTCCCTGTCGCAGGGCAGCATCCCCCCCATGCCCTCCTCAGTGGCCCCTCGATGCCCGTGGATTTTCTGGCTGCTTAGCCCTGGACGGGGAGCCCCTTCCTGCACCCCCTCGCCTGCCGGGGTGTCCCCTGCATTGCCCTGAGGGCAGCGTCGTCTCTCGCTGCACAGCCAATGGCAAAGCAGATGCACTGAGCGTCTGGAGAAAGGCACTAGGGTGCAGGGGGACAAAGCGAAAGCCCCAGAGCTGATGGGCTCTGGGCTCGGCCAGCAAGGCTCGCCCTCGGCTGCGGAACTGCCAAACGCAGCGGTGCTGGGGAGGAACGCCGGGCGAATTTATGAAACTTTGGAACATTTCGGCCAGGAAAATCCAGTTTCCCTACCTGGCAGTGTCCCAGCCAGAGCCCCGGGAAGCCTGGCGACCCCTTGTGTGGTCTTCTGTGGGGTGAGGGGTGGGGCAGACTCCAGCATCGGTGCGGCTGCTCTGCAGGGCCACCCTTGGGTCAAGTTCCCTGACTTCTCTGAGCCCTGGCGTCTTCATCTGTTTAAGAGGAAGATGATCAGGGGGCCTGGGTTCGAGTCCCGGCTCCACATCTGATCCGGCTTCCTGCTGGTGCACATGTGGAAGGCAGCATTGACGGCTCAAGAACTTGAGTCCCTACCACCACATGGGAGACCTGGATGGAGTTCCTGGCTCCTGGCTTCAGCCTGGCCCACCATCGGCTGTTGTGGGCACTTGGGGAGTGGACCAGTAGGTGCAACCCTCCCCCTGGCCCCAACCTGTGACTTTCAAGTTAAAAATGAAGTCTTGTTCCGCCAAGCCTCCCGAATGGCCGACTGCGGGTCTGGGTCTGTCTGGACCTGCGGTAACAGAACAGGTGGCCCCTGACCTGGGTGATTGATAACGAACACAGGTTTGCTGCCTGTAGTTCTAGGGCCGCGAAGTTCAAGGTCGAGGGCCGGCATCTGGGGAGGACCTTCTTGGGGTGTCACCCCACGCAGAAGGCGGAAGAGCCAGGAAGCACCCCCAGAAGAGAGAAGGGAAGGGAGCCACTCCCGCACAGCTCACCTGCTCCAGGGCCCCATGACCTGCGCACCTGTCCAAGCTCGCACCTGGGCACACGGGTGCACTGTGGGTGAGGTTTCCAGCCCGGGGGCCTGGGGTCGCGTTCAGCCGCAGCCCTGTATGTGCAGCAGGGGCGGGTTTTGCGCCCTTGTTCTCTGCCTTTTGCTCTCTCCTGTCCCGAAGCCCTGACTCCAGATGGCTCCCCTGGGCTCCATGCTGGCAGGGAAGCCACCGCTGTGGGCTCCTTGCTCCGTGGCTCCAGGCTCCCTGGCCCGGTGGCAGGGCCGGAGCTAGGGCCAGTGGGGGCCGCACAGAGGTCGGGACGTTTCTCCCCACTCCTGCCTGCCCCAGTGCTGAGTCGCTCTAGGGCTGCAGCTCCCACGGGAGGCCTCTAGTGGCCTCCACTCTGCCTGGGCTCTGCTGACAGTGCTCCGTGTCCCTGTCAGCCCCAGGGGTGGCCGTGGCATGTCTACCCCCCACCCCCCTGCACGTCCCTGCCTTGCCCACGCTCTGTAACTGGCCCCGTGGGCTTGCTGCCTCTTTGTGCTCAGTCACGTCTGTTCCTCTTCCTTCTAGCTCTGCCACCAACAGACCACACACGGGAGCCGAGACAGGTGTCTAACCTGCGCCCCTGGAGAAGCCGTGGAGGGAGACGGCTGGAGTCCCTCCGTGGGGTGAAAAACCCCAAGGGACACAACTGGCCCCTCACCAGCCCCCGATGCAGCCTTCTCCCTGGGAGGGGGAGCAGTGACTTTGGGATGGGGAAGGGGGGGTGCCGTGCTGACCTGCCTCTTGGGGTGGGAAGGGAGCTTGCAGCTGTGTGGTTGGTTGACTTGAACGCCATGCAAGGGGTCTCACCAGCACCAGCACACAGCAGAGGGGCCAGAGAATGTTCTGGAATGTTCTCCACAGAGAGCTCAGCTTCCAGAACCAGCCCTGCTGCCCCCAGCCGGGGAGGGGAGAAAGGAGCTGCCGGGTGTGTCCTGTCTGTGCAGCCTCACGGTCGGTCCTGCGACACGGGGATTTGATTGCGAATGTTCTGGGAATCGGTGAGCTGTGACACTTGGGCTCAGCCCTACACAGCACATGGCGTGGCTGCAGGACAGAGAGGGACGCACAGCCTTGAGTCCTGGGCATCCCGCTGGTCTGGGTCAGGGGCAGCCAGAGGCAGAGCTGTGGCATCGAACAGGACTCGCACGGCCGCGTGGCCCAGAGCTGCAGAGCTCCTAACCTATCTGAAACCAGACACTGACATAACGCACACGTCCCGGTTCCTCATCCTCTTTCTGGACGCGCTCCGCTCTTCCCTTGACTACATTTCCCGAGCCAGAAGCCGCGTGTCGACAGACAGAAAAGCACGCCTCTTGCTGGAAGCGGAAAGCAATGCTAACAAGCAATAGATGGAAAATGCTGCTGGCGCGGTGTCCTGGAGTCCTTTGTCGGCTGGAGGATGTGAGCTGAGGCCCAGGACGCACAGGTGTTAGAGAGGTGTTAAAGACATTATCCCCGCCGGCCTTTCTTCTCCAGGATGTAGTTAGCGAGGCTGGGAAGGAATTGCAAAGACAATGACTGTCCCACAGGGCGAGGCTGTGGTGTCAGGGCCTCCTCCCTGGCTGGCACGTCCCGCCCCAGCCAGGGCTCCGGATAAACAGAGGTAGCTGGACCTTGGGCAGTTCTGCAAAGTGGGAAGTGGGAAGTGTTTGTGTTTTTTTTTTTTTTTTTTAAGGTTTATTTATTTATTTGGAAGTCAGAGTTACAAAGAGGCAGGGGAGGGAGAGAGCGTGCTCTCGCATACGCCGGTTTACTTTCCAGATGGCCAAAATGGCCAGGGCTGAACCAGGCCAGAGCCAGGAGCTTCACCTGGGTCTCCCACATGGGTGGCAGGGGCCCAAACACCTGGGCCATCTTCTGAGGCTTTTCCCAGGCTGGTGGCAGGGGTTGGATCGGAAGTGCGGCAGCCAGGACACGAAGCAGTGGAATTGTGTTGCAGGTGGTGAGCTCCCTGCTATGCCACAACGCTGGCCCCTGGGAGCCTGTGAACGTGGGTGTGACCAGGACTGCACGTGGGCTCCACCTCCCAGCTGACCATAAGCAGAGAGGCATGGCCCCGGGCAAGTCCCGGTCCTTGCAGCTTCTGGGCACACAGCTCCAACCCTCCCATTGCAACAGGGACCCCTCTGGCCTGACGGCGAGGAGCCCACGGACAGCTGGGACCCCAGCATCTTCTCTCTTAAGTCTTCTTCCTTCTTTGAGCCTCATTCCTTCCAAGGATGCTAACAGCGCCGACTTGCAGAGGACCAGTGCATGTGTGAGGAGCAGGCACTCCACCATCCGTGTGGTCCTGTTACACAGATGAGAGCACTGAGACCCGAGAGGCGCTTCCCCCAGGGTCCCGCTGTAGGCAGCAGCCAGCGTTGGAACCCCCACCCCGGGTCTCTGGCCCCTGCCCCTTTCCTCGCCGCCACGCGGCTTCCGGCGCTCGAGCCCCCTGCTCTCGGGTCTGGTTTTTACTGCCCCGGTTTCATATTTTCCTTTCAGGGGCCTGGGAAAGACTTGGGAGCCATAATTCCCATATTAACGGAGAAGACCTGGGGCTTTTACTGGGCACATAAAGAGCCCCGGCAGGCTGTGGTAGGGGCGGACCTGGCGCGCACAGAATGCCCCTTTCACTCAGAGCCCGAGCAGGCTCTCGGCGCGGGCACCTGAGCCCAGAATAAAAGCTAATCCCGAGCATCTGGGGCGGCGAGCGGGGCACTGGGGGAGACATAAGGAGCCTTCGCCAGGCTGCGCGGCCCGTCTGAAAGTCTGCGCTCAGCCTGACCTCTTCCCGTCGCCTGCTTTGAGGCCAGAAGGACCTGGGACCCCACGGGCCACTTACCAGCCTCGCGTGCAAAAGGTGTGTGAATGCCCAGCTTGTGATAGGGCATAGTTGCGGCTTCGCCAGCCCCTACCTGGGTTAACCCTTTGGGACCGGGATACGGTGGGGGCAGAAAGAAGCGGAAGTGGAGCAGGCGCCTACTGTGTGCTTGTTCAAGGCTCTGCACACACAGTGCTCTCTCAGCAGTCTTTGGGGCTGGTCAGGAAACCGAGCTCCCCCAGGAGAACTGTGCTGCCCACCTGCAAGAGCGGCCAGGGGGCTGGGGAGTCACACGCATCTCTCTTCCTCCCCCAGGGGGGTCCCATTGTCCCGGGGAGGGAGCCACTCTTCCTGATCCTCACTGGGGGGTCAGAGAATGTGGATTCAGCACCAGGACTTGGGGGCGGGGCTCCCTGATTAGTCTAATCACACTGTTTGCACCTGGCCGAGGTGTGAAGGGGAAAGACAGATGCTGCCCTCCCCATGGCTGCCACAGCTTTGGCTGCGAACGCTGTTTGGACCACTCAGAGAGCTGCTGGGTAAAAACAGCGGGGCCCCAGCAGAATGGCAAGTGAAAAGGGAAGAATGTTTACCTGGGAAACTCTGTTTTAGAAGAGACTCTCACACGCACCCACTTGCCCATCCACCCACCCATCATCCACCTATTCATCCATCCACCCATCCACCCATCCATCCATCCATCCATCATCCATCCACCCATCCATCCATCATCCATCCACCCATCCACCCACCCATCCACCCACCCATCCACCCACCCATCCATCCACCCACCCACCCATCCATCCATCCACCCATCCACCCACCCATCCATCCATCCATCCACCCACCCACCCATCCATCCATCCACCCACCCATCCATCCACCCACCCATCCATCCATCCATCCATCCACCCATCCACCCACCCATCCATCCATCCACCCACCCATCCATCCACCCACCCATCCATCCATCCACCCATCCACCCACCCATCCATCCATCCACCCATCCACCCACCCATCCATCCATCCACCCATCCACCCACCCATCCATCCATCCACCCATCCACCCATCCACCCACCCATCCATCCACCCACCCATCCACCCATCCACCCACCCATCCATCCACCCACCCATCCATCCATCCACCCACCCATCCATCCACCCACCCATCCATCCATCCACCCATCCATCCACCCATCCATCCATCCATCCATCCACCCACCCATCCACCCATCCATCCACCTGCCCACCCATCTATCCATCCACCCGCCCTTCCATCCATCATCCATCCACCCACCCATCCATCCACCCACCCATCCACCCACCCATCATCCACCTATTCATCCATCCACCCATCCACCCATCCATCCATCATCCATCCACCCATCCATCCATCCATCCATCATCTCATCCATCTACTCATGCCTCTCTCCATCCTTCCCTTCGTCCCTCTCTTTTCCTGTCTCCCTCCCTTCTTCCATCCATCTATGCATTCATCCCAAGGCAGGTTGGAGTGGGGCTTTCATCACTGAAGCCCCCAGGCCCTGGACCCCATCCCAGCTCCACCACTTGCCTGCTGCGTGAAGCGTGATAAGCAGTGCAGCCCACGGAGCCCCGTGTCCACACCTGTGAAGTCCACGCCTGTGAAGCAGAGCTGAAGACACCTCTGTGGGAGGACACTGCGTGGGCGCTTGTGTTGGTGAGACTCACTACATGCCCAGTCCGATGCTTGTGACCGAGCGGACGCTCAGTGAACAATGGCTCCCGTCCTCCCCTTGTCCGACACCCGCTATTCCTTCCTCCCTACATCCACTGTGGGCCAGCGCTGGGCTGGGCTCTGGGACCACAGGGCGTCTGCCCTCATGGAGCTTAGGCTCTTGGTGCTGGGACACAGACGGTCAGCCGGAGCCTGCACACAGACAGACTTCCGGCCCAGCCCCTGCGTGTTTTACTTCACCTTTGATGTGGTGACTTTTTTCTAAGTTAGCTGCCAACTTGCAGAAGTTGACTGGGGTGAGTGTTGGGCCTAATGGTTCAGGCGCCTGCTATGGAGAACCTGGGTGCAGCGCCCAGTGCCAGCTCTTGACCCCAGCCTCCTGCTGATGTGGCCCGTGATGGGCCAAGTGCTCGGGTCCCTGCCACCCACACAGAGACGTGGACTGCGTTCCCACTTGCTCCTGACTTTGTCTGCTGACCTGGGGCCTTGTGTGCATTTGGAGAGTGACATAGATGGGAGCTGGCTCACTTTCTGCCTCTGAAATGGCAGTAATAATAGTAATAATAATAATAATGATGATGATGATTTAAGAGATTTCTCATTAAATGCTCCCAGGTTCTCTTGAGGAGGGAACGACCTGGCGACCCTGAGCGGATTCCTTCCCAGCAGCCAGGCCGTGGGCAGGGCTCCCGCCCGCTCCACTCTGGCCTTGCTTGGTGTCTGCCGTCTTCCGGGGTCTGGGAGAAGATGTGTGCCCACTTCTGTGGCCCCCTGATTTGTGTGACAGTGACCCCTCGCAGGCCGGCTGCTCGGCTAAGGTCACTCATTGTCCACATCCGGCAGCACTGCTGTGATCTTGACCGAACGTGTGAGACCGGGGCACAGAGAGAGGCAGCAAGGGCTCCGGGTCCCGGGACCAGGAGCTGCAGAGCTGGGGTCTGGGCCGAGGCCATCTGGCCCTTAAACTCTGAGCCACGCATCTTCTGGGCAGGACCACGGTGCCGGATAAGGATGAGAAAGGGTGGAGAAGCTGCAGGGCTGTGCAGCCAGCGCCTGGGAAGCAGAATGTGCAGGAGAGGGAGCCCACCCAGGATAGAACCACTCTGCTCAGCATGGAATCACCTGATCAGGCTGGGACTGCCCTGCTGAGGCTGGGATCACCCACCCAGGATAGAACCACCTGCTCAGGCTGGGACCACCCGCTCAGGCTGGGACCACCCACCCAGGATAGAACCACCCGCTCAGGCTGGGACTGCCCCGCTCAGGCGGGGCCTGGCGTGCTGTAGAGGATGCATCCATGTGTGAGGGTGAGTGGGGGTGGTGAGGTCAGGGAAGGCTTCCTGGAGGCTGTGGCTCTGCCTGGGCCTGGAGGGGCAGGAAGAGGCTGCTGCTGCCTGTCAGGAACGTGGTCTCCTAGAGCTTCAGGCCGGGCGACAGGTTGCTTCTGCTACCCTTGGTGCATCGTCCTCTGCGTGGGCGGGACACCTGCCCCGCACAGGTTGGGAGCAGGTTCATGCCCTGCCCTGGGTCTCTAAGCTGGGAGAGCGCAGAGGCACAGAGGCTGAGGGCAGTTAGCCCGGCGTGGGCACCGGGCAGTGGGCTGCCTCGGTCCATAACAGCCCGTGGCCGTGCCTGCAGCACCAGGAGACCACAGCTGGAACAAGCCCTGGGGAAGCTCACAGCCTCTGCCTGGGACCCAGTGCCTCCCGGGCTGGAGTCAGCACTGGGGAGCAGAGAGGGCCGGGGGCTCCCGTCTGACCTCGGCAGCTGTGGGGCTGAGCAGGTTACAGAGCCCAGGCTCCTCGCTGAGGGGGAAACAGGCCCAGGCAGGCACGACGGTGACCGAGTGGCAAATGTGGGGCTCAAGGTCCCCAGAAGCATCCACGGCACTGACTCAAGGTCAAGGTCCCTGAGTCCGGGCTCATCGAGCGGCCAGCGGGGCTCATCAAAGGCAGGCAGAGAAAGCCCCTTGCGGGCTTCGAGGGAAGCTCTTGCCGTCTCCAGCTCTGCCCTCCTGCACCTGCTGTCGGCCCCACGCGGCCAGGGGGCAGCGGGTCCCCTGCAGCGGCCCACACGGGCAGAACACGTTACTCCCACGTGGGCCCCCATTGAGCTAGAAAGCCGCAGAGCCCCCTGCTGGCTCTGCCTCCCCTCCCCGTCCCTGCACAGCTATTTAGACACCTCCAGCTCCACGTGCTAATTAACAGGCTGCGAACTGTGACTTAGGCCAGGGCCACGGAGCTGTGGCGTCTGGAGGAGGCCTGCGTTTGCCGTCCGCGGGCAGGAGCTGCTGCTCCACCCTTTCGCCTACATGTACCGTGAGGCCCTCAGCAGCCCCACCCGTGACTCGGGTACCACTGGGCCTGAGGCCAAAGAACAGGGCCTGGATGCTGCATCGTGACCCAGCTGGCCGTCCGGGCCCAGGCTGGGCTCAGCTCAGCAGGACTCGGCGGCCTCAGAGGCGTGCAGGAGGTGGGGGGTCCTTGGGGGGTGCCCAGGCTGTGCCCCAAGAGCTGCCAGTCCTGGAACGCGGGCAGGCAGCTCTGAGAACATTATGGATCCCCTCGTCACGGCAGCCTCGGTGAGGCCAGGACCCTCTGCCAGCCGAGGGGCCCCAACTTCCAGAGTGGCTGAGTAACTTCCCCAGGGACACACAGGCAGTAGCCTGCAGAGCTGGGGGCTTTTATAAAGGAATTTTTAAATTAAAGTATTTATTTGAAAGGGAGAGAGAGAGAGAGAGAGAGAGAGAGAGCGAGCTTTCTCATTCACTGGTTCACTCTGCAAAGGCCCACCACAGCCAAGTCTGGGCCAGGCCAAAGCCATGAACTAGGAGTTCATTCCCAGTCTCCCACATGGGTGCTGTCACCCTCGGCTGCCCAGGGTGCGGATTAGCAGGACGCTGGACTTGGGGGTGGAGCCAGGACATGAGCTCAGGCCCTCCAACGTGGGCGTTGGCCCTCTCAAGCCTCCTGCCCAATGCCTGCCCTGGGCTGCGCCTGACCTGGGCCCATTGTGTCCACCGAGCCTTTGGCCTTACCTGCAGGAGGTCTGTACCTGCCAAGGACATCATCTGTGGTGCAAGTTGCAAATAGTCTTCCCTCTGCGTCTGATTTTTGACTTTATTTCGTTCTCTACCTTGTGGCTGAGACTTAAATAAACACTCTCTCTGTCTCCCGCTAGTTGAATCTTGGTTCATCCCTACAGAAAGGCCTTCCCTGGGTGCTTACATACAAGAGGGGATTTCACAAGGTTCATGGAAAATGGAATTAAAAGATAGATTGATTGTGGTGCAAAGATGGTTTGAAATCCATGCACCTGCAAGATCTTCATGAACAATGCATGCGAGTATGCACGCTTGTCAACATTTTTTGCACCAAGAGAAGTTTATCTTTTATCTTTACACCATGTCCTCATACTGTGCTTCCTTTTAGAGTTTTTTTTTTGTGTGTGTGTGTGTGTGTGTGTGTTTTGTTTGTTTGTTTTGCACAGACTATTTGATCCACCTGGAGTTTATTCTGATAACCAGTGTAAAACGTGGGTTTTTTTTCCTGGCAGCAACCAGCGCTTCCAACACAGCCTGGTCAGTGCTGATTCCGAAATGCTAAGGGTGTGAAATGCCGTCATCATTATGTGTCTGGGGCCCAGGTGGATTTTATTTTATTTTATTTTTTTTTAGATTTTATTTATTTATTTGAGAGGTAGAGTTACAGACAGTGAGAGGGAGAGAAAGAGAGAAAGGTCTTCCTTCCATTGGTTCACTCCCCAAATGGCTGCAACGGCCGGAGCTGCGCAGATCCAAAGCCAGGAGCTAGGGGCTTCTTCCGGGTCTCCCACGCTGGTGCAGGGACCCAAGCACTTGGGCCATCCTCCACTGCCCTCCCGGGCCACAGCAGAGAGCTGGATTGGAAGAGGAACAGCCGAGACTAGAACCGGCGCCCATATGGGATGCTGGCACTGCAGGCAGAGGATTAACCCACTGCACCATGGCGCCCCCCCGCAATGGAGTTGTGAGCCGGGATCACAGGTGATGAAACAGCACATGAACGCTCGCACGCAGCCGTCACAGGGGAAGAAGCATGGAATTACCCTGCAATGTAGACGAGTGTTTTAAAAAAAAAGTGCTTCGTGTGCAGAGGCCGTCCCAGGACATGTGTGTGCCTGCGAAGTGGCTTTTCTTGAACACACACACACACACACACACACACACGGAGCAGGAGCAAGCGTGGTGAATCGGAGGCCACCTCCTGGAGCTTTCTGGAAGCAGAGGGGGCCTCCGAGCTGGCGGGGATGCAGTCCCTCGTCGTAGCCTGCGGCTCAGCCCTGAGGAGCAACGACGAACACCAGCAGCTCGTGGCACGGGAGAGCCTGCAGAGGTCTAAGACCGACTGGGCTAGGCCGAGAGCGGAGCCCTGCCCGTGGCCCGCACGCATCTGCCCCCGGAGCAGCAGAGCTGGCGATGCGGCGCAGTCTCGTGCCGAGCCTGGGCAGACGCCGGATGCCAGGCACCGGGCGAGGCAAGCCCGTCCCCCAGGGGCAGCAGCTCCGTGTAGAGATGGACCCAGCGGGGGAGCCACGGAAAGCAAGGCCGTCCAGGGGCCACAGTGCATGCATGTTGCATGTGTACGTGTGCAATGCTGCCTATCTCTGTGTGCATATGCACACGTGTTCCGTGTCTGTGTGCCTGTGACATGTGTATGTGTACACACATGTATGCTGCCTATCTCTGTGTGCGTATGCACATGTGTTGCATGCCTGTGTGCCTGTGGCCTGTGTATGTGTACACACATGTATGCTGCCTATCTCCGTGTGCATATGCACATGTGTTGCATGTCTGTGTGCATGTGGCCTGTGTGTACACACACGTATGCTGCCTATCCCTGCGTGCATGCGTGTGCATGCTGCATACATGCATGTCTGACCGCCCTTGCCGCCCTCACCCAGCAGCTTCTGGGAAAGGCAGTCACTGTGCTTGTCTCTGGTTTGAGCAGCTAGGTCCTTGCGTGCTTCGGGGCGGTGGGCAGGGGGGCAGGGGGGCAGGGGCGATCCCGGCTCTGCAGTGGGGGTGTGGGTCCGGGTGGGCCACTTTGCCTGCTCACTGCCTGCCGCACGGGAGGCCAGGAGGGGAAGGGCCAGGTGCCTGGCAGGGCTGGGCTTAGTGGCAGTGGCCTCTGTGATGGCCAGCACGGCCAGTCCCACGCGGCAGGTGTGTGTCACCCTGGCCCACGATGCCCGCTGGAGAAGGGGCCCGGCCCGCCCAGCACGGCCCCCAGTGCGCCGCGAGCGAGCGGAGAGCCCTGGGGAGGGGCTTCGTGGGGGCGCTGCAGGAGCCTTGGTCCCTTTGATTCCTCCACCGAGACACGTGCCCGCCGTGCTCACCGCCACTAGTCGCGGGGGGGTGGGGTGGGGAGCTCTTCTGAGAGCGGCTCACGGCGGGAGAGGGGCGGGGACGGCCGAGTCGCCCTCTGGCCCCCGGGAGACCCCTGAAGGCTGTGTGGCCTCGGGCTGGCCCACCGCCCTCTCTGGACACGGCAAAGGTCCAGGTGGGCCGGGCGATGCACCTGAGGCCGGAACCGGACGTCTTTACAAGGGGCGCGCGTGTCGCCGGTGCCTCGCCCCCACGCCCCTCCTCATCTTGGCCAGTGACGTGGGACGCCGGAGCCGTCGGGAGCCTCCAGCCCGCAGCCGGCAGTCCTGGGCACAGGCCCCGCAGTCCTGGCGGCCCCCTAGCAGCTCCGGAGCGGCCAACGTCGACCAGGAGACGCTACTCTGGCGCCGCCTGGTGGCAGGTGCGGGCGCGGCAGGCCCCACTCATGCCCCGAAGTTTCTCTGTCTCGCTTGCGACCCCTGTGCCCTGTCTCCTCATGGGTTGGTTGCCTGGCTGCTGCCGCCTCTCACCCTGAGACTATAACGAGGGGAAGAGCCAGAGGACCCCAACCCCTTCCTCTGGGCCTCGGCTCTCGCATCCGCAGGTCCTAGAAAGCGAACCAGGGCGTGGGGTGAGGCTGCGGGGGCTTCTGCGGAGGCGGGTGGGGGCTGCCGGGCTGTCCTCCGACGAGCGCACCTCCGGAGTCAGTTCTCACGAGCATCAGTTAACACCGCTGTTAACGACGATGCGCCATTCGCAGTGTTTTCTGTTCCACTTGCTATCATTAGAACGCATGAATCCTAGGAAGTGCACCAGAAGCCAAGAATCTCAGGGCAGCTCTACCCACAGCTCACGTGGGCAGCGGAGTGGCTACACCAACAATGGGGCACCGCTCTGATAGGACACCAGACGGCCATGGGAGAGCATGAAATCCCCCCAGGCCTGGCACACAGAAGGGGTTGGCTCCCCCGAGGGCTCCCCCACCCCAGGGCAAGTGCAAAATCCAAAATCCCAAACCCGAAGCTTAAAAATGCGTTATTTAGTGTGTTTCGACCTGAAAGGCAGAGAGACAGAGATACTGAGATCTGCTGCTCCCCGAGTACCTGCGACATCCTGGCTGGGCCAGGTCGAGGCCGGGAGCTGGAACGCAGGCCGGGTCCCCCATGTGAGAGGCAGAGACTCAAGGCCTTGAGCCGTCCCCGCCACCTCCCAGGGTGCATGAGCTCAAGGCACTGGGCCTGCTGGGCCGGGGAATGGCTGTTGTTGTCCAGCAGGCACCTGCCCTGGGGTGAGGGAGCCCTCGGGGGAGCCAGCCCCTCTGGGTGCCAGGCCTGGGGGGATTTCACACAGGTGCACTGCCTCTGCGTGGTGGAGGAGCTGCCCAGGGCTCTGCAGCATCTGGGATTGCTCCTCCCTGCCAGTCTTGCCTGCGACCACGTGGCTGGACAAACCTGCTGGGAGCGGGGCTGGGTGACAGAATCGGGAAGCAAGCACCCCACCACAGGGGTCCTGGCAGCTCAGAACTGGGGGAGGGGCTTAGGGGCTGGAGAAATCAGGCGGGCTTCCTGGAGGAGGCAGGCCTTGATGCGGGTGGGTGGCCAGCCACAGGAAGAGGGCAGGAGGAGCAGCAAACACCCCCCAGGTGGGCATGTCCTGTGCTTTGGGACCAGGCTGGGGGCAGAGAAAGGCTCCCAGGGTGCTCCCAGGGCAGGCAGTGAGCTGCCCGCCATGGGGCCCAACCTTGGATGCGGGTCAGGTCACCTGGGAACCTTCCCCGACCCAGACGCTCCGGCTCTCAGCGTGGGACGCCGGCCCCAGCGGTTCTGAAAGCTATGCCCAGCACTCACGACCTGGACCATGTCTCGCTCCAGGCTTGCAAGATCCTGTCACTTGAAGTGGTTGGGTGGGATAAGGTGATGCCCACCGGACACCTGAGCACGGGGCTGGCCTGTCCACGCTGGGCCGTCTCCCCCAGCCCCCGGCCAGTCCTCGTTTCCAGGGGCTGCTGCTGTCTCGCGCGTCCCTTCCCCCAGGGCTGCAGGCCGAGCTGTGTGAGCTCTCTGTGGTTTCCCGCTGCGCCTGGAACCTGCAGAGGCCAGGACGCCGGGCAGGAGGGGGCTGTCCTGCAGAAGTGCTGGCTGCCGCTGCTGGCCAGGGCGCCAGGGCCGGATTCCTGTCTGCAGCTTGTGGCTTGGAGCCGCGCGCGTGTGTGTGCGTGTGTGTGTTTATGCACATGCACATGGGGGCCTGCGTGCAAGCCCTGTGCACGTGTGGGCAGCGCAGGTGTGGCCACGCGTGGGCGCTTGGTGTGCAGAGTGCTGCTGTGTGCACGTGCGTCATCCCTGGGTCACCCAGAAGCCAGGCCCACGCACACACGCACGCACCACTGCTGGCTCTGCCGAGCGGATGAGCGAGCGAATGGGTGAACGAACAAAGGGGGGCACCAGTGCGCAGGGGCAGGAACGCGAATCGTTTCCGGTCGTCGCTGGAGAGGGCCAGCAGCCGCCGTGGTGCTGTCAGCACACGACTGTTCCCGGGCTTTCAGGAAAATCTGATTCTCTCTTAACCTCCTTGTGGGAGGCGAGCGGGCTCCACGTGCTCCCCCGTGCTCCACGTGCTCCCCCGTGCTCCACGTGCTCCCCCGTGCTCCACGTGCTCCCCCGTGCTCGGGCCGCTTGCAGGCCACAGTGCGACCCTGGCTCACGGAGGTGGTGTCTGAGCACACAGTGGGTGCTTGTGGGAGACAGCACACAGCAGGTGCTTGTGGGAGACAGCACACAGTGGGTGCTTGTGGGAGACAGCACACAGCAGGTGCTTGTGGGAGACAGCACACAGCAGGTGCTTGTGGGAGACAGCACACAGCGGGTGCTTGTGGGAGACAGCACACAGTGGGTGCTTTGGAGAGACAGGGCTGCCTGTGGCCTCCGACCTGGTGAACCTGTGCACACAGGAGTGCAGGCAGAGGCCGGGGCCTCACCTGTGGCTGTGTACACTTGAACATGCAGGAGGGGGCTGCTGTGGGTGCAGGAGCTGTGGGCAGAGGCTCTTCTCTCCGCACTCTTGGAGTCCTGGTTTGGGTGCCTTGCCTCTGTCTGCACCTGACTCACGCACACACACGGGGCCTGACACCGTCCACTCACAGAGACCAAGGAGCTCCCAGGTTGTCATGAAGAGTAAGGAAACATCTATGCGAGTGAGCAGCCGCCCCGTGCCTGGACTGGAGCTGGACTCCCGACTCCCGGTACTGGGCACAGGTGAAGTCCTGTTCAGCCAGGGACGCCTGGGCGCAGTCCAGCGAGAGTGGGGCCAGGGCATGCAGGTGACCTGTGGGGGAGGGGAAGCACTGCCTCCTGTGCCAGAGCTGAGCTTGCTCTTACCAGTGACTGCCAGCTGGCTTCCTGTGCCAGGAGCCCTCCCCCTCCCCCTCCCCCTCCCCCTGCCCCTCCTCCCCCTGCTCCTCTTCCTCCTCCTGCTCCTGCTCTTTTTCCCCTCCCCCTCCTCCCCCTCCCCTCCTCCCCCTGCTCCTCTTCCTCCTCCTGTTCCTGCTCTTTTTCCCCTCCCCCTCCTCCCCCTCCCCCTCCTCCCCCTGCCCCTCCTCCCCCTGCTCCTCTTCCTCCTCCTGTTCCTGCTCTTTTTCCCCTCCCCCTCCTCCCCCTCCCCCTCCTCCCCCTGCCCCTCCTCCCCCTGCTCCTCTTCCTCCTCCTGTTCCTGCTCTTTTTCCCCTCCCCCTCCTCCCCCTCCCCCTCCTCCCCCTGCCCCTCCTCCCCCTGCTCCTCTTCCTCCTCCTGCTCCTGCTTTTTCCCCTCCTCCATCTCCCCCTCCTCCCCTCTCCCTCCTCTTCCTCCATCTCCTCCTCCTCTTCCTCCTCCCCCTCCTCCATCTCCTCCTCCTCCTGCTCCTGCCGTCTTCCTCCTGTTGCCACTTTCACCGCACCCTTTAGGAGGAGCTGCGTGGGAGGTGGAGCCCTGGGCATAGAGCCAGCGCCCATGTGGGATGCTTGCATTGTGGGCAGAGGCCTCACCCCAGGCAGGTGCATTTGAGCAAGGCTCTTCCTCCTCCACACTGTGCCCTCCCGCCCCCTCCCACTCTGGCCTCCCTGGGCTCAGTGTGGCGTGAGTTGTGCATCAGATGGGGCCCTCGGAGAAGCTGAGGGTGCTGCCAACTGGCTGATTCAAGGAGCTGAAGGAAAGCCCAATGGAAGGTGTGGGCAGGCACCAGGGGAGCCATGTTGGGGTGCAGTAGTGGGGTCTAGCACTAGCCAGGGGCCTGAGGAGTCCTGGTCCAGGAGAGGGGGCGGAGGGGGCTGCAGCCAGCTCAGGGGGGTCTCCTCCAGAGGAGAGAAATGCCCCTGCCTAGTTGCTCCTGTCACCTGCAGATTTCCTCCTACAGGCCAAGCCTGGTGCAGTCCCTTCCTGGACTCTTGGCGCCCCCTGCTGGTAAATCCCGACCCACGCCCTCAGCCAAATGGGGCTGGATTGGGGAGGGTTTCTCCCCTCATTGCGTACAGGAGAGGAATTGATAGCGCTAGGTGTGGAGAGGGCTTTGAGATGCCTGGGCCGTCCCGTCCACCTGGCCACGAGTGGTGTCCAGCTCCCTCCCAACCCCAGCCATCGGCTAGCGGGCAGCACAGCCAGGACTAGGTGCCCTTCTCCAGAGCTGGCTGTGCCAGGCCCACGCCCCACCCCTCTTCTCTTGGCATCCTGCCCCCCACCCCGGCAGGTCCCCCAGGACCCCAGCTGAGCTGGGCCGAGGCAGGCGCAGGAGCTGGCTGCGACTTCAAGGTGCCCAGACATTGGCAACACGCACCGTGGGCGCTTCCTCGTCATCCCGGGGGCCCCTTGGCACAAAGCTTCCCCTGCGCTGAGATGCAGGCAGCGTCCACGGAGGCACGGACGTGGGCTCCTGACTGCCACTGCGGCCCGCAGGCAGCCACAACCAGCACACAGCAGTGCAGGGCTGGGTGCCAGCAGAACTCCATGTACAACGTCCAGTGTTGGCTGGACGCGGCCCCTGGCTGCCTCTGTGCACGCCCGGCCGTTGCCAGCAGTGTCTCGGATCCCGGTGCTTGTAGAAAGGCAAGGGGCCCGTGAGGAGCCTCTCGTCCCTCAGTTTCAAGTTCACGGGCTGCGTGGGGCTGACTTTCAGTTGTCCGCGATGCTTGGGGGAGAGGCGGCGGTTCTTGCTCGGGGCTGTGGATTCTGGAGCTGGTGCAGCCGTTTGGCCCCTGGAAGGCAACATCCCAGACCTGCCCGAAGCCGCCGAATGCAGTTGGAGGCGGAAGGCAGAGCGGGCGGCTGGAAGACGCCATCCCTGCCATGGCCTCGCTCCAGCCTCTGGACCGAGCCTTGCCTGAAGGCTGGACGAGGGCTGGGCTCCTCGTGTGCGTGAGCCCATAAATCCCCTTTATGGTGGAAGCTGCTTGACCTCGGCTTTGTACCATCGGTAACCTCACCCCCCAGCCCATTCATCCTCCTTACGCTGCCCTGCCCTCCTGCCACAGGGCTTCTGCTGCTTGATGCCACGGCGGCTTCCTGGGTGGGGCTCCTCCCGCCTGCCCCCTGCTTTCCCCCTCCAGCAGGGCTGGGCTTCACCCCCACACTAGGGGAGCCCCGATCCTTTAGGCCATGAACTCTAAAACGCCCCGGAACGGAAACACCTGGGCCCCGCGCCGCCCCGGCGTGCACGGCGCTCGGCCTGCGTGAGTCGCGCCGGCCGGCCGGGGTTTACTGCCCCTGTGAGTTATGGCTGTGGCCTGGCCGCGCACGTTTCGGGATTCTTGTCCCACTGCAGTGAAGCCACAAATCATACTTGAGAAATGGGAGGGCGGCCGAATTAGTCCGCATTCGTTCCTAATAGGCTGACCCTGGAAAAGTCTTCCAGGAGGGGTCAGGCGTTTGCCAGGTCCCCAGGGCGACGTCTCCTCGCCTGGATTTCCAGGCCCAGGGGCTCCCGCCGCCCGGCCACCCGCTGAACCTGCCTGGTGCCTCTGTCCCAGCCTCCAGTGGAAGCTGGGAGGCCCCCCAGGGATTGGACGGGGACACGGGCTGAGTGGGCCACGCCTCCTTGATTGACAGCTGTCAGGCTGAGGACCAGCCTTCTGACTGCGCAGGAGAGTGGAGCAGAGGAGAGATGGGGTTGTCCCCAGGCCAGGGACTGTGGGAGAAGAAGGATTCTTTCTTTTTTTTCTTTCTTCTTCCTTCCTCCCTCCCTCTCTCTCTTCCTTTTTTTAAGGAATTATTTTATTTGTTTATTCCCCCCTGAGCCACAGCACAGGCCCCAGAATGGGGTTTCTGCCCTGAGGGAGTGTGTGGGTCTCACGGCAGTGGCCCATGGCCGTGGCCTTGCTTTCTGTGGGTTCAGTTATTTGCTGTCCCTGTGGCTCCAGAATCCTCAACAGAAGATCCCGTGGGTAAGAGGGGAGGAGGCCGCTCCCATGGCCGGCAGCAGCGCGCAACTGGCCTGGCTGCTCACTCACTGTCCATCGCTGGTGTTATCTCCTCCTGCGCCTGATTCCAGAACCAAGCGTGGGCGCAGGTGTGCATGTCCTGGCGTAGGAAAACATGGGCTGCTCCCCCAACCCCCCGGTGCCTCAGGAATGCAGCTCCCACAGATAGGGGCCTGCTGCCTTTGTAAGTTACCTCTGAGTAGAAATAAAATACATCTAGCTCCGTATGCACCGTGCATGGCTCAATGAAATGTCTTTCTTTTTAAAGGTTTATTTTATTTATTTAAAAGACAGAGAGAGAGAGAGAGAGAGATTGTCCATTCGCTGGTTCACTCCCCAGATGGCTGTAATGGCTGAGGCTGGGCCAGGCTGACGCCAGGAGCCAGGAGTTTCTTTCGGGTCTCCCATGTGGGTGCATGGTCCCAAGCATGTGGGCCATCTTCCACTGCTTTGCCAGGTGCATTAGCAGGGAGCCGGATCAGAAGTGGAGCAGTCAGGACATGAACTGGTGGCCATATGGGATGCTGGTGTCGCAGGTGTTGGCTTAACCAGGCTTAACCTGGTGACTAGCTCCAGCCCACCAGTGTGAGTGTGTAGGGCCTTGTCACCTCCAAGGAAAGACATCGCCGTGGCCTGAGACTCCTGCGAGCTCCCCTCCCTCTGCCGCAGGGGATCATGGGACAGGGCTCCTGGCTGAACCCAGACAACATGCTGTGGGAGGGGCAGAGTTTCCTCTCAGGGACTGAGTTGTGGGGTTGGCTGTGAGCGCACAGAGCCACACGGTTCCTGCTGACACAAACCCTCGTGCTGCTCACCCCACACCAGAGGCGTGGAGAGGACCGAGCCCCGGCTGCCACCCAACGTTGACCGTTGGGAATGAGTGGCTCATGCCACTCAGTGATGCCAAAGTCAGTAAGGTAAGGGGGGACTTGTCCTCCAGCCGCCCTCAGGGCCCTGGTGACTGTCTCACACGCTCCACCCTGTCCCATGGCTAAGCCTCAGGTCTGTCCCTGGGCTTCTCTTCACTCTGCAGACCTGGGGCAAGGCCTGGCTGACAGGGAGCCTGGGTGCTGTGGTGACAGCTGAGGTGGCCTCTCTGCCCCCAGCCGTGTCCTGACACCATCCTTGGTCCCTGTCTTTCTAAAACACGAATCTGGCTAAGGCAGCTTCTCTCCACCCTGCTTCAAGTTTGCCAATGGCTCTCTGTGGCGTCTGCTGTGGGACACGTGTGGGCTCTGCATTGGACATTCGCATCACCACCTGCTCTGTGTGTCCCATCAAAGCTCCTTCTTCTTAAAAAATAGTTATTTATTTATTTGAAAGTCAGAGCTACACACAGAGAGAAGGAGAGACAGAGAGAGGGAGAGGTCTTTCATCCGCTGGTTCACTCCCCAATCGGCTGCAATGGCTGGAGCTGTGCCAATCCGGAGCCAGGAGCCAGAAGCTTTTTCTGGGTCTCCCACACAGATGCAGGGGCCCAAGGACTTGGGCCATCCTCCACTGCTTTCCCAGACCATGGCAGAGAGAGCTGGATTGGAAGTGGAGCAGCTGGGACTAGAACCGGTGCCCATATGGGATGTCAGCACTGTAGGCGGCAGCTTAACCCACTACACCACAGCGCTGGCCCCTCCATCCAAGCTCCCGGTGTGGCACACAAGCTCCGGCAGCCGGCGTCTGTCTACAGCTCTGGCTTGGCTCTTGTTCTGTCACTGCTGTACATCAGAACTTCGGGTTACAAGGAACAGAACCCATCTAGGCTGAGAGGGAAGGAGATCGTAGAAGGACATTAGCAGCTCTCGGAATCTGCAGGGAGCCAGGGTGCAGCGTCGAGGGCTTTTAGGCAGGGAGGGCTGGGTGCCACTACCGCTGCCCAGACAGGAGGCTGGCACCGATGGCGGTGGACACTGTGGCCCCCTGGACGCGCTGCCATTTCACCCCTGGAGTTGCACAGAGTGCACGAGCCAGCCCTGCCGTCCGCCCACTGGCTTCCGACATCTGGGCTCCCGCGGCTGAGCCTGACTGGGGAGGCGTCCTCAGTGGCCGCGTCCCCGCACACGTGTGCACATGTGTATGTGGGTGCGGATGCTTGCGTGCAGACACAGCTTTGTCTTATCTGCTCAAGTGACGCTTGCCTAAGAGGACAGCAAGAAACCTCTTCAATCTCCGCACGCCACGTCCTGGAGCCCCCCAGCCCCAGGGACCCCCTGCCGGCGCTGCGGCGGTCAGCCAGCCTGCGCTCTCCCACAGACAAGGTGGGTGCATCGTGACTCCCAAGGGGTCGGCCCAAAGCCCAGGGGGACTCCCTCCCTTGGCTCTGACCCCACAGCAGCTGAGATCCCTTTCCCTCTTCCCCTCTCCCTCCCTCTCCCTCTTCCCCTCCCTCTCCCTCGCTCCCTCTCCCTCCTTCTCCCCCTCCCTCTCCCTCTCCCCCTCCCTCTCCCCATTTCCTCCCTCCCCTCTCCCCTCCCCCTCCCTCTCCTTCTCCCCCTCCCTCTCCCTCCCCCTCCTTCTCCCCCTCCCCCTCCCTCCCCTCCCTCCCCCTCCCCCTCCCTCCCCCTCCTTCTTCCCCTCTCCCCCTCCCTCTCCCTCTCCTTCTCCCTCTCCCCCTCCCCTTCTCCCCCTCTCTCTCTCCCTTCCCCTCCCCTCCCCCTCTGCCCTCTGCCCTCTCTGGCGAGTCCCATCCTACCACCCTCCTGGTCACTCTTGGATAATAAAAGTCCTCCATCTAGTTTGAGCTACCAAGTAGAGAAGTTAAACACTGGTCTCACCCAGGGTCTTCAGGAACGCACTGCCAGGTGTAAAAGTCCCACTCCTTGCTATCCACTGCACTGTTTTCCTTTTGAAAATGTAGCTTGTTATTTTTTATCCAAGCTTGCGGGAACAGAGAAGACAGATTCAAACGGGATCTTGTATGTAGGACGACTCTGGTAGAAAAATATAACAGGGCGGCTCTGTGGCGTAGCAGGTAACCCTGCCCACCGCCTATGGCACCAGTTCCAGTCCCAGCTGCTCCACTTCCGATCTGGCTCCCTGCTAATGGTCTGGGAAAGCAGCAGAAGATGGTCCAAGTGCTTGTGCCCCTGCACCCACGTGGGAGACCCGGAGGAAGCTCCTGGCTCCTGGCTTTGGCCTGGCCCCACAGAGCCGCTGCAGCCATCTGGGGAGTGACAGTTCAGCACACAGGGTGGTGTCTCAGACAGGTGGACACGGTGAGGCCTCCCTCACTCTCTCTGGGAGCCCAAGCCAGCTTTGAAGTCCTGAGCAGGTTCTGTCCCTGAACACTGGCAGGCAGGTTTGCAAACCAAAAGTTCAGGGCACTTTTGCTACTAATTTGAGGGCGTTCCCTGGTGGACCTGTGGTCATGAGACTTCTTCACCTGTCCAGCAGAGGGCGCCTCTGCAGGGCCACTTTGGCTGCCGGGCTTGGCCCTGGTCAGTTCTGGGGCTGGGCTGCAGGGATCTCCTTCCTTACCCCCTCCTCCTTGGGCGGGGGCCCGGCAAGCCGGAGAGGGCGGCTTGCTGCTTGCTTTGTAACCTCGGCGTGGTGACGTGTCGAGTAGCTGTGCCATAACTCATTCACTCAGCCCCACGTTGAGGTCGCATCTATTTGCCGCTAAAATGATGCTACAACGCTTGTACAACTGTGTGCGTGCCCGTGTGAGCAAGACTTGCTGGTTTCCGAGAACATTTTCCTGCATGGTCTCATGAACAGGTGGAACAGTGGATGCGAAGCGTTTTGAATTTCGATGCATACTGTGGAGCTGCTTCCCCCGGGTCGGCCCCCTCGCACCCCTAAGGGAGAGGCTGCCGGTGCCTGCTTTCCCACACTCTCGCCCACACAGTACGGCGCCAATCGTCTCGGCAGCTCTTGGTCAGTCGGCCAGATAAACACGGCATGGAACTGTAGATTTCAGCAAGTATGACACGATATGTTTCCACGCCGCCCGCGGTGGGTGTCTGGCACATCCGTTAGTAAGTCATTGCGTGGGACACCCTCATCCCGCGCCACCGTGCCCGTCACAGTTCTGGCCACTCCTCTTCCCTCCCCGCTTCCTGCTAATGCGCACTCTGGGAGACAGAAGGCAATAGCACAGGCTCTTGGGTTCCTGCTTCCTCCCAGCCACGTGGTGGACTTGCATGGAATTCTGAGCTCCAGGCTTGGCCGGGCCTAGATCTGACAGGTGCAGGCATTTGGGAAGTGGACCAGTGGCTGGAAGACCTGTCTGTCTCTGTGCCTTTCAAATAAATAAAAAAATGTGAACATGCCACCCAGAGTTCCCCTTCCGGGAAATGTGTCCATAGCCTTTGCTGAGTTCACTGTTGGGTGCTGCGCTTGTGTGTCCTTCTATGGGATTATTTATATTATATCTACATACACTCAGCCCCTGCATCCATGGATCTGTATGTGTGGATTCAGCCACAGGTCAAAACTATTTGGAAAAGAAGTGCATCTGTCGGGGCCGGTGCTGTGGCGTAGCGGGTGAAGCCTCCTCCTGCAGTGTGGGTATCCCATAAGGGCACCGGTTCAAGGCCCAGCTGCTCCACTTCCAATCCAGCTCTCTGCTACGGCCTGGGAAAGCAGTAGAAGATGGCCCAAGTCCTTGGGCCCCTGCACTCTTGTGGGAGACCCAGAAGAAATTCCTGGCTCCTGGCTTCAGATCGGCGTGGCTCCAGCTGTTGCGGTCATCTGGGGAGTGAACCAGTGGATGGAAGACCTCTCTCTCTCTCTCTCTCTCTCTGCCTCTGCCTCTCTGTAAGTCTGCCTTCAAATAAAAGAACAAAGTTTTTTTTTTAAAAAAGTGCAGCTGTGTTGAACAAGTATAGACTTAGAGCACTCGTGTTGTTACAGTCATCTAATAGTGTTTATATGGGACTTGATGGCCTACGTCGTCTAGAGTCCTGGAGGGTGCAGGTTATTTGCAAACACCGTGCTGTTTTATAAAAGTGACCCGAGCCCCTGTGGAATTTGGTCTTTGCAGGGTCCTGGAGCCGGGCCCCCAGATACACAGGGATGACCGTGTATACGGTTACGCTCCTGCGTGTGCATCCAGAAACTGTTTCTCGTTTGTCACTTGCCCTGTAACTTCGCGGTAGTTTCCCAGGTAGACTGCACAGCTTTCCAGGACCAGCTCTGTGTTCATTGCTGGGCGTTGGGTTCAGGACCACGATGAGGAAGACGCGTGGGCGCTACAGGAAAGCACCATCAGCCCCAGCGCGTTTGTCTTACAGAGTTTTTAGTACTTTTTTTTTTTTTTTTTTTTTTAATGGCAGCGAGAGGGAGAGACAGAGAGAAAGGTCTTCCTTCTGTTGGTTCACTCCCCAAATGGCCGCCATGGCTGGCGCTGCGCCATTCTGAAGCCAGGAGCCAGGTGCTTCCTCCTGGTCTCCCATGCGAGTGCAGGGCCCAAGCACTTGGGCCATCCTCCACTGCACTCTCAGGCCACAGCAGAGAGCTGGACTGGAAGAAGAGCAACCGGGACTAGAACCCGGCACCCATATGGGATGACGGCTCCACAGGTGGAGGATTAACCAAGTGAGCCATGGTGCCGGCCCCATTTAGTACGTTTTTAAATTCTGCTTTTACATTTAAGTCGTTGCTCCATCTGGACTGTGTTCGTATAGAGAATGCGGAAATGAAAGCTAATTCTTTCTACACTTATGTTACTTTAACAATATTGATTGAAAAATCCACCCCCCCCCCCATTTCAAATGCCGCATTTATCACAGGTTAGATTGAGAGGACTTTTTAGCCTAAATATAATGGAAGAAATCCCAAGATGAAAGACCTATAGACCTGACTATCTAGAAACTAAACATTTTTTTGATAGGCAGAGTGGACAGTGAGAGAGAGAGAGAGAAAGGTCTTCCTTTACCGTTGGTTCACCCTCCAATGGCCGCTGCGGCCGGCGCGCTGCACTGATCTGAAGCCAGGAGCCAGGTGCTTCTCCTGGTTTCCCATGCGGGTGCAGGGCCCAAGCATCTTCCACTGCACTCCCAGGCCACAGCAGAGAGCTGGCCTGGAAGAGGAGCAGCTGGGACTAGAACCTGGTGCCCATATGGGATGCTGGCGCCGCAGGTGGAGGATTAACCAGGTGAGCCATGGCACCGGCCCTTGAGTCTCATTAGAAAAAATCAGAAGTCGAAAGTCTCTTGGAGACGTTGTAGACTGTGCTTTCGTTGACTTTTGTTGCTCAGAGTCACTAAGACAGAAACCAGGATTAGGAAGGGGACAAGAGCAAAATAACTGAGGGGAGGCGGGCAGGGGGCAGGCCGGCAGGGGCAGGCGGCAGGCGGCTTCCGTCTCTCGGCTCGCTCTGGGCTCGCTCGGGGCCACGTTGCCTTTGGCACGGGGGTTTGGGTGTGTAGCCGGGAGCTCCGTGGTTGCACTTCACCCTCCTTGACAGAGCCCCTTGGCTGTGCTGACTTCCGGAGGGGCAGCCTGCTGTCCGCTTCTGTCGCGTCCCCGAGCGCTCGTGCTGGCTTGGCCGTGGCTGCGGTCAACCTGCTGAATCGGGGATGCGTGTTCCTGTCTCCCCCTGTGCCTTCCCATTCAGAAATCTCTGCTCTCAACTTCCTTAAATCTTCTTTTAAAGCCCTCAGTAAAGTTTGATACAGTTTTTCACGTGGATTTTTTCGTTATCTTTTTAGAGTGGTTCTTAGCACTTTAATGGTTTCTCTGTGCGTCTGTTGCTGCTGGTGCATAAAGAGGGCGATTGGCCTGGGCATGTTTATCTCGCACCGGCCACATGATCGGGCTCTCGTGATTTTTAATAGCTTCTCAGGCGATTCTCCTGGGTTTCTCTGATTTATCACCCTGTCTGCAAACACCACGATTTCATCTCTTCTTACAGAAATTCTATCTCTTAGCTCTACCTCTTTTACAGAATTTCATTGGGTGGGAATCCAAGGACAATGCTGATTAATAAAATAGCCCCAGGCATCCTCTTCTTGTCGAAGCTTCATGACAATATCTGTGATCCTTCATCATGAAACAGGAGATTGAGTTTGATGTCTGACTTTTCCCAATTTTCTAAACATTTTTGGACGTCTAAATGGAGAATGAATATGCAATTTTATCAACTGCTCCTATGGCATTTATTAGGACTATTTATTTTGATAAATGCATTTTATTAAATTAATAGCTTAACTACCATTAAGCTACTCACCTTCCAAATATCTCTACTTGCTCCTGGAGAATAGATTATAAAGAAATTTGAGAGGCCGGCACTGTGGCACAGAAGGTTAAAGCCCTGGCCTGCAGTGCTGGCATCCCATATGGGCTCCAGTTCGAGTCCCAGCTGCTCCACTTCTGATTCTGCTCTCTGCTAATACGCCTGGGAAAACAGCAGAGAATGGCCCAAGTCCTTGGGCCCCTGCACCCTCATGGGAGTCGCAGAAGAAGGTCCTGGCTCCGGGCTTTGGATTGGCTCAGCTCCAGCTGTTGCGGCCACTTTTTAATATTTTCAAGTCATGATTTTTCTTCTAAACTTCTAAAATGATCTTTTATTAATGAAAAATGTAAGTTAGAATTAATAATTGTGAAGCTCAAAAGCAGAATCATGTAACTAAAGCAGAATTTATTTTAAATCAAATTAAATCCTGTAAATATTTTAATAAATATAAAACCATTTGCAATGCTAACATAGTTGTCTATAGAGAAGCTCGTGTGTTTCTTGTACGGTTTGTCTACTAGATCTACCTTTATACAAATTTGGGAGTTACAGGAATGACTTGATATTGACAAACACTCCTCACTGTCGTGAGCAACCCTGGGGGACGCTGGGGTCATTTGTTGCACAAGCGTCCCTGGCACTGCCGCTCACTGTGAGGGAAGGTTGGGCAAGCCAGCGGCCCTGTCTTTCCTCTTAGCCAGGCGGTCATCCCCCACCTGCCCCGGGGAACAGAAGCAAGGCCGGTGGCCACAGTCCCAGAGACACGCCCACGGGCCCCATCAGCACTGCGACACACGTATCTTTCATGTTGGTGTCGTGGGCGAGAGATGTGGAGAAACCCCGGCCTTTCCATGGGCCCCGTGCGGTGTTAGTCACAGGTGCACGTGTGGGGTTGCACTGGCCAGTGCTGAGCGCCCAACCCTGAGAAACACAGACGCCTTTCCCGTTCCCTAATGCGTGTGTGTGCATGTGAGCGTACGTGAGTGTATATTTCAGTGCGCCTATGTGTATGTGTGCGTCTCGATCTATGTAACTTACTTCCACTTGGATTAGCAGAAATTCGTGGAAAACAAGATTAAAAAGTATGTATTTAGGTGCAAAAAAAGATTGATACCAGTGCACAGGTTTTCCACAATGCACATTTCCTTTGACATTTTTGAAGACCCTTCCTACATGTGTGCTCACACACACACACACACACACACACACTGGAGGGCTTCAAAAAGCTGGTGTCCGAGCGAGCACTTGAGATGCTGGTGAAGGTATCAAAGTGCCTGACTTCCACGCCTGGCTCCAGCTCCACCAGTCCCGTTTCCCACGAGCCCAGACCCTGAAAGCCGGGTGATGCCTCCAAGAATCGGGCTCCTGCCACCCATGTGGGAGCTCTGCATTGGGCTCCCAGCTGCGGGTCCAGCCCCCGCCCAGCCCTGGTCATCAACAGCAGGACCACTGCATCGGCTTCTGCCCTCTATTTACCTGTGGAATGGTAGAAAGCCCTGGTTGGATTTCAAGCTTGTGAGTCTCCCTGTCGGGGCTGGGACTTGGGCGAGTTTGAGGCATCCTCTCTGGACAGTGATGACAAAGGTGGCTCTGAGGTTTGCCAGACAGACTTTGGAGGGTACCAGGGGAAGAAAACAGAAAATGAAAGCAAGGGAATGGTCGTACAGGTGGGACAGGGGATTGCAAGTGCACCCGGTTAGAGCTGAGACCTGGAGGAGGCTGGAGGAGGGGAGAAATGGGCGGGCCAGGGACTGGGTGGGGAGCCAAGTCCACAACTGTGCTGCAAGCGCAGAGGATGTGGCCGAGGCGGCGGTACTGGGACCCCTGAGAGCTTCCTCTTAAGGATGGCCACTTGCTGCTCATGGCAGAATCTGGGCCCAGCGTGAGAGTGGGCGCCCAGGTACAGGGACACGTTGCTGGCAGTGAGAGGCCGTACAGAGGAGCAGCAGGAGCTCCGGGGTGGTGGCGGGGGCGGGGGGCGCATCTGAATGCCCTGGAGCAGCCCTTCTGACCGGCTGACCTCGGACAGGTCACTGGGCCTCTCCAGGATGCGGCTTCTTCAAGTGTCCAACAGAGACACGAAGACTTCCTCCCTCAGGAGGCTGCTACATGAACAGAACAGAGCACAGGGCGCCCACAGGCCAGGGCCAAGGGAAACCAGCTTTCCCACCGCACTGACCCCTGCAATGGCCAAGTCGGGCCAATTTTGGGTCTGCAAAGATGGCAGTGTTGCGGAGTTCAACCTGGTACTGTGACATTTATTCCTTGCAATGAAGGTCTTTTTAAAGATCTGTTTATTTGAAAAGCAGAGTTTTTCAGAGAAAGGGAGAGACAGAGAGAGAGGTCTTCCACCCAGCTACTCACTCCCCAGAGGGCTGCAGTGGCCAGGGCTGGGCCAGGCTGGTGCCTGGAGCTTCATCCGGGTCTCCCACATGCGTGCAGGGACCCAAACACTTGGACCATCTTCTGCTGCTTTCCCAGGTGCATTAGTGGGGAGCTGGATCAGAAGTGGAGCCGCGGGGACTCGCTTTACCGGCTACGCCTTTGTGCCAGCCCCAGTACACTGCTTTCTAACTCCCTAATGTGGGCTTCTGCAATGCGCTCACCCAGGCCTCTGGGGCCAGGCTGCCTGAACCAAGTGCATCTCCTGCCTTCAGGGCCCCTTCAGCGTGCGGCCCTGGCTCCGTGCACTGATTTCAGACACTGATTTCTGCCAGTGCTGAAGTGGTGTCTCTGGATGCTGGCAAGCCTCAGGGTTGGGCCCCAAAGGCCTGGGCCTGGAGGGTAAGCTGTGCCAAGGTGCTGGGGGGCCAGGGTTGCAGAGGGCAGGAGAAGGCACCCCAGTCATGGGGCTAAGCCGCAGGAGACGCCTTGAGGAAGGGCCCTGCGGCCATCTCCATGGCTATGGCTGCTGCTGATGATGATATTTTTAAGACTTATTTATTTATTTGAAAGGCAGAGTTAGAGAGAGAGAGAGAGAGAGAGGTCTTCCATCTGCTGAACCAGGAGCTTCTTCTGGGTCTCCCACATGGGTGCAGGGACCCAAGGACTTGAGCCATGTTCCACTGCTTTCCCAGGCACATTAAGAGAGAGCTAGACAGGAAGTGGAGCAGCCGGGACTCGAACTGTCAGCACCGCAGGCACTGGCTTCACCTGCTACGCCCCAGCGCCCGCCCCAGCTGTGGCTTCTTGGGCAGAGGGCTCTGAGCCCCTGTGGGCTTCCGACTGAGACTTCTTCCTCTCCCCTGGAGAATGTCGTGGATGATGGGGTGGCAATCAGCGCAAGATGTTTCTCCATCAAGACTCAACAGCCAAGAAGAATTCGGAAATGACAGACTATGCTTGGGAGGGCCTTGCATCAATGCGCAATGTGGTGGGCGGCTTCCCAGAAGTGCGCGGGATGTAACCGTCACGCCCTGGTGTCTGGCAGTCCTCGCACGCTGGCTTACGCTGGAGCAGCTGCGGGTGACTACAGTGATAAGGAGGAGGGAGAGTCCTTCCTGGAAATTATGGCAATGGATTAGATGAGTCGTCTGCCAGGTGTTCAGAGGTGGCCCAGACGAAGGTCACAGCAACGACCATCAGGGCTTTAGGGCACTGGCCACACGCCAGGCTCTGTGTGAAGCACTAATTGTGTGATCTCCCTTTTATTATTTTAAAAAGATTTATTATTATTACTTTTTAATTTTTTTTAATTTGACAGGTAGAGTTTACAGACTGAGAGAGAGACATAGAGAAAGGTCTTCCTTCCATTGGTTCACTCTCCAAATGGCCGCAAAGGCCGGAGCTATACCGATCTGAAGCCAGGAGCCAGGAGTTTCTTCCTGGTCTCCCATGCAGGTGTGGGGGCCCAAGCACTTGGGCCATCCTCCACTGCTATCCCAGGCCACAGCAGAGAGCTGGACTGGAAGAAGAGCAACCGGGACTAGAACCCGGTGCCCATATGGGATGTTGGCACCACAGGTGGAGGATTAACCTAGTGCGACACGGCGCCGGCCCCATTACTTTTTAATTTGAAAGGCAGAGTTACAGAGAGAGAGGGAGAGACAGCGACAGAGACCGTCCATCTGCTGGTTCACGCCCCAAATGGCCACAATGGCCGGGGCTGAGCCAGGCAGAAGCCAGGAGCCAGGAACTCTGCGGATCCCCCACGTGGGAGGCTCAGAAGAAGCTCCTGGCTTCCGCCTGGCCCAGCCCAAGCCATTGCAGCCATCTGGGGAGTGAACCAGCAGATGGAAGATTCTCTTTGTAACTCTGACTTTCAAATAAATCAGTAAATCTAAAAAATAAATACACTTGATCTTAGCCAAAAGGCCGAGAAGCGATTCTAAAAAATAAATAAATAAAGCCCACCTGTGTGCCAGTCATGCCAAGAGAAGTTCCATTTGCACGACAGGAAGTTTCCATGGGCTGCTTGGGAACGGGTTTTTAGTTCCTCGCGGGAACAGGGGTGGGTTTTGGTTTTGGTTCTGTTTGCTTTGTTTTGATAAACTTCTGTAGATGCCTTGTGCTTCTCCTTGATGCTGCGTGGGGTGGGAGGAGGGAGGCAGAGAGAGAGAGAGAGAGAGATGGAAGAAGGGAGGAAAAGAGAAGAGACAAAGAAAGAAACGGACGAGGGAAGGCGCAAGCGGACAGTCCAGGGCCGACCAGAGCGCATCAGACACCAGCAAACGGGCAGCAGAGCCGAGACAGCGACCGGCGAAGCTCCCAGTGCAGTCTGTGCGAGTGGATGAGTCACGGCACTCTGTCTGCGAGGGCCGCCGTGACCCAGTGCCACCCACTGGGGGCTGCGGGTCCGGGAGCAGGGTGTCAGCAGGGTGGCTTCTCCTCTGCCCGTGGTTTGCACACGCCCCTCCTCCCTGGGAGCCCCCTCCCCAGTCTTCCCTCCACGTGTGTCTGCATCCTCACCTGCTCTCCCTACGACCTGGACGACTCCGCGTGGGTACCCTTGGTGAGAAGGCATCATGGAACTCTCACGGGGATGCAAGAAGCTCTGAACTGAGTCAGACCCACCGCAGTCCCTGGCAGGCTTCCCCAGGGGAAGCTATCTTCACAACGGGGCGTCTCGGGGTCAGACACACTGCTCTCACGGAACACGGCAGCTTCCTGCTTGCCAGGCGCCGTCCCACTTATGACGGGATCGCACAGCCTTAGCAGTGTGTCCCGCTTAGGTCTCCGATACCGCAAAGATCCCCAGATGCTTGGTTTGCGTCAGGTTGCTGCCAAGAGAACCAAACCTCCAGCAGCTTCTGGGTCCAGCACCATGAGACTGGCAAAGAACCACAGAAAATCCACGAAATTAGAAGTGCCTTCTCCTGCCACGGCAGATTGTTCCAGCTCTGTTACTGAAGGTCAGGGTCCTCTTTTTCCTTTGCTATATTTTATATTAACACTTCTTTTTAGAGGATTGATAAAATTTTCCTGGAGTCTTTGTCTTGTGTGTGTGTGTGTGTGTGTGTGTGTGTGAGAGAGAGAGAGAGAGAGAGAGAGAGTTGAACATGAGTCTGTTGGAAAAAGAGGCAGAACTGTTTAGTCTCTTGTCCCCATTAGAGTTGAACACGCACTAGCCAACATCGCCGGCCATACTGTGTATGCTAGAGTTGTGGTTTTTTGGTTTTTTTTTTTTTTTTTTTTGCCTTTCTCTTGTAGATGCTGTACCTCTACAAGTCGCCTTGGAAACAACTTAGTCCGTCTTCCCCAGGTGGACACGGGGATAGAGCCCGGACCCACCAGGAGGCAGGTGCCCACCGTTCTCTTCCTCCCTCTGAAGACCCACGGTGCTGCAGGTGACCGTGTGGCTCCACCTGGCAGAGCCAGCCATGGCGGTGAGCAGTCTCTCTCCCCGGCAAGGCAAGGTCTGTGCCAAAGCCTCCCTCGTCGCCTGCCCCTGCAAGGCCCAGCCAGGAGGCAGCCTGTAGGTGGGAGGCTCTTGGTTTGTTGTAGGCACAAGTTTCCTGGCAAAAGAGGCTGGGGGGCTTTCCCAGGAAGGCTGCCCAGAGCTTGTCAGGAAAGCAAGGTGGCCTGGCCAGGGTGGGTAAGCAGACACGCCCACCAAGGCAGGCAATGGAACATTTTTTTAAAAGATTTATTTATTTTATTTGAAAGTCACAGTTACATAGAGAGAGGAGAGGCAGAGCGAGAGCGAAAGCGAGAGAGAGAGAGAGGTCTTCCATCTGATGGTTACTCCCTAATTGGCCACAATGGCCAGAGCTATGCCGATCTGAAGCCAGAAGCCAGGAACTTCCTCTGGGTCTCCCACGTGGGTGCAGGGGCCCAAGCACTTGGGCCATCTTCTATTGCTCTCTCAGGCCACAGCAGAGAGCTGGATTGGAAGTGGAGCCAGTAGGGTCTCAAACCAGTGCCTATATGGGATGCCGATGCTTCAGCCAGGGTGCTAACCCACTGTGCCACAACGCTGGCCCCAGTGGAACATTTTTAAATATGGACATTGTAGAATAAATATTTATTCTAGAACCAGAGGCAGGGGACCAGAGGCAGATTGGGAAGGCGAGAGGTGAGTGGGAGGTCAGCCAGGTCAGGGTCCGGAGGTGGAGCAGGTGAGCCGTGGAAAGCAAACGTGGCCACTGCCCAGTGGGCTTTCGGGAGGAGAAGCGCTCAGTTCAGATGTCATAGTGTCATCCGCAGACAGCCAGGCACCCAGCGACCCGGGTGGGGAGAAAGACAGCCTGGGGTCTGCACAAATCCCCCCAAGGAAGCGCGAATTCAAATCCAGGCTTCTCGAGTCTAAAGCTCCACCTGTTGCCACAGCTACAGCTCCCTGCAAGGGGCACGGTGGGGCTGCGTGGACCTCCAAGGGGAGCCCGGTGTGCCCGACCCCCACAGAAACACCACATGCCGCTGACGGGTCACACCGCATGCCGCTGGCGGGTCTCCGTCACCACCACTCTTCCCGGGAGTCCAGGGCTGGATTTCTCACCATGAAATGAGAGGCGTGGGAGGGCAGGTGACTCTCCTCTGGGTGGAGACATCTTCCTGGACAGGGAAGCCGTGAGCGGTCCTCACAGCAGCGTCCGGCCGAGATGAGAGGACAAAAAGCAGGCGGCCACGCTGGGGCAATCCGATGGCTTCAATCAGCAGAAAAACCCCTCAGCTGGAGCAGGATTAGACTTGACCTTTCAAGAATGTGTTGGGGTCTCAGATTTTTTTCTGACGAGATGGCTTCCAATTCTGAAATACAAGAAACTCAATGCAGCGGGAAATTACGGTCAATTGCCTTGAACCTCCTTCGTCGGAGATTCAGAGCCAGCTCAGGTTACATAATTGCTTCCAACTCTGGGAATCACATAAACAAGTTCATTGTCTGATGGGCCCTCGCTGCAGGCTAGCTGGCTGGAGGGGCCAGGAGCAGTCGAAGAGGTTTTGCTTTCTTCTCTACTGAAAGCTGTTTTTTTTTTTTTTTAAATCAGTGATATATTCACACGGCTCAAATTCCAAAATTAAAGGAATAGCCTTGGCTCTGGCGCCATGGTGCAGTAGGTTAATCCTCCATCTGTGGCGCTGGCATCCCATATGGGCACTGGTTCGAGTCCCGGCTGCTCCACTTCCGATCCAGCTCTCTGCTATGGCCTGGGAAAGCAGTGGAAAATGGCAGGGACTTGGGCCCCTGCACCCATGTGGGAGCCCTGGAAGAAGCTCCTGGCTCCTGGCTCTGGATTGGCTCAGCTCCGGCCATTGCAGTCAGAGGATGGAAGACTTCTCTCTCTGTCTCTCCCTCTCACTGTCTGTAACTCTGCCTCTCAAATAACTAAATAAAATCTTTTAAAAAAATGAAATTTCCAATCAAAGGGTAGTATACTTATAATTTGGGGAGATATTATCAGACAGCCCTCTGTAGAGACTGTTCCAATTTATACTTGCCTGAAGAATATATGAGAAGCCAGGTTTCCAACACTCTTAGAAATTCAGCATCTTTGTTTTTATCCCTGCCAATCTGACAGGTGAAACCGGGCTTCTATTTGTACTTTTAAATTACATTTCTCTCTCTCCCTCTTTTAAGATTTATTTATTTGAAAGACAGAGTTACAGAGAGAGGTAGAGCCAGAGAGAGAGGTCTTCCATCCGTTGGTTCACTCCCCAAATGATGGCAATGGCCAGAGCTGAGCTGATCCAAAGGCAGGAGTCAGGAGCTTCTTCCGGGTCTCCCACACGGTGCAGGGGCCCAAGGACCTGGGCCATTTTCCACTGCTTTCCCAGGCCACAGCAGAGAGCTGGACTGGAAGTAGAGCAGCCAGGACTCAAATCGGTGCTCGTATGGGATCCTGGAGCTGCAGGCCAGGGCTTTAACCTGCTGTGCCACGGCACCAGCCCCAAATTGCATTTCTCTTAATTTGAGTGAAATTGAGTGTATTTTCATACTGGTAAGAACCAAGTTAATTTGTTTCATTATGGATAATAATTTTTTGCCTGTTTGTATACTGTGTTGTTGGTCTTTTTCTGATTTGTGGAAAGTCTCTATTCATAAAATTAATCTTCTTTGCATGATATAAGTTAAGAAATTCCCTGAGTTTTTTTCTTTGTATTTTGATGGTTGCCAGTAGTAGCTTTTGTAATGAAGATTTTTAAAAAAAGTTTTTGTTCATATTTAAACTTATCAGTCTTTGACAAAATGACTTTTGAGTCACAATGACTTTCTTCTAGTAGTTCAGGGTTTCATTTTCTACGTGTCAGCCTTTGATGGGCTTTATCCTGGTGTAGGCTGGGAATGCAGTTAGGGTGTTTGCTGTAGGAATGAAGAATCTCCACTGCTCTATCTTTGAAGCCAAAGCTAATTTCTGACCCGTGTGTTGTGCCCACTCTTGGTTGGCAGGGACCTAGGTGGTCAGAGCGCCTCCCTGGGGTCGCCGCTGGCCACCGGGGCAGGCACTGAGAGACATGCTGGGCCAGGCCTGGCTCCCAAGGCTCCCTCCAGGAGGGAGGGGCTTCTGCTCCGATGGCACCGGTCAGAGCAGCCCTGGGGCCAGAGGAGAGGAGACGGGGACATTGGGAACAGTTCCGGTGACCTCTGATGAGAGCTGCATCTGACGCTTTATTTCCGGATAACAGTCGTGCGGTCTCTCCTGTTCAGTGCTTGGTTTGAAATAATTTCCATTCATATTCTAAATTCCACTATATATTAGGGACTCCTGGACATTTTTCTTTTTTGTTCCATTGATGAGTCTTTTCTATTCCCCTACCGTTTAGTTTTCATTAAATGTTTCATAATTCGTGAATTATATTTTTATTTATCACTTACCATTGGGGGTCTTAGAGTGTGTTTTAATATCTTGTAGGGTGATCTGTCTTCCCCCAAACTCTTTATTATTTTTCAGAGTTTTACTGACTGTTCTTGCTTGTTTTTTCATATGAATTTTAGAATCATCTTTTGTTAAAATCATCTTGTTTGTCTCTGTGTGAGAGAAAAATATTTATTGATATTTTTGTTGTGATCCTGTTAAATTTATATCTTTTAAAAATGTTTTTTTTTCTATTTAAAAGACAGAGTTACAGAGAGAGGGAAAGACAAAGAAATCTTTTTTTTTTTTTTTTTTGGATAGGCAGAATGGACAGTGAGAGAGAGAGACAGAGAGAAAGGTCTTCCTTTGCTGTTGGTTCACCCTCCAATGGCCGCTGCGGCCGGCGCACCGCGCTGATCCGATGGCAGGAGCCAGGTGCTTCTCCTGGTTTCCCATGGGGTGCAGGGCCCAAGCACCTGGGCCATCCTCCACTGCACTCCCGGGCCACAGCAGAGAGCTGGCCTGGAAGAGGGACAACCGGGACAGAATCCGGCTCCCTGACCGGGACTAGAACCCGGTGTGCCGGCGCCGCTAGGCGGAGGATTAGCCTACTGAGCCGTGGCGCCAGCGAGAAAGAAATCTTTCACCGACTGGTTCATGCCCTCACATGGCTACAACAGCCAGGGCTGGGCCTGGCTGAAGCCAGGAGTGAGAAGCCTCATCCCTACGCCGGTGACGGGGGCCCGACCACTTGCACCATCTTCCGCTACTTTCCCCGCATGTTAGCACGCGGCTGGATCAGAAGTAGAGCAGCTGGGACATGAACTGGCACCCATATGGGATGCCGGTATCACAGCGGGCGGGCTTAACCCACTGCACCACAACACCAGCTCCTAAATATATATATTAACATACGAAGAATGGACATCTCCATGATGCTTAGCTTGCCCAACCAAGGCCACCACGTGCCGTCTTTTTAAATTTTTATTTATTTGGAAGAGAGAGAGAGAGGAGAGAGAGAGAGAGAGAGAGAGAACTCTTCTATCTTCTGGTTTATTCCCCAAATGCTCGCAACATTTGAGTCTGGGTCAGGCCGAATCCAGGAGCCACAAACTCCATCTGGGTCTCCATGGGGCACGGGGCTGTCACCTGCATCCTCCCAGGACACACATGAACAGGAAGCTGGAATTTAGGCTCAGTGGCATTAGGGATTCCTCCACCTGCCGCCTGCGCGTTTCTCAGGCTTGCTCCTGAGTGTTTTATCGGCCACCATGAGCGCCAGTGCACCTACGGCAGCGCTTCCTTTCCTCTCTTCTCCCCCCGCCCCACCTCTTCCTCCTCCTTCTTCCTCCCACTTCTTTTTTGTGTATATCTGAAAGTTCTTAATTTCTCTCCTCTTTTTTAAATTGGTGACTCTGTAGGCAGAGACAGAGTGGAGCAGCCGTGAGCAAAGGTTAACTAAAGGGTGAGATTTGTCCACCGACGCTTTCTTTCCCACATTCGACTGCTATCTGAGAGGCCGTGGGGCAGTGGCCTTGAGTGCTGGGGTTATTGTTTCACGGTCAGTTTGCTGGGGAAGCCGGCAGGATGGAGGCAGTGTTGGGATCGAGGAAGGAGAGCGTCTTCTTTGAAAACGTTCCGCTTGGGCCGTAGCAGGTGTTTCCTGGGCAGCGAAGGGACAAAAGCACCCCTTGGGCCAAGGACCTCACCCCATGCTCCAAAGAGAGGGGAAGCTTTATCAGAGATCCTGCGGCTGAGTCTGAGTCCAGCACGACGACTTGGAGATGGAGGAGGGCTTCCAATCAGCCGGAGCCGCGGCTCTCAACCCTGCAGTCAAATCACCAAGGGACTTTTGAAAACCCGGGTCCCCAGCCCACTCCAGCCAACAACATCAGCTCCTGTGGGGGTGAGGCCTGGGTCTAGGGTCTTTTAAGAACCGCCCCCCCCCCCCCATGATTACACTGTGCAGCCACGGTCAGGAACCACCCTGGAGAGCAATGCTCTTGCTGAGCAGGGGAGACGGTGGCGAAGCGAGGTGCCCGCGGCCAGGCTGTGACCGAGCACAGGGCTCCGGGGTCCCCAGCCCAGGGAACAGCAGCTGATGCCCCACCGGGGGACAGCCCAGGCCGGGCGAGGTCCTGGCTTCCCCAGTCACCAACCCCACGTGGGAGGGGACAGTTTCCTGCTCCACAAGGGAGGGCTGCAAAGCCAGTCTGTCACTCACCCCAGCTCACGCAGCCCTAAAGGGGCGGCACTCGGGCCAGAGCTCAGACTCCGGGCGCAGGGGTCCCTGCGGCCCAGCTGGGCTCTCACCCGCTGTGCTCTGAGGCCTTGGAGCCTCTGTGGCCCCTTTCTCCTCCCATGGCAGGCACAGGGGACAACAAGGGTGGCCAGGAACTGTTAACGTTTAACTGTTTTCCGCACTGCACCTTGCTCAGGTGCCCTCTGTCTGGCGGTCCCCCGAGGTCTGCACTCAGGGAGGCACCGCTGGGGAGGCACGGGGCGCCCGCTCCTGGGATCTGTTCCTTCTCTAATTGCGGGAGATGCAGACAGAGAGAGGAGCTCCTTGCGCCCTGGCCCGTGGGTGGACGCTCAGGTCGCTGCCCCGTCCTGGTTCCTGGGGGAATGCTGTTCTGAGACCCCTTGGGATCCCTGTGAGAGCCTGCTGTGAGCCCTCCCGCACAGACACTGGAGCCTCTGGGAGTTCTGTTTTTACCTTTCTAAAAAGGACATTTTCTTTTTATATATTTTGCCTTATTTATTTATGCAACAGGCAGAGAGAGAAAGACTGAGAGATCGCCCACCTACAGGCTCACTCTTCAAACGCCTGCACAGCCAGGGCTGGGCCAGGCCAAAGCCGGGAGCTGGGAGCCCAATCCAGGGCTCCCACATGGGTGACAGGGACCCAAGTCCTCAAGCCACCCCTGCTGTCTCTCCAGGTGTGCGTCAGCAGGAAGGTGGGATTGGAGAGCAGCCGCACTTGAACCCGAGCACTGGGATACGCGGTGTGGGTGTCTTAACTGCACCTGCCCCTGTTTTCACTGCCAGACCCCTCTTCATCGCGGCTGCGCCATCTCACGCCCCACCAGCAGCGCACGGGGTCCTGGGTTGCCCACGGCCGTCCTGACAGGCGGGAGCGCGTGCTGTGGTTTTGGTTGAATTTCCCCCATGGTTAGTGAGGAGGAGCACCCTCCCATGCACCTGTCAGCCGTGTGTGTGTCTTTCGGGGAAACATCTGTTTAAGACCTTGCCCGCGTCTCACTCATGTTTTGCTGGTTTTTCTTGCTATTGGGGTGCTGGAGCCCCTTAATCCTTTTGCTGTGAACTCTTTAGCAGACCTGAGGCTTGGGAATCCTTTCTCCCGTTCTGTAGGCTGCCCTTTCGTTGCGTATATACAGCGGAGTATTATTCAGCTTTGAAAAAGGAGGAAACCCAAAGTGTGGGCCGACATGGGTGAAGCTGGAGAACATTTTTCTATCAAAGCAACAAGCCAGGCTCAGGGGGGCCACGGTGACCCTGAGGGGGCATCAGAGTAGCCAGAGTGCGGGCCGCCGGCAGGGGTGGAGGGAGGAAAAGCGAGCGTAGCTGCCAGCAGGTGCAGCCGGCTCTGCATGGCAAGGGAGTTAGAGACCCGCACGCCCCGGCCTGCGTTAACGGTACTGTGCCCGGCACTTCAGTGTTACAGGTGAGACCTCACATTACCTGTTCTTTCTGTAATGGAGGGATTAAAGAAGAAAAAGGAGAAGAAGGGGGGCGGGGAGAGGGGGACGGGAGGAGGGGGAGGAAGAAGGGAGAGAGAGAGAGAGAGAAAGAGAGAGAGAGAGAGAGAGAGAGAGAGAGAGAGAATTACATGCATTTCTTTTGGAGTAGCCAGTCAGTTTTCCTTAGCTTTGCCAACCTGGGAGCTGGCAGCCGGGCTCCTGTGTGGAGCTCAGAGCTCCCGGTTTTCGGGGTCACCCCTCTTTCGGAGCTCTGCCTCCCTGGGTGCCCACACGGCCCGCTGCTGGGGAGCAGAGGGCCTGTGGAGCGCGCGTGCGCACCTACCACGTGGGCCCCGGTCCTCGGCGCCCCTCCCCCGGCGCAGGGATGCCAAGGCTGGTTTGGTGAGAGTTTCTCCAGCCGGCCCGTCTGCCCCACACCCTGGCAGCTGCACAGGGACCTCTAGACCTGCTAAGTGACAGGGCTGTGGGGTCTGGGGGCCTGGGGGCCCACCTCCAAACGGGCTCTGGAAGTAATTTCCTCAGCTCTGCTCTGGGGTCTCCCCGCTGCCTCCCTCCGCTGCCCCCCCCCCCCCAGGGGCAGGACTCTGCTTTCTCTCTCGAGGGGCCTGGGCTGCCCTGGTTGAGTGTGCACACCTGTGGCTTCACACCTCTCCCCCCAGGGCTGCCGGGGGCTGCAGCCAAGCCCGATCCAGAGGCGGCTTGGACGAGGGACGCGGAGCGGTGAGTACCAGAGCCCGCCTGCGTATGGCTTTCTCCGGCTGGGGTCCCCCGAGTGCCCGGTCGTCCGGGGTGCTAACAGAACCTGGCAGCAGCTACTGTGTTCTCTGAGGTCCCCGAGCCACGAAACAACCCGAGCATCCCGCAGCGGAACCCGGGGCCGGGGAGTCTGCAGTGAGGACAGGAGGTCTGCCCGGAAGGAGCCTGGGGGCCCTGGTAGGGGACTGAGCTGTTGGGAGCTCCCCCCAGCTGGCGAGGAGAGGTCAGAGGTGAACGTGGAGCCTACAGGAGGCATGGAACGTAGGGAGCTCCTGGAAGGCTCCCTGGAGGAGGTGGTACCTGAGCTGAGACTGGAAGATGGGTCAGGAGAGAGGCAGGAAGGGGGCCTGGGGGCTTCGGAAGAGGCAAGAGCAGGTTCAAGGTCGCAGAGGCGGGGTGTGCCTGTGTGCAGGTGTGGGGTGGTGATGAGGGAACTTGTGGGATGGCAGGTGTCCCCTGGTCCCTTCCCAATCCTGCAGTGAGGGGCGCTCGCCTCCCCGGAGCAGGGAGGAATCTGCAGCGCCTCCCTCCGCCTGGATTCCTCTCCTGACTGCAGGCCCCTCGGCTGTCTCCCAGCATGCTCAGCCTGAACACCACTTCCTCCCGGCGCTCTCCTGCTCGGCTTGCTGCCCGGAGAGTGTTCTCGGCAGCCAGGGGCCCGCCCTCGGATCCGTTGTGTTCGCCCTTCCTCCCCCAACAGAATCACAGAGCGCCCCTGGGCCCCACTGCCCTTGAGCTGAGGCGCCCCTGTGTCCCTCCGGGGGCCCCCATTCCTGCCCGGCCCCGCCATGCCCGGTGCACCCCCATCCCCGACCCCCAAATCCCTTCTGTGCCCAGCGGCAGAGGACTTTTCCTTTTCTGTTTAGACATTGACTTATTTATTGGAAAGGCATACTGACACAGATCGGGTAGGGGGAGGAGACAGAGAGAGAGGTCTTCCATCCTCTGGTTCGCTCCCCAGATGGCTGTCAGGGCTGGGGCTGGGCCCCACCAAAGCCAAGAGCCCGGAACTCCATCCAGGTCTCCCACGTGGGTGCAGGGGCCCAAGCACTTGGTGACCTTCTGCTGCTTTCCCAGGGGCATAAGCAGGGAGCTGAATCGGAAGCAGAGCAGCCGGGACTCGAACCGGGTGGATACGGGATGCCAGGGGGCAGGAGCCGTGTCACAGGGTCAGGGCTAGCAGGTGGCAGAGCAGGGGCTCTGGGGGAGGGGAAGTGTGAAACTGTGGCAGGGGACCAGGTAGCTCCAGGGCAGGAACGAGCCTGGGGACAGATGGGCCCCTGCCCAGGCCTGGGGCTGGGGTCCAGTGAGCCTGGCCAGGCGGCTGACGCCTGGGGGGCAGGCAGGGTGGGTGTCAGGGCACAGCAGCAGCAGGGCCGTCCGTGTGCGCAGGCACAGGGACGTGTCCATCCAGGGAGAGTTTACTGCTCTCAGGACACTGCAGTGCAAGGGCTCCCTGGGCGCTGGGCGCCACGCTGGCGGTCACTGTCCCCTTCCCACGGAGGCGCAGGGCTCGGAGGTCCGGCCGCACCGAGGGCCCAAGCCCCCCGACGTCCAGCAGGAGCCCTAGGCTTGTGTGGGGTCGACGACTTTGCTCAGAAAGAGGACGCTCGCTGTGTTGCTGGGGGTGATGACCGCCAGGAAAGGCCTGTTGAAATGCACCGCGGTCAATGGGCCCAGTTTCCCGGACAAGAGTGAAATTTTGACGCCGGTGGCGGCCGCCGCTTCAGTGCCCTTCTCGGCTACGTCCAGCACAGCCTTGTGGACCACCTGCGGGGACATCAGAGCGTGACTCACGGCGGGGCGGGGGTATGGGCTGGAGGGAGGTGCCTGCCTGGCTGTGCTGGGCCCCCCCCTCCCAGCGCCCTCTCTGCTACTTCTGCCCAGGTGCAGAGTTCTGAGGGATTTGCCCAGAGTCGCGGAGGTCCGGTGTGTGTGGCAGGGGCCGACCTGCGTCCCTCTGGGTCTGCGTCCCGAGTCTGTGCTGCCCCCAAATACCAACAGCTGCCAGGAGCAGGGGCCAGGCCAACACTGCGCATTTCTTTGGCCAGTAACCCTGCAGCCGTCTCCACCATGCAGCCATGCTCCGTGGCTGGGCCGGCCCTGGGCTCAGCACCTCTCCAGCTCCAGCCTCAACGTGCCACGGCTCTCAGCTACGACTGCTTTACATTGGGAGTGACATCGCACCCCTGGAACACACCCGTCCCCTCCTCTTCACACCTTTGCACCCAGTGCTCCTGGGGAGGTGGGGAGCAGCCCTAGCACAAGGCTCGGCTGCCCAGAGGCCCCCTTTTCCTGGTGGCTCTGTCCCTGGTGACGCAGTCCGGGAGTCCCGAGTGCTCTTCGCTCATAGTCATGGCATATACATCACAAGTGCCCTAGAGCCACCATCACCTGCCCAGCCAAGCACTGCATCTAGCCAAGAACTATGGCCCCACTTTGCAGGGGGAAAGCCCGAGGGTGGAGGACTCTATTTTGCCCACATTGGGCAGTAAACAGTGGAGTGTGGGACGGTGGCCACAGATGTCTGATTTGAGCCCAAACTCTTCCCCACGGCAGCTCCTGCATCACTTTATGCCGCAGGGGAGGTGGGTGCCAGCCCCCAGCCGGGCAGGAGGTGCTGGACCATGCCGGCTCTCTAGGCTTGAGGGGTTCCCAAATCTCAGACTCCTCCCACATGCACCTGGCTTCGGCCCTCAAGGTCAGAGGGAGCGTGGGTTTCACAGCCTCACCTGGGAGACCGCCAGGTTCTTGACCCCCATGACCCCGGACAGGTCGGCGTGCGTGGTGAAGACTTCTCTGATGCCCAGCTCGGAAAGGAGGTCTTTCAGGTTCAAGTCGCTGGAGATGGAGAACTTGGGCAGGTGCAGCTCGTCAATCCACCTGGGAAGTGCAGGAACCACGCTGGAACGCGGCTTGGCCCAGGGTCCTCCCCAAGGCCAGCGTGAGCTTCCCTGGTCCCTCCCCCACCCCGCCCCATCCATATTCCCCACCCGGTCTATGCCTCTAATTCATCGACACCTGTGTCATCTGTGAGCGTCCACATGGGCTGGGCACAGGGCCAGGGCTGGGTTGGGGCCATGCCTGAGCTTGGCCTTGACCTTGTCCCTTGGCTCACAATGCATCAGGAGACACCTGTGCTGCAGCAGGGACCCCCGCAGTGAGAGACGGGGGGGGGGGGGGGCCCAGGGCAGCCTCATCGGCCGCATAGCAACCTGCAGCAGGGGCACCAGGAGGGCTTCCTGCAGGAGGCGGCATGGAGGCTCAGTCTCAAAGGATCAGAAGGAGCTGGCTGGGGGAAGGCTGGGAGAACTCAGAGGAAGGTGGGAAGCAAGAGGGGGCACTGTGAGTGCGGAGTGGCCGTGGCATGGCAGGGAGCGGTAGGGAGGAGGCCGGGCAGGGGCCTCGGCTGCCCGTGGTGCCCTGAGACAGCTGCAGTTGCCGCTTGGCCTGCTGGGGAGCTCCGTGAGGGCGGGGCTGCCTCTGCCTGCAGTGCTGAGCCTGAGCCTGGAGCAGGCTGCTCGCAGAACGGGCACCTCGCCCTGTGCACCCCTCTCCCCGAGACACCTGCTGTCGGCTGCCCGCTCTCACGGCCGCCCAGACTAAGGAGCGGACGTCTCATGTCTCCATCCTTCTCTGAAGCCGTGGGAGCAGAGACGGCGTCCTACGCCTCTGCAGCCCTCCCTCCCTCCCTCCCACCACAAGTGTCCACGGAGCATCCACTCTGGGCCACGCAGGTGCACACAGACACTTCGTCCGTGTTTCGCAGATCAAAGTGTCAGAGGAAGAGGCTTTTCTTTCAGAACCACTCCTGGAGCCCCAGCTCGCAGGCCGTCACTTGGTGCTAAAATGGAGACTGGGGAGGGACGGGGGTGGGAGGTGGGGGGACACATGGATGGGAGGGGCGGGAGCCAGGCCTCATGGTCTCCTGGGCTCTGAGAGTGAGGCAGCCCCAGAGGGCGCCAGCTGCCTGGACAGCAGCCGGGGCAGGAGCTGCGGCCGCCAGTGGCCCTCGCAGCAGCCTCCTCCCTCTGTGGTTCACCAAGTGGCCCCCCAGACACTCCCCCCCAGCATTACCCCCAAGAACAAGGGTGCAGGCAGGATGCTGCTCCCCACTTTGTAGGAAGCAGCCCCCCCAGGGCTGAGCCTTGGGAACGGGGCTGAGCCTGGTGGCCCCACCACCCCTCACAGCTGTCCCTCCCCCTCCCCGAGGCCACACCCACTGTGCTGCCTCGCCTATTCCCCTGGGAGCTGAGCCTCTGGGCTCCACGCGGCCAGCCTGTGCTGCCCACCTCGGGTCTCTCTAGAGCTCAGTCGCCTCTCACACTGCACACCCCGTCCCTGCTCCCCGCCGCCACACCCCCTGGAGTTCTGTGCGGGGCTCCTGGCTGCTCTCCCCGCCTCTCGCTAACCCACTCTCTGTGCTCTTAGCAGCAGGGTGGTTCTTTGAAAACCACCCGGGGCAGGTCTCCTCGGCTCTCCGTTTCTCTGGGGGGAGGGGAGGCCAGGGTTCTCCAGGGGTCTGCAGGGGTATCCAGGGGTCTGTAGGGATCTGCAGGGGTCTGCAAGGCCCTCCACAACCTGCTCCACTGCCCTGGGGCCTCTGCCTCACTGTCCAGCTGCAGGTGCTCCGGCCTCGCTCTTCGATGAACACAGCCCTAGGGGCTTGGCCCTGCTGTTCCCTCCGCCAGGAATGCTTTTCCCCAAATATCTGCTAACTCAGTCCCCTGCCTCGGCTCTGTTGGCGCCCCAGCTTCCCCTAAGGGCCATCTAAGGGTTCAACATCACAGACCACCGCCAGCTCCACTTTCCCGACCCCGTTACCCGCACTGCCGTCCTCTCCTAGTCTTATGTTCTAACAAACCAGTCATTTCCGATCTGTGTATTTATTGTCTGCCTCTCCCCCAGGTGCAAGGTCGGCTTCCTAGGGCAGAGAGTTTTGTGTTTTATTCACTGTTAGTGTCAAGCGCATAGTAGGTGCTCAATTAGTCACTCAACAGACGCTGAATGAATGAATGGGTAACCAGTGCAGCACTGGTTCTCACAGCTGCCTCGCCTCCCCCTTGGCTGATTGCAGTTCCTGCCGTCTCCCCGCACTGAGCCGAGCTGTCCATGAGAGCTGGGCGTTGTGTTAGATTCCTCCTGACTCAGGACACACTGAGGATCAGAGGAAGCCCCCGGCCCTGGCTCAGTCTGACACCATCATCTTTTAAATATATACATATAGATATATATTCCTTATTTGAAAGGAAGAGAATGAAAGAGAAACAGAAAGACAGAGACAGATGGAGAGATCTTCCATCCACTGGTTCACTCCCCAAATGCCTGCAACAACCAAGGTTGGACGAGGCCAAAGCCAGGAGCTTGGAGCTCCATCCAGCTCTAGCTCTCCTGTGAGGGTTCCAGGGGCCCAGTTACCGGGGCCACCACCTGCTGCCTCCCAGGGTGTGCATTAGCAGGGAGCTGGATTGGAAGCAGAGCTGCTATTGCAGGATTCCCGCATCCGTGCCAAATGCCCACCCCCGATGCCATCAGCTTAAAGAAAAAAAAATCAGACCCAAAACTACAGGGAGCAAGATGACCCCAGCGTCCACCTGCTCCCCTGCAGAACCTCCCCCCACCGAGCCCCCACACCCTGGCCGCTGGGAGGGAAGGCGGCCAGCAACGGCGCCGCCCCTGAGGGTACTCACTTCGCCTGCACTGAGCTTCTCCACCTGCTCAGGGTCTCCGGGGACAGCTTGGCTTCCACCTCCTCCATTTTGCCCTCGTCGGGGAGGATGAAGAACGCGCTGGCATTGCCCAGGTAGTTGAGTTGCACCACGGTGCAGGACAGCTCCTGGTCCCGGAAGTAGGGTGTGGCAAAGTCCTCCATGGTCATCATGGGAACCGGCACCCATTTGCCCTTTTCCAGCTGGAACCTGGACTTGATGGTATCGCGGGGGTCAAAGGGCTTCTCCCACTTGGCTGAAAGTGGAGCAAGCGGGCAGAGGCCAGGTGAGTGCCAGGGCAGCCTCCCCTGGGGGCAACAGAGCTCTGCCCGTCCCCCGCCAGCCAGGGGCCCTCTTCGGGGGGCCCTGCCTGGGTCTGCAGTAACACCTCGGTGAGTGGAGAAGCCGTGGGTGTGAGGGGGAGCCATGCAGGCTGGGAGTAGGTCGCAACAGAGAGGCAGGGGTTGGCACAGGTGGGCGAGAGGGCCCGGCGGCCCAGGGGCAGGCAGGAGCCCGGGGGAATGGGAAGTTCCTGGCTCCCTGGAAGGATCAGTGTCTGGAGTCGCTGGCATGGCTGGGGTGTGGCAGCTCTGAGTCTGAGCTCCACACGGGGACGGGAAGTGGCAGACGGAATAGCAGCGTAAGCCCTGGGGGTGGGGATGGGGCCTTAATGGAAGGAGAACTCAGAGCCAGGAGTGACCATGAGCACAAACGCGTGGGTACGCGCAGCATCTTAGGAGGCAGGGACACTGGGTGCCCCCAAGCCGGGGCTGCGACGTGCTGGCTGTGGGTCCTCCGCTCACGCCGAGTCACACCCACTCTGATTTCTTGAACTCGGGACCCTGGGACTCTGCGTCTGTCTCCCGCTTGCTCCTGGGAGCCCAGCCTCGTCAGCCTTGTGGCCGCGTCCTGCAACCCGGTGGAGTCAGCCCTCCCAGCCAGCCTTGTCTCCGGGCCCTTCCTGTCCCCCTCAAGGCCGTGCTAGCTCTGGGCCCAGACCGAGCCGCTGCCCTCATGACGGCTGTCAGGTCTCTCGCTCACCGTCTCACAAGGCTCCGGGTTGGCCAAGATCCCGCCGCTGAGATCCCTGGGTTGGCCAAGATCCAGCCGCTGAGATCCCACCCCATGGGCAGCCCCGTTGCAGCTGGGGGTTGGTGCCCAGCCCTGGTCCCTGGGCTTGGGAGGGGATTCCCTCCAGAGTCCCCAGGTCAGCATCGCCCACGCCCCCTCCCAGCTCTCTCCCTCTAGGGCCTGCTTGGTGTCCTGACTGAGGATTCCGTCGTGGGCGAGGTTGACCCCAGCATCTGTTCAGCACTGAGGTCTGCAGGGGTAAAACTGCTTCTGGCACCCATAGCCGCTGCACACCTGGAACACAAGCCCACCCGGGCCAGGCTGACGTAAACCCTCATCCCAAGGACCGACTGACCAACATTCCTATCGCCCTGCCCACTACGTCCAGCTGTCATCGTCGTCATCCTCATCATCACCATCGTCACCAAAAGGCCAGAGAAACAGCTCCCGGGACAGCAGAGCGTCACACTCAGATGCGACACGGACATCGGAATTGTTAGGCGTGAGGCAGAGAATTTAAAGTCACCCTAACCAGTAAGGTAAGGGCTCCAAGGATATGCATGAATAGGTGAGCAGGGTCGGCAGAGAGAGGGAGACTGAGCAAGACGCGGAAAGCATTGCCAGAGATCAGCGGCACGGAAATGGAGCGCGCCCTCCCCGGCCTCACCGGGAGACTTGATGCAGCCGAGGAGAGAGCCTGGGTGCGGGGATGCGGGCTGATGGGACTTCCGGACGGAGCACAGAGAGAAGCAGGAGTGATAAAGGCAGGGCCTCCAAGAACCGTGGGGCAGTTCGCAGAGGCGCAGCATGGCCACGGCCGGAATGCCTGGGGGCTGGGACTCCCTCCCTCCCCGCCTTCCTTCCATCATTGCGAGCAGCGTCTGGGGGCCCCCCGTGTCTCTGGCTCCCTCACTTCCTTGCCTGGCCCCTTCCCGTCATTCCTACCTTCAGGGTTTCTAGGACCAAGGCAGCTGCCAGTCTCTGCTCAGCCCCTGTGCCCCCTGTCTGCCCCCTACCAGGCGTGAACAACTGACAGCGGCAGCCGGAGCCAAGCCCCCTGGCAGGGCAGCAGACAGCTCCCTGCCCACCACCCCGCCCTGGCCAGGAAGGTGCCCCTGGGGACGTGACTGATGCCCAGGGGGCCGGGGTGGGAAGAAGCCTGGTCTGGACTGAATCCTGCCGTGGCTCTACAGGTCCCTAACCCTTCTGACCTCTGCCCCCATCTCTGCGTGTGTCACCAGCTCTCCTGATTCTTCTCAAAGCCTTCGCTCCATCATCTCAGTCTAGGCCCCCTCCCCCGGGGGTCCAGGTGGCTCACAAGGCCAGGGTGGCTTTGTGACCCAGCTCTGTTTGCCTCCACCTCCCTCTGCGGTGCTGCTTTCTCCTGTAAAGGCAAAGGAGAGCTGTGTCCTGGGGGAAGGCTTCCCTCTCCGGCTCCCCTTCCCCGCCTGGCTGGAAGCCCCCTGCCCCTGCTTTCACAGACTGGGTCTGCAGCACTGCCAGCTGGCGCCCTCTGCTGGTGGGGTGCAGTGGGAGAGGAGGAACTGACACTGACAGGGCGCCCCGAGCCAGAACTTCTGGAACCTGAGCGTCACACACTGCCCCCTGCTGTCCACACTCCACACTTGGCTATCGACCAGGCCCGGCACACACGTGACAGGTTCCTGTGTGTGAACCAGATGGAGGCGAGGCACAGAACGGGAAGCTGAAGGGTGGGGCTGCCAGGGGTCAGCACAGGAGAGGGAGGAGGGGGCTCTAAGCAGGGAGGTGGCAGCCTCCTGGGGGCCCAAGTGTGTAGCTCCCTCCATCCCTCCGCTGCTGGCTTTGCTGCACTGCCTGTGCCCGATGGCTAGAGGTGGAAGCGGCAACTGGTCTGTCTGCTGTGACCCTAGGGGTGGGGCCCTAGGGCAGGGCGGCGGGAACCCCACCAGCAAGGCAGGCGCCCGGTCCATGTCCCCTGCCCCCTAGCACAGCTGCTGGGCCGGGGCAGAAAGAGCCTGCGGACTCAGGACCCTGCGTCTGGGACCTGCGGACCCCGGGCGGGCGCTCACCTTTGAAGAAGATGTAATTCACCAGGACCATCGCGGTCTGCGGGTCGAGGCCCTGGATGAGGTCCACGATTTTGCCCTGGGTTTCCTTCTCCACGTAGCTGTTGATGAGTCTCTCGGCGGCGGCGGGGTCCTGGAAGTCGGTGGCGATGGCGGCCGAGCCGTACAGCTTCTCCGCGCCCTCGGCAAAGGTCGCCAGCATCTCCAGCGACTCGCGGACGAACAGTGCGTTGCCCAGGCTCAGCTGCAGCTGCGCGCGCGGCTGGCGGAGGGCGCTCAGGAGCTGCTGGAAGCCCCAGTGGATTTCCATCTCCGGCGTCTCGGTGAGGTTGAACTTGAGGCCTTCAAGCAGCTCGGTGAGCGTGGAGTTGCGGGCTCCCAGGGACAGGAAGGCCAGGGCCGTGGAGAGGCTCAGCGGGGAGAAGATGAGGTTCTTGTGGGGCATCGTCGAAGCGAGCTGCTTGTACAGGCTGCAGGCGAAGTGGGCGTTGCTGGAGACGAGCCCTGCAAGCCGCCGCCCATCCTCCGAGAGCTCCTGGCCCCGGGTCTCCTGGCCAGCTGTGCCCGCGGGGTGGCAGAGGACAGCAGGGCAGAGCCCCGCTACCACCAGCGCCAGCGCCAGGAGAGTTGACATCCTCACCGCTCTCAACCCTGAAAAGCAGGAACCCTGTAAGGCTCAGAGGCCCAAATGGTGCAGCTCGTCCCCTCAGGGCCTCCCTCCTGGCCTGCGCTCCAGCCCTCATGGCTTCGTGACCTCCCCTGGGGGCGATGCTTTCCTGGGGACCCAACAGACACCACTGCTGTGAGGGTGAGTGCTGTCCCTGGGACAGAAGTGGGGCACAGAGTGGTGCAGGGGGCTCCCCAAGGGAACACAGCGGGCCAGGCACGGAGGTGCGGTCAGCAGCCAGGCCCACCCAGCTCTTAGTTCCGGTGGCCATGAGGTTGGGGGACGTGTCCTTCCAGAATGCCTTCTCCTCCCCCATGGGCACCCATCAGAGGGAGAGACAGTAGGGGGCCTTGTCCCCACCCCAACCACTATCTGCCCTGAAGTAGGACCCTGGAGGTCTCCTGCCCCGTGTCAGACCTCAGCCCTCCCCCAGTCCTGGGTGGCAGGTGCCATGGTCCCAGGCAGGCCATCCCTGGAGGGGCCCGGTCACAGCGCGGTCTGCTAAGGGAGGACCCAGCAAGCGGCTGGTCCCTGAGAGGTTCTGCGGGGTTGACTTCCTCCCCTGGCCCCTGGAGCTGCTGCACAAGACCGGAGACAGGGGCTGCATTCAAACCCCTGACTGTGGCCGGCAGCTTCCACCCACGTGGTCCCTGACTCCAGAGGAGAAAGGGGGCTGGGGCCGGCGCTGTGGCATAGCAGGTAAAGCCGCCACCTGCAGTGTCAGCGTCCCATATGGGCGCTGGTTCAAGACCCCACTGCTCCACTTCCAATTCAGCTCTCTGCTATGGCCTGGGAAAGCAGTGGAAGATGGCCCAAGTGCTTGAGCCCCTGCGCTGCATGGGAAGACCCAGAGGAAGTTCCTGGCTCCTGGCTTTGGATCGGCACAGCTCCGGCCGTTGTGGCCATCTGGGGAGTGAACCAGCGGATGGAAGACCTCTCTCTCTCTCTCTGTCTCTCCTATCTCTGTATAACTCTGGTTTTCAAATTAATAAATAAATAGACCTTAAAGAAAGGGGGTCGCTCATGTTGGGTCCCAGGGGAGGATGGAAGGAGAGGAGGAGGAGGAAGGAGAAGAGGAGGAAGAGGAGGGGAGGCAGTTCCGGGTTGCTGGGAATCCGGAGTTGAGGGACAGGGCAGCCTTGGCCTCAGCTGTCGGCTGACAGTCGGGCAGATGTGGCCAGTCCTTTGGAATGGTGTCACACGGGATTTTCCGCAAATCACAGCTGGAGGGAGATGGCTGGTGTATCTAAGCCAGCCAGAGGGGGGCGCAGCCGTCCGTCAGCTCGGCCACGGGGCCTCAGGGAGAAGTGGAGCCCTGGCCCCTCCAAAGGCAGCCCCTGTCTCCCGCAGACCCTGCAGCCCTGATGGGGCCTGCGTGCTTTGTCCAGGGGCCCCACGGCAGGGTGTGCGTCTGCACCCCGTCCTGAGAGCAGTGCCCTGTGCCAGCCGAGGGGACGGCACCTCCTCCCCCTCTGAGGGTCAAGGTCACAGCTCGCTCCCACTCAGAGCCCAGAGCGTGGAGTCAGAAATGACCCAAGAAACCACAGTGGCCCCTCCACCCAGGGCAGGCGTGAAAACCCGCATCCCCCGAGAAGGGGACATTGGAGTTGGTGGCAGCCCCAGAACCGTCCCTTGGCCCCCAGCCCCATGACCTGAGCCCCCTTGCACCCCACACAGGCCACAAGCTCCAGGTCACAGCCTAGCACCCCAGGAATCCTCAGCTCCCAGCACGGAGGCAGCAGCGTGGGTTACCTGCTGGTAAAGCCGAGGAGGCACTGGGAGGTTCCGGAGGCGCCCGCCCGGAGTGCTGGCTTTGCCCGAAGGCCAGCACTTATTTGTCCTGGCAGGGAACCCCGCCCCTTGCTTAGGAAATGTTGTCGGGAACAGCCGAGGGCTCTGTTCTTAGACTGGAAACAGCCAGACGACTGTTTCCCATAACCTGGTTTATTGGCTCCAATGGAACAACCCGGTGATGGGAAGCGCCTCTAACTTTTTGTTCCTTAAAAACAATGACAACAAAAACTGCCTTCTTAGTGCACTTTCTGTGTATAAAATGTGTATTGAGGAACATGGAATAACCCAGAAAATATAAATAAAGATGCTGGAAATATCCCCCAGGGTGGGCCCGGCTAACCCGTTGGTGTATTTCCACGTCGCTTTGCTTCTGAGCGTTGGGCGTGAGTCTTCATGCGTCTGTGTGTGTGTGAGGTGTGAATCTCTGAACGCAAACGCGGCCGTGCTGTTTGCAAACACAGGACTCTGTCGCTGTGCGTGCTCCAATGTTATATGCCTGCAGTGTCACGGGCGTGCTTACACCTGCACTGCACACGCATGTGAGAGCGTCTCCCTGTGCTACGAAGGCGACAGGACTTCTTCAGTCTCGTGATCTCGCGGGCAGGCCAGCGTACACGGGATCTATCATTGGTCAAACCGTCAGCACGCAGTGCGTGACTATCGCTCTAAATGCAAGCCTGGCTTTGTTTGGAGCACTGTGTGAGCGAATGAACCACAATAGATGCTTGTTGGCTCTAAAGCGTGAGTGACCGATGAGAGTGGAGTTTCATCCTCCCTAACTTGGTGGTCCTTGCTTTGCAGGCTCCATATATTTTCAGAATGTAATATCTTTTTAAGCACTTTTGCCTTCTTCTGCTGCTTTCCTAAGGCCATTAGCAGGGAGCTGGACTGGAAGTGGAGCAGCCAGGACTTGAACTGGTGCCCATATGGGTCACTGGCACAGCATGTGGCGGCTTTACCCATTATACCACAGTCAGACCCCAGAATGCAATTTTTTTTAAAAGATTTTATTTTATTTATTTGAAAGAGTTACAGAGAGAGGTAGAGACAGAGAGAGAGGTCTTCCCTCTGTTGGTTCACTCCCCAGATGGCCACAATGGCTGGAGCTGTGCCAATCCGAAGCCAGGAGCCAGGAGCTTCTTCCGGGTCTTCCACGCAGGTGCAGGGGCGCAAGGACTTGGGCCATCTTCTACTACTTTTCCAGACTATAGCAGAGACTGGATGGGAAGTGTAGCAGCCGGGACTAGAACCAGCGCCCATATGGGATGCCAGCGCTTCAGGCCAGGGATTTAGCCCACTGCACCACAGCGCCGGCCCCACATTTTTAAATTCACACAGAATCTCAAAGACATGGAGGCTACAGGTGCCTGAAGCTCTCTTAGTCCAGGTGGAGGCGGTGAGTTGACGGAGGGGCTGTCCTTTGCAGGGCACCAGGCTCCGTCTACCTTGTGGCTCAGCCATCCCTGGGCATTTGTCTGCTTGGCCCAAGGCAGTGGACTCCAGGGCCTGACGAGGGCAGAGGGAATAATGACCCAGCTCATATTGGACAGCACTGCCCGAGTCCACTATCCCCTCCTCATTGGAGTGACCCGTCCCCAGGCTGCAGGATCCCTGTAGCTAGCTGGTTTACCATCTGAGCCAACAATCTCTTTGGAATGTTTTCTCATCAGAGTCCGGGGGAGCCCCCTCCCACATTTCTGAGCCCCTGCAAAAAGAAGTAAGAAGGAACCCGGGAGGATCCAGTGGCAGAGGTGTCCTGTGCATGACAGCAGAGAGCTTTGCCGTCCTGTATTCAAAGTGTAGGCTGGGGGCCAGCAGCACCTGCGAGCTTGTTAGAAACAGACTCCCTGGCAGGCTTCCGGCCCCGTGGTTAAGGCACGGCTCGGGATGCCCTCAGCCCATATTGGGGTGCCTGGGTCCTGGCTCTGCCCTTCATTCCCGTTTCTGCTGATGAGCACCCTGGGAGGCAGCAGGTGCAGGCTCAGGGAGCTGGGCCCCTGCCACCCATCTGGGGGACCTGGATGAAGTTCCTGGGCTCTGGTTTCAGCCTGACCCACTCCCAGCTATTGCAGACAGGCGGGGGATGAACCAGTAGATGGAAGATCTCTCTCCATCTCTATCTCCTTTGCCTTTCAAATAAATAAGTATTTAAGAAAGTAACACAAAACCTTGGGACCCTGCCAGCCTCACTAATGCAGAATCTGCATCCTCACTGCCGCCCCGATGAGCCGCGGCCCCGGCAAGGCTGGGCTCTCCAGGATGGCGAGCCTGTCTGTGCGCGGTTTCTTTCTCTCTGGCCTCTGCAGAAGGTGGCTTCCAACCAGGCTCTCCCTCAGCACAGCCAGGGCCTTTCAGAATCTGAAGGTGCAGAGGGACGTTTTTCGTGCCTGCTTTTGTCTCGGCTGCACGTGGGCTTTCTTATAAGCATGCGCAGAGTTGGTTCCTTCCAGTATTCCACAGATGCTCACGGAAGGAGCCCTGCACCAGGGGGGACCCAGCAGTGAGCGGAGCCAGGAGTGACCCTGCGCTGCAGGTGCTGCCGTCTCTGTGGGTCAGAGCAGTGAGTGCCTTCCTTAGCCTCACCGGGAGGGTCTCCGGGGGTCTCCGCACGTTTTCTGTAAAAGCCCAGAGAGTCAAATTTTAGATGAGAAAGGGCACATGTGATGTCTGTGTCTTCCTCCGCTTTCTCAAGCTTCCAAAACTGCCCAACTCATTCCTAGCTTATGAGACGCAGGGCAGGCCTGTGGGCTGGATGCGCGTGGTGGGCCAGGTTCGCCAGCCCCTGATGAGATGCGTGCAGGGCTGGCACAAGGGGACGAAGGCTTTCGCTCTCCTGGCTTGGGCTCCAATCACAGCTTGTGGCCCATGCACTGCCACGGGGGGCACGGCGGCCAGAGTGGGTCTAATGAGCTCTTCCTGATGGCCATCTGTCTGTGCAGCACAGGGTCATTCCCAGGGCAGGACACGGAACTTGCTTTGCTGATTCCCACTTCGCTTCCTGGATGTGGCAGCAGGAGCTGTAGCAGGAAGCCGGCTGCCAGAGCGTGAGCCCGGAGAGGCAGCTCAGCTGCGTGCTACGCCGTTCGTTCGGCTTGCTCAGCCACCATCAGGCAAGCAGGTGTCGGCAGGAGCCGGGGCCCCACGGCCAGTGCGTCCTCCAGGCTCAGCAAAGCTTCCCCGGGGCAGATGGCCTCCGTTTACAGCGCAGCTGAAGGTGTTCCACCCCCGGTTTTATATCCCGGCGGGTGACGTGGATCTCTGGACACCAGCGCTCAGAACCTCCTGTTCTCCGAGAGATGAAGATATGGCCCGGGCTGGTCCTGAGCTTCCTTCCTGTCTCAGAGGGCGGTCTTCTCGGCCACTCGGGAACTTGTCCTCCTGAGCGCTCCAGCCGACCCCCACCCTCTGATCCTGCTAAGTCCATACTTGCCCCTGGCAGGGGTCAGATCGTCACCCCTTCTTTTAGTCCCATCAGATTCTACCCTAGGTGGTGCCCAAGTGAGTGCAGACTATCAACCAAATGATGGATATTCCCACGTGACCGGGACGGACTGCCTTTGGGGGCGTCCGTGTCTGGTCACACTGAACACGTCTCCCTCCTCTCTCTCTCACCTGGAGTTTTATTGGCCAGCCTCGGCCTGTGTCAGCCTCCAGGTATGGGGTCCAACATGGAAGCGTGGGACTTGCCCAGGTGCCCCCCAGCGTACGTGGTAGAGCTGGGAGTGGAGCTTAGGGCAAACCACGCCAGGGCCAAATCCAAGCCCCTCACCACCACACCCTGCCCTTGTTTCTTAAACAAGGAAGCCAATTTCACCCTCGAAGACAGAGGAGAGAGTGACAGTCTTACAGAGACGGGGGTCGCCGTTTGTTCCACCTGGACCTGTGCGAGTTGTCTTTCAAGTGGGCTGGGATCCCAGCTGCCACGGAGCTTTGTCTCCATCAGTCACCACCCTCGTTCCTTTGGCTGTGGAAGAACCTGTTCCTCTGACGTGAATGCGCCCAGGTGGGCAGTGCAGGGTGAGCCGGAGACACACCTGGCTTTGGTGAGGGAGGGAACAAGGTCTCCGGAAGCCTCTCTCTAAAGGTCAGGAAGTCCCCAGGGCGCAGGGTGGAGACGGGTAGAGGTAGCAAGTGGCACCTGCCCCTGGGGCCTGTGTGACCGTGGCTGTAGCACCTGCCCCAAATGGGCCCAGGACCCGGGGCACGCAGGGGCCCTGTCCCAGGGTCACATGGTGTCAAGGCGAAGCTTGGGTGCTGCGAGCTTGGTCACGCTGTCCCCTTCCAGCCCCCTCCTGTGTGGTGCTGCCTGCGCCGCGGGGCGGGTTGGCCTGGGAACAGCTCAGGGAGTCCTTGACCGGGTCCCACGTGGACAGGGAGGCGCCCACAGGTGGACTTGGCAGGAGCGGGGTGATTTCCTGGTCCCGATGTGCACACCGCCTACTCTGGGCTCTGTCCTGTTCTCCGGGAGGGGGCGGCAGCCTCTACTGCGAAGCTGCTTGCGTCGTTTGCACCTGTACATTCCTCAAACACAAAGACCAGTTGCCGCCTTCTCACGGGACAATCTCGCTCTCCCTCTCCCTCCACTTCCCCCACCCCCTCAGGAGTCCTATCTGAGCTGCCCTATGAATAGGCCCACACGGTGAGAAGCCAGGCCTTCTGCCAGTAGTCCCGTGAGTGAATGGAGATGTGGAGCTGCCGGCCCCAGGCAGTTCTTCCGGTTCTGCAGCCTTGGCCAAGAACTTGAATAAGTTCTTGAGAGGCGGTGCCCCAGGCCCCCCAGTGAGCCCCTGCTGGCCCTCGGCAGCGCCAACACGTGTGCGGGGCGGTGGGCTGGGACGCAGCAGCCACAGACCGAGGCAGGTCCACATGCCGGCCCTCCTGGCTCTCAGGCCGGAGGCAGACTGTGGGAGGACACGGGAGGATTATGCCACTGAAGCCCCACTAAGTGGGAGTTCCTTCTGCCCACCCCATTCTTAAGTGGATTTGCCTTCCTCCACCTGACACGGGCCCAGTGGCATCGGTGACGGCCCCCCTGTGCTGTGTTCTTTACACTTAAGAACTCTTCGAGGGGCTGGCGTCGGGGTGCAGACGACTGAGCCACAGATGAGGCATCGGCGTCCCACATCCAAGCGCCCGTTTGAGTCCTGGCTGCCCTGCTTCCGAACCAGATCCCTGCTCACGCACCTAGAGAAAGCAGGAGAGGACGGCCCGAGTGCTCGGGCCCCCACCACCTTCATGGGAGGCCCAGATAAAGCTCCTGGCTCCTGACTTTGGCTTGGCCCAGCCCTGACTGCTGTAGCCATTTGGGGAATGAACCAGTGGATGGAAGCTCTCTCTCTCTCTCAGTCACTTTTCAAATAAAATGAATCTTTTTAAAAAAGATTTATTTATTTTACTTGAAAGGCAGAGTTACACACACACACACACACACACAGAAAGAGAGAGAGGTCTTCCTACCCCGGTTTACTCCCCATGGTCTCAACAGCTGCAGCTGTGCTAATCTGAGGCCAGGAACTTCCTCCGGGTCTCCCACACAGGTGCAGGGGCTCAAGGACTTGGGCCATCTTCTGCTTTCCCAGGCCCCAGCAGAGAGCTGGATCAGAAGTGGAGCAGCTGGGATTCGAACCGGCGCCCTTATGAGATGCCGGCACTACAGGTGGTGGCTTTACCCTCTACGCCACAGCGCCGGCCCCAAACAATCTTTTAAAAACAGAGCTCGCCAAGTCCTCGCAAACACCAGCTGAGGTAGGTGGGCTTGCTCTGTAGCACCTGAGGAAACAGCACAGACAATGGAAGCGCGTTTCCAAGGCCACACAGCGGGTCCATCGGAGCCGAGCTCGGGTTCTGAGCCTCTCTCCAGGGAGCACAGCTCCAACCCCACAGACCTGCGCTGGGCCTGGCCCTGGAGCCACAGTGACTGCAGAGACAAGGAGCCACCTGCTGGAGGCCCAGCCAGAGCGTGAGGGCATGGAGGTGGACGTGGACGTGGGCGTGGGAGGCTCCTGGGATGTGAGTCAGAATCACGCTGCCACCCGGCCGTAGCAGCTGCTGCCCCCACGTTGCACCTGGGGTGATCTTTCCGGTTTCGGGGTCCCCCTCTGGCCAGGGCTTTGACCCGACTGCCCCCGACAGCTCTCCTCATGCCGGGCACACCCTAAAGCAAATCCCTGCTGTCCCTCCTGCGCCGGGCTCGGCCAGAGACCCCTTGCGCCCTCCCACTCCGCGTTCCCAGAACCCACCCCTTCCCCTCTGTCAGTGCTGCATCCCCACAACCCTCACGTTCCCTGGGGCCGTGACCTCCCAGCTGCCCCACACTTCCTCTCCTGCCCCATCAGTCCGTGTTCTCTTCCCTCCCTCCCTCCCCCCTTCCCTCCCTCCCTCCCCCTTCCTTCCTCCCTCCTTCCCTCTTTCCCTCCTTCCCTCCTTCTCTTTCTTTGAAAGATTTACTTATTTGAAAGGCAGCATTACAGAGAGAGAGAAAGGGAGATACAGGGAGATGCTTCCATCTGCTCGGTCACTCCCTAGATGGCCGCAAAAGCCGGGGCTGGGCCAGGCCAAAGCCAGGAGCCTGGAACCCCCAACTAGGTCTCCCATGTGGGTAGCAGGGGCCTGAGCACCTGGGCCACCATTTGCTGCCTTCCCAGGTGTATCTGCAGGGAGCTGGCTTGGAAGTGGAGCAGCGAGGACTGAGCCAGCACCCATAGAGATGCCCGCATCTCAGGCAACGGATTAACCACTGCGCCACAACACTGCCCCCCCCCCCGCCAGTCTGTTCTCTACAAGGTCACAGAACACCTTTAAGAACACATGTTGTGGGGTCGGCGCTCTGGTTTAGCTGGTGAAACTGCTGCCTGCAGTGTCGGCATCCCATATGGGCGCCGGTTCAAGTCCTGGCTGCTCCATTTCCAATCCAGCTCTCTGCTATGGCTTGGGAAAGCAGTAGAAGGTGGCCCAAATCCTTGGGCTCCTGCACCCGCGTGGGAGACCCTGAAGAGGCTCTTGGCTCCTGGCTTCGGATCGGCACAGCTCTGGCCGTTGCAGCCATCTGGGGAGTGAACCATCGGATGGAACACCTCTCTCCTTCTCTCTCTCTCTCTCTCTCTCTCTGCCTCTGCCTCTCTGTAACTCTGCCTTTCAAATTAATTAATTAATTAATTAAAAGAAAAACCACATTGTTCAGCTCACTCACCTGATTGATGACTAAGAAACCTAAGCCTCCCCTCAGCCTCCCTCCTTTCCCTCCTCTGGGTCCGGCCCTCCCCCCTCCAACATCCCTGCCTCCCTGTGGTCTGATCCCCTCTGACCTCTGCCACTGGGTCACCTGCTATGTTTCCTAGAGCAGAGTTCTCCCTGCAGAGCCCTTGGGTCCCCCAAAGTGAGCCGGGGGACCGAGGGACAAGGGGCTCTGTCCCTAAGGGAGCTGGAGCAGAAGGCTCTCTCTGCTGTCACCTGCTGGCCGTGCTCGGCACGTGCACCACCCCCTTGAGAAACCCGTAGGGATCAGCTCCTCAGTGGTGGACAAGGGGACCTCCGAGAACGCTTGAGCCTGGCGCAGTCTCAGACGAGTCGGCCAGTGCAGGGCTCAGGGCTGCCCCAATGTAGCAGGGAGGCCCTGGGGCGCTGCCTGGAGCTCACCCTCCTGGACACTGCTCCTACTTCTACTCTGCCTGCGGTCCCTTGCCCTCTGCTCCTCCCCACAGGGGGCGCTATGGGTTTCTGGCCATCGGGGCCCTGCTTCTGGCTCATCCCTGCTCCCTACAGACTGGATTGCCAGGCCGAGCCAAGAGAAACACCTCCAGGGACTTAGGCTACACAGTGGCTCGCTGTGGGAGGGCCACACTGCACTGGGCGCCAGCCCAGCCGCCTGCCGGGCCTGCTGGGAGTGATCCGGGGCTGGGCCGGCACAGCCACCCCGGGCCTGCTCCATCCAAGGCACCTGAGGGCCGGCTGCAGACCCTGAGGCGGTGGAGGCTCCCTGGGCTCTGGGCCTCTGGGGCCGCCGTGCCGAGCTGAACGGGGGGCCCTGCCCTGCCAGTGCCTGGCAGTGGTCGACAATGAGACCTCTGTGCATGCATCCAAACCCCACGGCGGAGCCTGCAGGCCCCTGGCTGAGACTTTCTGTTTCGTTGGGCTGGGGCCCAAATATGCATTTTGAAAGATGCTTATGTATTTATTTGTTGAAGCAGAAAGACAGAGACAGAGAGAGCGCTGTCATCCACTATGCATTCCTCAAGTGTCCATAACGGGTGGGGCTGGCCCAGGTGCAAGCCGGGAGCTGGGAGCTCATCCAGGTCCCCAACATGGGTGGCAGGAACCCAACTACTGGAGCCATCACCGCTGCCTCTGAATGACACCTGGGCAGTAGGGACTCCGTTCTGGAGCACCTGGGACTCCATCTTGAACCCCCCCCCCCGCCCGCCCCCCGCCGGCAATAAAGGACGTCAGATTGTGCCAATGTACGGAGTCCTCTGCTCTCGCTCAAGTACAGTGGCTCCCAGGGTCTGCATGAGCCAGAATCCAGAATCGGGAGTGGAGCCAGGACTCTACCTGCTCCCCCAACCACGCGTCTTTAACAAGCCCCCAAGCGCTGTCCACCAGTGTCGCAGGAGCTCACAGCATCTCCCCTTGTCAGGTGTCTGAAGCAGGTGCCAACTCAGCCCCTCCCACTGCACAGCAGGAGGAATGCACGTGCTGTGTCTGCTCCACGGTTCCACGCCTCTGACGCGGGGAGCAAGAATTGCAGCTCCAGGCCCCCACTCCTTTCCCTCACACCTGCACCTTCTCCTGCCCTCCGGGCCCCACTCCTGCCAGCCCAGGCCCTTTTAGTGTCTGTGAAGGACCTAGAGGAGGAGCGCTTACCTGCGGGTGCCATCTGCACGGTTCAGGGCAGCCTCCGGGGTGAGGGCAGAGAGAAGCAGGGCTCGGCGCTGGACGCTCTGCAGGAGCCTCCGGGGTCCCTGGGCCTTAGAGTCCTGCGTCCTCACTGCGGAGTTGAGAGGGTTAAATGAACTGACACAGGGGAAGTGCCGGGCACTCAGAACGCTCAGCTCTTAGTGCAGCTGGAGGCTTACGGGCTGTGTGGGGTGTGGTTGTGGGTGTCTGTGTGTCTGTGAGTGTGTGCATGCCTGTGGGTGTGGGCAGGTGGGTGAGTGCCTATGTGTGTAGGTGTCTGTGTGTGTGTGCATGTCTCTGTATGTGTGTCTGTGTGCATGTGTGTGGGGGGGTGTCTATGTGTGTAGGTGTCTCTGTATGGGGATGGATGGGTGTCTGTGTGTGCGAGTGTGTCTCTGTGGGGGGTATCTACATGTGTAGGTGTCTGTGTGTGTATCTGTGTGTGTGTGTGGATGTCTATGTGTGTAGGTGTCTGTGTTTGTGTCTCTGTGTATGTGTGGATGTCTATGTGTGTAGATGTCTGTGTGTAGGGGGGTGTCTATGTGGGTAGGTGTGTGTGTGGATGTCTATGTGTGTAGATGTCTGTGTGTAGGGGGGTGTCTATGTGTATAGGTGTGTGTGTGTAGGTGTCTGTGTGTGTGTAGTGGGGTATCTGTGGGTAGGTGTCTGTGTGTGTCTGTGTGTGTATGTCTATGTGTGTAGATGTTTCTGTATAGGGGGTGTCTATGTGTGTAGGTGTCTCTGTGTGTGTAGGTGTCTGTGTGTATGTGTGGATGTCTATGTGTGTAGATGTCTGTGTGTAGGGGGGTGTCTATGTGGGTAGGTGTCTGTGTGTGTCTCTGTGTGTGCATGTCTATGTGTGTAGGTGTTTCTGTATAGGGGGGTGTCTATGTGTATAGGTGTGGGGGGGTGGGGGGGTGTCTATGTGTGTAGGTGTGTGTGGGGGTGTCTATGTGTGTAGGTGTGGGTGTGTGGGTGTCTATGTGTGTAGGTGTCTCTGTGTGTGTGTGTGTGGATGTCTATGTGTGTAGATGTGTGTAGGGGGTGTCTATGTGGGTAGGTGTCTGTGTCTGTGTCTGTATGTGTGACAGCGCAGGTGTGTGTGTGGGAATATTCTGTTTCCTACAGTCCACGTCCTTCTAGACAAGCACCACCAGGTGAGGTCATGGAGCCTCCTGACCAGGTTCCCCCGCGGAGTGCAAGGACCCAGGTCTTGTGTTTGTAGCTGTTGCCATCTTGGGGTTTGGGCCATAGTCCCTAAAGACACAGACACGATACCAAGCACCATACCGCCTAATGTCGAAATCTCCAAAGATCAAAACCCCTGATGCTAAAATCCTGAAAGGGCAAAATCCCAAAAACGTCATTCTGGGGAGAAAAACTCTGTGCATGACAGTTACATGGCTTTTTCAAGGGGCTTTATTGGAGTCGTAGCGGAACTCGAGAGAACGCGTCCCAGGGCTCTCACACAACACAGGAAGCCACGGGAACCCGGACACTTCCGCCAGCGTCAGCACTGGGGTGTGCTAACAGCAAGGGCAGGGGTTCCAAGCTAACAAACCGTATTTGGAGACACAGGTCAGAAAGAGAACTGTTTGCTGCCCATCACTGTGGTGGGTAACTGGGCCCCCCCCCACGTCCCCCTACGACTGCAGCGCGAGGCGGACAACCCACACCTCCTGCCAAGATCCATCCCAAACCACGTGGGTCAGCACCCACATGCCGCCGCCCGAGCAGCCAGGCCCCAGGAAGTTTTCTCTTTCGTAATCACGGATGTCCCGAAAGGACAGCGCTGCCCACCAAGGGAGCTTCAGCGTGTTTGTCTACGTGCACGGGGCTTCCATGCAAGGTCAAGGCTGCGATGAGTCTCTGGCAGAGGCAGACTTGGAAGACGTGCCTGAGACACCCGAGGACTTGCCGAAGGTCCGGACACAATCAGATGAGGCGGAGGTGAGATAAGCAGTCTCGCAGAGGAGTTTAAAAATAATGCCAACGGCTTAAAATCATGGAAAAAACTAAAACAACCCCTCCAATTAAAAAAAAAAACCTTATAAGAACATTCCAGAAGGTGTGTTTAAAAGGGAAGCAGGAAGAAGTGTGCTACAGGGATGTATGCGGGCAGCAGTCCCCAGAGCGGGCCCGCGCTCCTGACCCCCAGCTGTTGTGCAGCCCGGCACCATGAGCTAATGCATTTGCTGTTAAGGGCACACTTTCACGGAGAATACGCTCACATTCTTTTCCTGTGGGCGGTCCCTCTGCCAGAGGCTTCAGGCCTTCACACTCACCCACCTGCACCTGCCTCTTCACCTGCCCATCCGCCAGGCCACGCCTCCGTGTTGGCCCAGGTACCTGGAGCTGCATCCTGCGTGCGCCCTCCATGGACCACAGACCCTGCAGGGACAACACTGTTGACAGCACAGAGCTGCACCCTGCATCTTCTTGCCCACAGAGTTTTCACACGGGCGCTTGTAGTTGCTGTGTTGTGTGGCCAGCCTACTTACCCGAATTTCCCCTTCCCCACCCAATTCTGCTTTCTACTTTTCTTAAATGACATTTTTATTCCCCAATGGCAATTGTGCTTTTTCAGGATTTTAATATGTAGGGTTTTTTTTTTTTTTTTTTTTTTTTTTTTGACAGGCAGAGTGGACAGTGAGAGAGAGAGACAGAGAGAAAGGTCTTCCTTTGCTGTTGGTTTACCACCCAATGGCTGCTGCGGCCGGCACGCTGTGGCCGGCACCGCGCTGATCCGAAGCCAGGAGCCAGGTGCTTCTCCTGATCTCCCATGCGGGTGCAGGGCCCAAGCACTTGGGCCATCCTCCACTGCACTCCCGGGCCATAGCAGAGAGCTGGCCTGGAAGAGGAGCAACTGGGACAGAATCCAGCGCCCCGACTGGGACTAGAACCCGGTGTGCAGGCGCCGCAGGTGGAGGATTAGCCTAGTGAGCCACAGCGCCGGCTATATGTAGTTTTTCAATGTTCAGGATTTTAATCTTTAGGAATTGCGATTGGGGAGTTTGATCTTTCAGGATTTCAGCACTGGTATAGCATTAGGGACCCTGTCTTTTGGGAATTTGTTCAACACCAGCCCCCTGGACACCCCCTCACTCCCACCCTCCTGGTCTTGGGGAACAGTGGCCGATGGTCAGGGCTGGGGAGGGCCAGGGCTGTCACCTGCTGACTGCCGCCCCCACCCCAGCTCGCTGTGCAGTGTCCTGGTGGCCCATGAGGGACTGAACCTCCCTCCCCCACTTCCCTCCGCAGCCCCAACCACGCAGCCCGGCTGCCCGTGTCAACACACCCTCCCCGCCTCTGGGACTGTGCTCACTGGGCTGCCACTTAATCTTTGCGCCTTCTTCTCCTGCTCGCCCTGCAACCCCAGCTTCCCGGCACCACCAAAGAGAGCCCCCCGTTGGCACCCTGGCTACAGAACCCCCCCGCCCCCCATTGCTCAGAGCCCTGTTCTCCGCCTTTACAATCCCCAGCTGGACTCCTGTGCGTTTCTCTGCCCCACCCCCGGCTTTTTTTTTTTTCTACACATTTTATTTAAAAAAAAAAATGCATCAGCTTCCTGTTTTGAAACACCTTTGGGTTTAGAGAGAAGCTGTGCAGACCACACAGGGAGGTCCTCCCGTGCTTCTCCCATTCTCCCCAGAAGTCAACATGAACATCTCAGGGAACCACGGAGACTTTCCAAGACCGAGGAGGGAACGCTGGCCCAGCCCAGAGCTATTTGGATTTTGCGTTTTTCCACACAGTCTGGTCTGTTCCGGGACTCCTTCCAGGACCCCCCCAGGACAAGCGCCGTTCTCAGTGGGACTGGTCAGGCGTTCTGTTCCCTGTGCCCCACCCTCTGGGTGCGGCTCCTGCTCCCCCGCGGCTGGGCTGAGGTCATGGATTCGGGGGCAGTCCTTGGGGGGGGTGCCCCAGCCCACCCACCCAGGCCCAAGACGTCGGCAGCAATGTCGACCTTGGCTCCCCGGCCGAGGCGGCGTCTGCCAGGTCTCTGCTGCAGGGTCGCCGTTGTCCACGTTCTGTGCTCAGCTCTCAATGCCTGTCACATGCCGTGATGCCTGGCGTCGGCCCACACGTGATGGGGTTCCCTTTTCCGTTTTATCCTTTAACTCCTTTCAATCTGCCGCCTCCACACCAGGTGTCCCTGCCAAGAGCACGGACTTCTGTTTGCTGCTTCCCCCAAACAAGAGGGATTCTGGCTGGGGCTTCGGGCACTCGAAGGGCTGGGGTGGCCGAAAGGGACTAAATCTTGTGCCCCACCCCCACATTCACAGATTGCAGTCCTAACCCCAGTCCTGCAAAATTGGAACTGGATTTGGAGAGACAATTAACTTAAAGCAAGGCCGTGAGGGTGGGCCCTGCTCCGAGAGGACCGACGTCCTTCTAAGAGGAGATGAGGGCACAGACACGCACAGGGCATCCAGGGGAGGACATAGGAGGAGGCAGCCAGGAGCAGAGTCCCCCAGAAAATCTTGAGCTTGGCCTCCAACCTCCAGGCCAGGGGGCAGAGCCTCTCTGCGGTTGAAGCCGCCAGCTGGTGGCACCGTGAAGGGCAGTCCTGGCAAACGCGCACCCAGGCACAGGCCTGCCCCTCTGTGCCCTCTGAACCCTTGTTCTAGAAGGCGTGAGCGCCCCCTGGAGGGCTGAGAGGCGGCACCTGCTGATGTGCAGATGGGACAGCCAGGGACAGACACGCAGGGCACGGGTGGCTCTGAAGTCCAGATGAAAGCAGAGACTCCACTCTGGCCCCGTGTCCAGGGCCTGTCACTGAGCTGCCAGTGCGTCTCCCCCTCCTCTTTGCTCTCCTTCCGCCCTGTGCTGTTCCACTCTGAACTCTGCTGGAGTCCCCGCCACACCTGGGCCCCTCCCCCCACGCCCATCTGCAGCTGGGCCCTCTGCCTGGGAGTCCCCAGTACGCCTTGTTCCTCCAGATCTGTTCTGTGTTGTCTCTTTCTCAAAACCCAACCCCTGCAAGCCTCACCCTCTTTCTCTCTGTCCCTGAGCTGTGACACCATTCTGTGCATCCCAGGACCCAGCACTGGTGGAGTTAAGCAGCACACAGCCTGGGACGCCCTGCCCCTCTCTGGTGCGGAGCTCTGATGTGTGACACACACGTGTGAGCCCACCCTGGCCCCGCACACAGTAGCTGCTGTCTGACTGGCCTGTGGCCTCGGAGCAGTGCTGGACTTCGGCCTCTTGCAAGACACGCCAGCAGAGCCTCCCCCTGGCCTTGGACTGGCCAGGTAAACAGGGAGAAAAACATTTGCCAGTCCAGCCCAGCCATTGCACAAGAGAGAGACCCATGGGAGGGGGGAAGACCACACCGAAAGGCTGGATCTTAAGGAGCCGCCTGGCGCCTGTGGCACAAACACAGACAAGCTGGCCACAGCCACCTGCCCTGCCATCTGGCCCCCACTGCCACCAGCTGTGACATAGGGACAATGGTAGACTTTGCCGCTCTGTGGAGGGGTAAGGGCAGTCACCATCACCAAGTGCCCGACGTGGCTGGCATATGGTCAGTGCTCAGTGCTCTGGACATGGCCCCCATGTGACATTCTGAGTTTGTCACCTCTAGTGGGCACCGCCTGGAATCCAGTGCAGACCCTGGAATCAGAGCAGTGCAGTGCTGTGGCATGGAGGGTGAAGCCACCGTCTGTAGCACCAACAGCCGATACGGGCACCGGTTCGAGTCCCGGCTGCTCCATTTCTGACCCAGCTCCCTGCTAGTGCTCCTGGGAAAGCAGCAGCAGATGGCCCAAGTCCTTGGGCCCCTGCACCCACGTGGGAGACCTGGAAGAAGCTCCTGGATACTGGCTTCGGATCAGCCCAGCTTTGGCCTTTGCAGCCATTTGGAGAGTGAACCAGTGAATGGAAGACTCTGACTTTCAAATAAATGAATAAATCTTTTTTTTTTAAGAGCAGTGGGCACAGCCTCCAGGAAAGCATTAGAAGGACACGCAGGCTGGGGCAGGCAGGCGCTTCAGGGTCAGATTTGGGGGTGCTGCTCAGGGGGCAGTTGGAGATGGAGTGTGCAGCTTGCTCTTCCAAGAGTCTGGTGTCCTTCGTTTGGCCAACGAGGAAACATGCTGGCTTGGTTGAGGTTGGGAGGGAGCTCACCTGGACCCCGCACAGGGGAGCTGTGCGGAGATGCACTTGGTCAGGGCCTTGTCCATTCCCATTGTCTCCCCACAGGGCAGAGCACTGGGCCGTAGTGGGGCTGGCTGGTGGCCCTGAGGCCACATACCCTGCTCAAACCCCGGCTGCACTACGTGTGAGCTGTGTGACTAGGGAAGCCACAGCCTCTCCGAGCCCCACCTTCCCTGTGTGGAATCCCTGTGGAATGGGAGTAATAGAGGCACCCCTCCCCCAGGGCGGTTGGGAGGGGGGTAGATGTGGCTGTGCAGCTGAAACCCAGAGGCTGTGTGGAGCTTTGCCCATCACTGTTCCCAGAGCTGCTTCCGTAAAGACAGAGACCCCCAGTGTCTGCAAAATCCTTTATTGTTATCACCTATATAAAACCCCAAACGCGAGTCTCCGGCATCTGCAGCTGATGCGCGGCTGTGTGCAGAGGCCTCCATTCTCCCCTCGCCTGCCTGGCCCGCGGCGTTGTAACTGCAGCTGGGAGGGTGCAATCTTCCGCTGGCCCACTTCCGGTCTGAGGCGCCACTGTCGTGCTCCAGGGATGAGACCGCCGGGGAGCGCCCCGGGCTTCCTAGTGATTTCAGGGTCCGGGACCGAATCCTTGCCAGGATGCTCCGATGCCCAGAGAGGGAGGGAGGGATGTCCCCCGACGTCACACAGCAGGTTAGGGCCGGGACAGTGGTCCCTTTCCAGACACCCTGGGATGGTTCTTCCCAAGCACAATGAACTGGCAGGTGTTGCTGATGGGTGGGGACTAGGCTCCGACATGTGACTCCTGGGGGGTGCTCATTGCTAGAACACCTCTCCCCACCCTCCTTGGACCGAGCACCACCGGCCTGGGCTGCAGGCATCTCTGCCACGAGCGTGCTATGTGAGCATGGGCAAGGCAGGCGCTGTGTGTGTGTGGGCCCGGTGCTACCCTCCAGCGACAGAGAGTGAGGGGGATGGAGCGGTCTCCAAGTTCTCAAAGGTGCCGCTGTCTTGCGGTCGTGTGCGGAAGCCACCCTCGGGACGGGACGGGAATCTCATGGTTACGATTTGCGATGCCTCACCAGCCAACTACACGGGGGTCGATCGCCAGCTACCAGCAGTGGAGAGATGGGGGCCTGTGCATTCGGGGGAGCCGCCCCTCAGGGCTGCACCACTTTGCCAGCGAAGAGGATGTTGCTGTGGCCGTCCACAATGAGCAGGAGGAAGGGCCTGTTGAACATCAGGGTGGGCACGCCGATTCGGACCGACCTGAACAAGAAGATGGAGGCCGTGGCTGCAGCCGCTTTGGTTCCCGACTCGTCCACCTCCACCACGGCCTTGTGCACCATCTGCAGGGACACGGGCACCGCACATCACTGGGCCGCCGGGGCCGGGAGAGGCCAGGCAGAGGGCCGCTCCGGGCGTCACTGTCCGGGACCCACGTGCCTGAGAGCGCAGCAGGTGGGACGCGGAGTGACCGGGCAGCCGCCCCGCCCACCACATATCACACACACACACACACACACCCCACACACCATACACACACACACAGATACACACCACACACACACACACCATACACACAGATACACACCACACATACCACACACACACAGATACACACCACACACACACCATACACACAGATACACACCACACACACACACCATACACACACACACACCCTACACACATAGATACACACCACACACATACACCATACACACAGATACACACCACACACATACAGATACACACCACACACACACCACACATACACAGATACACACCACACACACACACCATACACACACACACACCATACACACACAGATACACACCCCACACCCCACACACACACAGATACACACCACACACACCACACACACACACCATACACAGATACACACACACCCTACACACACAGATGCACACCACACACACACAGATACACACCACACACACACATACCATAAACACACAAATACACATCATGCACATACACAGATACACACCACACACATACAGATACACACACACACCATACACACACACAGATACACACCACACACACACACCATACACACATACACAGATACACACCACACACACAGATACACAGCACACACACCACACACACACAAAGATACATACCACACACACAGATACACACCATACACACACAGATACACACCACACACCCAGATACATACCACACACACACCATACACACACACAGATACACACCACACACACAAAGATACACACCACACACAGATACACAGCACACACACAGATACACAGCACACACACAGATACACATATAGATATATACCACATACACAGATACACATCACATACCACACACACCATACACACACATACACAACACACACAGATATACACCACACACCACATAGATACACAATACACACAGATGCACACCACACATATACACAGATACATACCACAACACACCAAACAGATACACACTACACACACATATAGATATACAACACACATACAGATACATATCACATACCACACACATACACAACACACACACACAGGGAGGGAAGGTGGAAGGGAGATGGGATGAGAGCACAGAATTCGAGAAGAGAATGGGATTGACAGGAAGGGGTGTGGTGGGATGGGACAGGGTGGGGTGGGGTGGGGTACAATAGGACGGGGTGGGATGGGTTGAGGTGGGACGGGGTGGGGTGGGGTGGGACAGGGTGGGGTGAGGCGGGACTGGGTGGTGTGAGGTGGGACAGGACGGGGTGAGGTGGGGTACAATAGGACGGGATGCGATGGGTTGAGGTGGGATGGGGTGGGGTGAGGTGGGGGGGACAGGACGGGATGGGGTGGGGAGGGGTGGGTGAGATGGCGTGGGGTGGGGTGGGGTGGGGTAAGGTGGGACAGGATGGGGTGGGTGGGATGGGACAGGGTGGGGTGAGGTGGGATGGGGTGCGATGGGGTGGGGTGAGGTGGGGTGGGACAGGACTGGACGGGAAGGGGTGAGGTGGGGGGGACAGGACGGGATGGGCCGGGATGGGGTGGGGTGGGGTGGGGTGAGATGGGGTGGGGTGGGGCGGGGCGGGGTGGGGTGGGGGGAGCTGGGGTGGGGTGGGATGGGGTGGGGTGGGGCGGGGCGGGGTGGAGTGGGGGGAGCTGAGTTGGGGTGGGGCGGGGCGGGGTGGAGTGGGGGGAGCTGAGGTGGGGTGGGGTGGGGGGAGCTGGGGTGGGGTGGGGTGGGGGGAGCTGGGGTGGGTGGGGTGGGGGGGACAGGACGGAATGGGCCGGGATGGGGCGGGGTGGAGTGGGGGGAGCTGGGGTGGGGTGGGGTGGGATGAGATGGGTTGGGGTGGGGTGGGGCGGGGTGGAGTGGGGGGAGCTGGGGTGGGGTGGGGTGGGATGAGATGGGTTGGGGTGGGGTGGGGCGGGGTGGAGTGGGGGGAGCTGGGGTGGGGTGGGGTGGGATGAGATGGGTTGGGGTGGGGTGGGGCGGGGTGGAGTGGGGGGAGCTGAGGTGGGGTGGGGTGGGGGGAGCTGGGGTGGGGTGGGGTGGGGTGGGGGGAGCTGGGGTGAGGTGGGGTGGGGTGGGGCGGGGTGGGGTGGAGTGGGGGAGCTGGGGCGGGGTGGAGTGGGGGGAGCTGGGGTGGGATGGGCCGGGATGGGGTGGGGTGGGGTGGGGTGAGATGGGTTGGGGTGGGGCGGGGCGGGGTGGATTGGGGGGAGCTGGGGTGGGGTGGGATGGGATGGGGTGGGGTGGGGTGGGGTGAGATGGGTTGGGGTGGGGCGGGGCGGGGTGGGGTGGGGGGAGCTGGGGTGGGTGGGGTGGGGTGGGGGGATAACAGCCTGGAGCAACAGCTTCTGAACACAGACGCCCGGGAGCTCCTGGACCCACCTCGGACACCTGGATGTTGGAGTGGCTGGTGATGGCAGACAGGTTGGCGTGGGAGGTGAAGACGTCACTGATCCCCAGCCTGGGCAGGATTTTATCTAGCTGGTAGGAGCCCTTGATGGAGAACTTGGGAAGATAAAGGTCGAGCTGCCTGGCAAGGGACAAGGACCGCGCAGGGACGGCTCTGAGCACCGGCTCTCGAGCCCGTGTCCCGCGCCTGCCCTGGGCCTCACAAGGCGTATTATGGCCGGTGCCCTAGTCTTGCTTGGGGCTTGTGCTTCGGCCGTTGCGGGCAGTCACTGCCCACCCTGGTGCCATCCTGGGAAACCCAGCTGAGCTGGGCCAGGACTTCATGGGGTGCCTCCGGACCTGGCAGCAACTCACTGGCTGGGCAAGTCCCCCCTGCCTCCCCCCACCTCCCTGTACACCCCCACCCTGCTGTGAGGCTGCGGGGCAGGGCCAGGCGCCCCACACGGCCCCAGAGTGGCCGGAGCTGTACCTCTTGGTGAACATCTTCAGCCACTTCCTCAGTGTCTTCTCGCTCAGCCCCTCCTCCACCTGCCTCATCTTGCCTTCTTCAGGGAGAATGAAGAGAGCCGTGGCGTTGCCCTGGTAACGGAGCCCGAGCACCATGCAGGAGAGGTTTCGGTCCAGGAAGTAGAGATACTGGTCCTCACGATTCATCATGGGCACCCGCACGGAGGCCTCGGGGCGCACGTGGAAGTCATGCTCCCGGGTGTCCTCGGGGCTGAAGCTCATCTCCCATTTAGCTGCAGAGGGGCCGGGACTGTGTGTAAGAAGCAGAAACTCTCCCAGACGGAAAACACAGCCCCCTGGAGCAGCCTTGGCCGCACTGATCGCCGGCTGCCGCGCCCTTGGCCGCAGAGCCAGGTCCCTTCACGAGTTCCAGACAGGCCTGGGTTTCCCTGGGAGCACGCCCTGGCTTTCCTGTCTTCAGAGGCCTCCGATCCCTGATGTTTGCTTAATTAATTTATTTGTGAGGCACAGAGAGAGAGAGAGAGAGAGAGAGAGAGAGAGAGAGACCGACAGAGCGCCCATCCTCTAGTTCAGATGGCCGCAATAGTCCGGGCTGGGTTGAGGTGAAAGGTGGGAGCTCAGTCTGTCAGCCTAGGCTGAGACCACAGGTAGGGGGCAGGAGCTCACTCCCTGGGTTTGCATTAACAGAAAGCTTGGATCAGGAGCCAGAGCTGGGTGTTGAACCCAGGCAGTCTGAAGTGGCACAGGCGTCCCCTGCCACCTGATGTCACGGGGACAGCCCTGGATATGGGGACAGGGGAACTTGGAATCCAAGCTTGATATGCATGCCCTGCCTCCAAGTGCCCAGCCTCGAAGTGACCGTGCTGGGAGGTGGAGCCTTGGGAAGGGACCAAGTGGGGCCTTGGGAGGGGACCAGGGCTCTTCCCTGGGCGCTGTGCGTGCCCTCCTGCCTGGGAAGGATGCCATCCAGGACTCGGGGAATGGGCACTCCCCGGACACCGAAGGTACCTGCTCCTTGATCCTGAACTTCTCAGCCTCAGAACTGCAAGAAATAAATTCCTGCCTCCAACCCGCATGTGTGTGTGTTGGAGCAGACTGGGCCCCTAGGAAGGCAGGCGGCTTCCAGTGGGACTCCATCCCCTGCAGCCAAGGAGGGGCAGCTGTGAACAGAGTGGGGATCTTCACAGGAAATGCGGGGGTGCAGGGGGATACACGCCAGGCCAGCTCTCACTAAGAGGCAGACTCTCCAGACGGTGCACACAGGTGCAGTCTCCAGAGGTGCGGGTGCTTGTCCGGGCTAAGGGTCGAGCGTCTGTAACCCTGCCCTGAGTACCTGTGGCCTCGGTGGCGTCTTCCCCATGGTGACCACAAAGAACTCACGCTGTGGCATCAGAGTCCCCAGGGGCCCGCCAGCGTGGGGGGTGCAACACCCTGAGCTTCTTGACAACCAGTCCACCCCCAGCAGCTCCTCAGCCCTCCTTCCACTGCAGGCCCCAGGCAGGACTAATCCACCCCCGCCCACGGGAAGTTGGGAATTGCTATTGGAAGCAGCAGAAGAGAAAGTTCAGGTTTGAACTTCGAGTCTCACCTTTGAAGAAAATGTAATTCACCATGACCATGACCTGGGTGCCGTCCAGGTGCTTGAGCAGCTCCACCACCTTGCCCTTGGTTTGCTTGGCCACGTAGTCGTTGATCTGCTTCTTGGCTCCCACGAAGTCCTCGAAGTCGGTGGAGAAGGCGTCTGCCAGGTACAGTGTCCTTATGGCGCTCAGGAAGGCGTCCTGGATATCCAACTTGCGGTCGATGAACAGGGTGTTGCCAAGGCTCAGCTGCAGGTCTTCTCTGGGCTGGGTGAGCTCGTGCAGGAGCTGCTGGAAGCCGTGGTGGACCTCGTCCTCCGAGCGGGCCTGGAGGTCGAGGCCCAGGCCCTCCAGGATCTGCGTCTTGGTGTTGGACCGCGCCCCCAGGGCCAGCATGGCCAGGCTCAAGGAGATGCTCAGAGGGGAGAAGAAGACGTTCTGGCCCGGGGTGGTGGAAGCCAAGGCCCTGTAGAGGTCGAAGGCAAAGTCCCTCCTGCTGGGGGCCGCCGTGGCCTCCACGAGGGGCTCCTTCACTTTCTTCCGCATCTCCCGGGGGTGATGGCGGCGGGGGCTGGCACCCTGAGGGCTGAGGAGCAGCAGGCACACGAGGAAGAAGAGCTGCATTGTGGCTGCTCCTGTTCTGGGAGGAAGGGAAGGGGGGTGGTCTCAGAGAGAGGGTCTGGGCCCCGCGCAGCGTCTCCTGGCGGTGAGCTGGGAGGGAGACAGGAGACGGCCTGCTGGGCGCGAGTGACATCTCAGGATGTCACACCCAGCCCCAACAGGAAGGTCTGCTTGGTGGACTGGCGATTCTGTGAGGCTGGGGGTGAGGATTTGTGGAGGGCACAGGGCCTGGGGGACGTGGACGTCCAGCCTGGAAAAGGAAGGAAGTGGTAGAGGACCCTGCCCCTTGTCCGCATCCAGGGCCAGGCTGCCTTGTGGGCCTCTCAGAGGCTCTTTGGGAACTGTAAGCCGGGCCCCTTCTCAACACGGCCTCTGACCTTCCCTTTGGTGTCCTGTGCCTCTGCAAATTCAGAGCAGCTGCCCGCTGTGGGCTCTGAGCCCTGCTGTCCCGGTTCACACCGTGAGCTTCCCCTGTGCCGGGCAGGGCACCGGCACACAGACAACTGCCCCTTCTCTCCCGGTAGCTGAGCAGGCCACCCCCGCTCAGGAAGTTGCCTCTTACTGTGCGCATCCAGGCCCCTCCTCTTCCGTGTCATCAGCTGCTGTGTGGACATCCTGACCCTGAGACCGCAGGATGCATTTAAAGACAGAGCCTTGATAGAGGTGATCGAGCCAAAACAAGGCCACTAGGGAGGGACCAGACCAATGTCCTCATAATAGAAGGGGAGGTGAGGACGCAGATAGGTGCAGAGGTGAGGACACACAGGTGCAGAGGGGCTGTGGACACACAAGTGCAGAGGAGGTGAGGACACACAGGTGCAGAGGTGAGGACACAGACAGGTGCAGAGGTGAGGACACACAGGTGCAGAGGTGAGGACACACAGGTGCACGGGGCTGTGGACATGACAGGTGCAGAGCAGGACCACGGTGGGACACGGAGAAGGCAGCATCTATCCACCACGGAGGGGCCTGCAGAGACCCCCTGGCACCTCGGTCTCAGGCTTGGCCTCCAGCACTAGAGAGGAATTTCTGCTGCTCAGGCGGCGGCGGGGGGGGGGGGGGGGTTGTCTCTGGTGCCCCAGGACACAGCCCATCTTCTCTTTCCATCTTCCAGAGGAGGAGGCTCTCCGCGTGGCCCTGGGGGCCGTCAGGTGGCCTGTGTCAGCTTAGCTCTTTCTGCCTGCCTTCTGCCTTCAGCACCTCCTCCCTCCCTTCCTCCACCCTGGAGCCATCTCCTGTTCCTGCTTCCCTGTCTGGCTTCTGTTCTAAGTCCCTCGTCTACCCCACGGCTTTGCAGAGCCCACACTGCAAAGCCCACTACCCGGTGCCAATCTCAGCCCTACTGCGGCCTGGTCATGTGATGTGGGGCAGGTCAGTTACACTGGAGCCCCCACTCCCACCCGAAAGGCAGAAGTGATATCAGGACCGGCTCCCTGGGCACCTGTGGCCTTCAGCTGATCACCATAGATAAAAGCTGGCAGAAGTGCCAGTGCATGAGGAGCCAGTGGGGCCACGTCTGGCCAAGGCCTCGCCTGAGACCCCATTTCATCTGCTTTGCGTGGGGTGCACGCCTTCTACACGTACCCTCCTGTGCACCTGAAAGCAGCCCCGGCAGCCGATTGCCGAGCTGCGGATGGCCTGCCTGCTTCTAGGCGGTTGTCCCCGCTGCGTTCCATTCCTGGAGTGAGTCCCCTCCTGCTGGGTTCTCTCCCACTCTGGGCACCATCCTATCGGGCCCTGCAGGCCCAGGGCAAGCGGGGCCAGCCTGCCGGTCACCTGACCCCAACCACGCCCAAGGGGCCCCCAGCAGTGGCGTGGGAAATGGTTGCTGAGCCGGGGAGAGATGGGCAGACCAGGGCTGCAGGTCTGTCTGTCTGAGCCACGTTGAGTACTCCTGGCCTCCACGCTGCACGCTGAGCTTGGAGAAGGAGGCTGATGGAGGAGGCTGTGCCTGCAGAGCCACAGCCCCCCGGCACCAAGCCAGCAGCCTCTGCCATCGCCGTGCGGGAGGCCCAGGCCCATGGTGGCGGCGGCACCTCTGTCGGGCACCGCACAGTGTTGACATTTCTGCTCCTCCAGCCTCACGCCTTTCCCACGGAGGCAGCTCCATTTCACAGGCAGGAAGACTGAGGTGCACCACTGCAGGGGTCCACTGTGACCCTGACCCTTGAGGCCCCAGTGACCTGGCTCTCCCAGCCTCTCTGGCCCACTCTGCCCTGAGGCCCAATTCTCCCAGTGCCTCAACCCCACTCTCTGCAGTGAGCTGTTGCTATCATGGACGAGGCGGGGCGAATGAGTGAGTGAGTGAGCAGGTGAAGGAATGAATGGACCTTGGCTCCTCCTGTGAAATCCGCAGGTGGCGGACGCCTGCTGGACACTGAGTGCTGGCACCAGAGCCAGGCTGGGCACCCGCAGCTGAGCTCTGCGGGTGACCTTGAGCATGAGCAGAGCGTGTGCTGGGCTTCCTCTCTGCTGGTCTGAGCTGATTTCATGAGCTGCCCCAGCAAGCACACGAGTGCGCACCATGAGGCCACCCGACAGTCAATGCCAGACGTGGCCGGCACCTCCCGCACCCCGGCTCTCAGGCTGGGGTTCCCTGAGCTGGGACCCAGGGCCCTGGCCCAGGGTAGCCTCTGCTTTGATTGCCGCTTTAGCCCAAGGGGCCATCCAGAGCTGTTAACTTCCTTTCTCTGTTTGTTTACTTAACAAAGCGCCTAAGGGCTCCTGGAGCCACCCCACGACTGCCCCTGGGGGCAGCCCCCAGGCAGGGCCCTTATCTCGGGGAAGGAGTTATCTTTGGCCATTTCTCCTGGTAATTTTTCTGAGTCTCTAGGCCCAGAAAATAGCACGAGCCACCACTGACTGAGGGCTGTCTAGCAGACACCTTCCCGCTGCTTTATTTCAGGGCTCCCTGACCTTGGCCCAGGGGGCACAGGCAGCAAGATCCTTCCCTCTCCGGGGCCCTGCTGTACACTGGGGGGTGTCTGGCGATGTCCCTGGCCTCCAGCCCTTAGTACCTGTCCTACCTTGTCCAGCGGTGACAGGCCACCTGTCTCCAGACACTGCCGGCTGTGGTGGGGTGAGAGCCACACCATGCAGAGGCTCTGCCACATTGAGTGTGGAGCCCGAGGTCCTGGAGCGGGGGTGGGGGGACCCTCTCTGCTGCCTCAGAGCCCCGCTTGCCCCCTGACCCTGCAGGGGCCCTTCCAGCTGCTCTGACACTCCCCCAGGGCTCTTGAGCATTGTAAGCCCACCATGCTCCAGGCTGCCTGTGCCCCTCCCTGCACTCCTGTGCCTCCCACGGGCCCCCCGGGAGCAGGAGCTATACTTACTCTGCAGGCCCAGCGTGCACAAAAGGAGGTGGCGGTCTGTCGGACACAGCAGAGGGCAGAGGGCTGCCTGGAGACAGCCAGCCTTTGTACCTGACTGACCACGGTGGCTCTGTCTCCACCCCTCCTCTGGCCCCGCCTGGCCCCGCCTGGCCCCGCCTGGCCCGCCCTGTCCTGTCCCAGCAGGCTTCCTGTTGAAAGCAAAGCAGCAGGAGCCAGGGGCTGTTACCAGGCCCCTCTTACATGCTCCCAAGCCCCACACTGATCACCACTTGCCTGGAATGGAATGGCCACTCTGGGGTGGGGGTGGTTTACACGGGCCACTGGCTGCTGCCTTCCAGAAATGGGGAGGGGGCACCCTCAGGCCAGTCCTTCCCTTTCACTAGTCTCAATTCTTTTTCTGCAGATTGGGAGAGCGTGGCTTGAGCCTGGGCTGGGCTTACTGCATCACAGACCATGGCAATTGGAGGAGAGGGTCTCCGTGAGCCCCCCACCCCCACCCCCCACCCAGCTGAGACAAAGGGTCATCACAGAATCCAACCCCCTGAGTGCACTAGCGCCTGCGCCGAGGCTGCCAGGGCAGAAGGAAACATCCAGCGTCACACATGGTGTTAGTGGCAGAAAGAGGCTTGGTGCCCGGGGGCTGACTTCAAGGCCAGCGCTCTTGGCTGCACTGACCCTTCCTGCCTTGAAATGAGGGTCTCCAACTCTGTCCTGGCCTCTTCAGAAGACTCCCAAGCGGCTGGCACAGGGGCCTGGCTGAAGCCTCGCTCCATGACCCAAGGCCCCATGCTGGGCTTCCGCTCACCGCAGGGTGCTGCGTGTGGGCGCAGGCGCAGTGTGGAGCTGGCTGAGCAAAACACAGACCGGGTGCTTCCCGGGGGAGGCGTGTCCCTCCCAACGGCCGAGACCCCACCTTTCCCTTCTCCCTGACTTTGGAGCCCAAAGAGTTCTCTATGTTTCCCCAGCAGAGATAAGAGGGAGTGTTTAGTAACACTTTTTTATGTATTTATTTTGTATGTATCTCATACTTACAACATTAGAGACATAGTAACTCTTCCCACCGCACCCGCCCTCCCACCCACTCCCCCCTACCCCGCCTCCTCCCTCTCCTGTTTGGTCCAAGAAAGAAAAAGAAACAGAAAGAATGGAATTAAAAAACTAAGAGGATGTTCCTCAATGGTCTGGACATTCTTGGGGTCTTTAAAGACAGTGAAGTTTCTAAAAGGAAAGAAGGGGAGGAAGGAAGGGAAAAGAGGAAAGAAAAGGAAAAAAAGCGAAATCATCACCTTCGAGAAGCAGCAACAAAGAACAGCCCTCGTCTGGTGATGCTTTTTAAAGGACCACACACCAAACCCAGGGCTTCGGGCACGCTGTCTTTGCAGTCTTTATAACCATGCTGCAAGACAGCTGCTGATGGCTGGCCCGGTCCTGAGACAGGCACACATTCGCAGGGTCCCGAGACGGGCACACTTTTATAGGGTCCTGAGATGGCCACACTTTCGCAGACTCGGGCAATTGTTTTGCTTAGCGCCAACACAGTGCAGCAACAGACAGGTTGGGCCATCAGCTCACAGTCACACAGCAAGGAACGAGGGGAGGGGAGGCTGTTCCCCCACGGCCAGGGTTTGCCTTCTTTCCATCATACCCAGGGGGTGGAACTCAAGCTACAGACCTGTGTGGGGTTGCTAGGGGACTTGGATATTCCCGTCAATGCCTGGAATCTGGAACAGCAGGAGGGACTTTGCAGATGGCAGGAGGTGTAAAGTGGTTCCCTCTGAGTTGCAGGGGCCCTTGAAGCAAAGCGGGCAGGAGACTGGAGGTGGAGGAAGGCCACATAATGCATTTTCTCACGGTTGAGGAAGCTGCAAGGTCAAAATCAAGGTGGGTGCATACATACACACAAATACACACACATGTTCATACATACATGTTCATATACACATGCACACAGCACACATACATGCATGTTCATACACATGTTCACATACATGTGCACACAAATGCACAGCACACACAAACATATGTGTTCATATATACACACATCACACACATATTCTTTTTTTTTAACTTTTATTTAATGAATATAGATTTCCAAAGTACAGCTTATGGACTACATTGGCTTCCCCTTCCCCCCTGATGACTTCCCTCCCACCCGCAACCCTCCCCTTTCCCGCTCTCTCTCCCCTTCCATTCATATCAAGATTCATTTTCAATTTTCTATATATACAGAAGATCAGTTTAGTATACATTAAGTAAAGATTTCAACAGTTTGCACCCCCATAGAAGCACAAAGTGAAATATACTGTTTGAATACTCGTTATAGCATTAAATCTCAATGTACAGCACATTAAGGACAGAGATCCTACATGAGGAGTAAGTGCACAGTGACTCCTGTTGTTGACTTTACAAATTGACACTCCTGTTTATGGCATCAGTAATCTCCCTATGCTCCAGTCATGAGTTTCCAAGGCTATGGAAGCCTTTTGAGTTCTCCAACTCTTATCTTGTTTAGATAAGGTCATAGTCAAAGTGGAGGTTCTCTCCTCCCTTCAGAGAAAGGTACCTCCTTCTTTGAAGACCTGTTCTTTCCACTAGGATCTCACTCACAGAGATCTTTCATTTAGCATTTAGTGTTTTTTTGTTTGTTTGGTTGGTTGGTTGGTTGGTTGTTTTTTTTTTTTTGCCAGAGTGTCTTGGCTTTCCATGCCTGAAATACTCTCATGGGCTTTTCAGCCAGATCTGAATGCCTTTAGGGCTGATTCTGAGGCCAGAGTGCTGTTTAGGACATCTGCCATTCTATGAGTCTGCTGTGTATCTCGCTTCCCATGCTGGATCACTCTCCCCTTTATTTATTCTATCGGTTAGTATTAGCAGGTACTAGACTTGTTTATGTGATCCCTTTGACTTTTAGTCCTTTCATTATGATCAACTGTGAACTGAAATTGATCACTTGGACTAGTGAGATGGCATTGGTACATGCCACCTTGATGGGATTGAATTGGAATCCCCTGGTATGTTTCTAACTCTATCATTTGGGGCAAGTCAGCTTGAGCATGTCCCAAATTCACACACATATTCTTACACACATGTTCATACACACATATACAAATACATAACACACACACAATACACATGTTCATACACACATGGTCACATACACATATTCAGTGTTAGACACAAACACACACCCCACCTATGCATACACGTATGCACACATGCACAAACACACAGCGCACACGTTCATAAGTATAGCCCTCCGTGCTGGAGGGAGCTGCAGGCCAGGTGAGCAGCTCACCTGCTCCTGGGTGCGAGTCCTGCTCTGGGCCTTTGCTTAGTAACTGGCCTTCTCCTCCCAGGCTTCGTGGAGCTGCTCCTGCCTCCAGCACCTGCTGTGTGCCTGTTACCTACCGCCAGGCCTCGCTTGCCTGCCTGCCTGCCTGGGTCAATACACGTGGCCCTGATCCCTTGGCTCCCTTCACCCCATTTTCCCTCCTTTTTCTTTTCTTTTTTTAAAACTATTTTATTTATTTGACAAGTAGAGTTATAGACAGTGAGAGAGAGACAGAGAGAAAGGTCTCCCTTCCGTTGGTTCACCCCCTGAATGGCCGCTACGGCCGGAGCTATGCCGATCCTAAGCCAGGAGCCAGGAGCTTCTCCTGGTCTCCCATGCGGGTGCAGGGCCCAAGCACTTGGGCCATCCTCCACTGCCTTCCTGGGCCACAGCAGAGAGCTGGACTGGAAGAGGAGCAACCGGGACCAGAACCCAGTGCCCATATGGGATGCCGGCGCCACAGGTGGAGGATCAACCAAGTGAGCCACAATGCTGGCCCCTTTCCCTGCTTTTTCTAAACTGTGCACCCCCATCGGTGCTTCTTGGCACTCATCATGTTCTGGAAAGCACTCCTGGCCTCCAGAAGCAGCCGCAGCCTGCGTGGATGAGCCCAACCCAGAAGACAAGGAGCTGACAGAGGCCCCTGTGGTGAAGACGCCAGGGCCAGGGCCCCTTCCTGGCTGGAGGGAGGGGTGGCGTGGGAAGAGCTGCTTGGAGATGGTGACCTTGGAGCTGGGCTTTGGGACACAGTGGCCCTGGCTGGGTGGAGGAGAGAGGCAGTTGGATTCAAGCTCGTTAGTCCAAGGGAGGCTGCAGGAAAAAGAGCAGTGCAGCCCAGAGACCAGGGGGTGGGGGCGGGGTGGGGTGGGGAGTGCCAGGAGGCGGGCGGGGAAGGAGGCAATGAGCACAGAGAAGCCAGGGCCAGCTCGGACATGCAGGGCGTGGGTGTCCTTCATGCCGGGGTGGGGCAGGGCTTGACTGCTCAGCTGCGGAGAGAGCAGCATCCGAGGCAGGTGTGGAAGTGCTGGGACCTCAGGTGCCAGACGAGGGCCTGGGCTGAGGCTGCCTGGTGGGGCTGGAGGGGATGCAGTGTGAGGGGAAGGTGGGAACGGGGCCTAGGGAGCCCCAGGGGCTGCTGGTGGAGAAGACGATGGGGTGTGGGGGAGGTGAGTGGGGCTGGAGGAGGGGCCTGGGCCAGGGGCAGAGAGGGGGCTAAGGTGAAGGGAGCAGCTGAGGGTGGGATGTTCTGGAGACGGGGGAGGCCGGACAGGAGGACGCAGAAGGGAGCTCTGGGGACCCTGAGCAGAGGACGAAGAGCACATGGGGGGAGTGGAAGGAGGAGGTGCAGGCAGAGGCAGAAACCGAAGGAGGGGGAGGGGGCTGTGGTCAGCGTCAGATGCAGGAGGATGAGGAGGGTCCGTGGGCCCCAGGCCACCAGGTCACCCTGGTGGGAGGTGGAGCAGGGCCCAGGGCCTCAGGTTGAAAGGTCAAGGGGTGACAGGGCAGAGGGCCCGGAGGTGGGAGGAGGGAGCTGTGCACGGGGCGGGGGGGATGGGCTGGGAGGGAGGGCTAGGGTTGGGAGGGAGATGCTATGGGAGGGGGTAAAGGACAGGGCTGAGTCCAGGGGCTCCAGAGAGTGGAGAGCAGGAAAGACAAACGGAGGCTGGTGACTCCCAAGGTCGGCACAACAGATGACCTTGAACTGCATGCCTTAAGGCAGAAATTTGCTCTCCCACCATTCTGAAAGCAGATTGGAACCAAGGTGCTGGCAGGGCTGGGCTCCCTCTGACTGCAATCACCCCAGGGGAACTCAGCCCAGGACTGGGTGGCTCTGGGGACCTGGAGGCCACAGCCACGCCCTGGGGTTTGTCCTCAATCCCTGCCCAGCGGCACAGCACCCAGAGAGGCAGCTGATGCTGGCGAGGGCTGCACCTGCCTGACGAGCGGGGACCGGCTGGGCCCAGGTGTGTCCTTTCCAGGCCCAGCAGTCCTTAGTTTTGTTCTTGCACAGAGGTGGCCAGCCCAACCCCAGGCCAGGCCCATCCTGAGTCACTTGTTTTTCTCTGCACAGGAAGAGGAGCAAGAGCCCCATGCCCAGCAGGTGACTTCCACACTGCAGAGAGGGTGGGGCTCGGCCTGCGGCGCTGGCCACAGAGCTGCCCAGAATGCCTCTCGGTGGGCTCTGGCTGCCCCTGCTGCCCACCTCACCGTGCAGGGAGCTGCCTGGCCTGGCAGGCATTTGCCGCTGTGCCGCCTGCTCCGGAGCACAGACTGGGGGAAAGAGAGGAACCGAGGCAGCGTGTGTCAGTGCCGCTGACCCCCGGGCTGTGCGCGCAGTCACTCACCAGGTGCCATGGTGGGCTCCTGAGTCGGGGGTCCTCACTGCCTCTTACTGGGGAGGGGATTGCAGCTCAGAGAGACCCAGGTGCCACACCCAGTGACAGGGGCTGAGTTGTGTCCCCTCCCCAAGTCCAATGCGGCTGGTTTGGAACCAGGGTTCCTACAGGTGAAATGAGTGATGATGAGGCTGCCTCACTGCAGAGTGGGCCCCTGGGCCAGGATGAACGCTGGTGTTTAAGGGGGGGGCTCTGGACCCCATACCCACAGAGACTCCTGTGAAGCCGGGGGTGGGGCTGGAGGTGAGGCCTCCGTGCCCAGGTGTGCCCAGGGCAGACGAGGCCTGATCTCCTTCCCAGCCGCCCCAGCAGGAGCCCACCCCTGACTTCGGCCTCCCAGCCTGCAGGACGCCAAGGCCAGGCCTCCCTGGGGCTGCAGCGCCATCTCAGGTCCTTTGTTCTGAGTGGATCTGTCACTGGTGGGGCTCAGATTCAAATCCAGGCATCCTGGACCGAAGTCCAGGTTCTACCTTCGGACGCTCCGCAGTCTCTGGGGCATCCAGGAAAGCTCTGGGCCCTGTGCCATGGTCACAGCCACTGCTCAGAGCCTGGGGACTGTAGGTATCCACTCTGCCCCTGGTCGCAGAAAGCCCTTCCTTGCCGGGCAGGCAGAGTTGGTGCCGACTCCTTGCTGCCAGAAGCCAGAGCCCCAGGCCAGCATGTGCAGGGCATCCCATGTCTGCCCTTCCGTGCCGGGCAGGCAAGTAGCATCCCATGTCTGCCCATGTTCACGAAGCCACTGTGCAGGGACCTGTGTCCCAGGGGCCACCTCCCCTTCCAGGGAGGAAGTTCATAAGCTCCGAGGTGAAGGAGATGCCCCCAGCCTAGACTTCACAGAGAAGCTGGGACCGCCACCCAGACTGCAAGTACACCCTCCCCACCCCACCCCCAGCACGGGGAGGCCCCTCTGCTACCGAGCAGAGCTGTGGCACTGTGATACAACAAGGAATATCAGGGCTGGTGCTGTGGCGTAGTAGGTAATGCTGACCCCTGCCACGGCAGCATCCCACGTGGGTACCGGTTCAAGTCCCTACTGCTCCACTTCTGATCCAGCTCCCTAGTATGGCCTGGGAAAGCAGCGGAAGATGGCCCAAGTTCTTGGGCCCCTGCACCCACATGGGAGACCTGACTCCTGGCTCTTGGCTTTGGCTTCACCCAGCCCTGGCCTTTATGGCCATTTGGGAGGTGAACCAGAGAATGGAATGGCAGATCTCTCTGTCTGTCTGTCTGTCTGTCTCTCTCTCTCTGTAACTGTGCCAGCTCCTGAGACGAGGTCTTAGCATCGTGTCGATGGGGCACTAGGGCGATGCAGGTTGTAGTTGTATCTTCGATCCCCATTCCTGACACAGAGCCCCTGAGACCTTGGCCACGTCCTGAGGGACGGGAGCGTGTCTCGTCCTGATGAGGGGACCTTGGGAGCCTCCTGGAAAGCCTCAGGGTGGTGTCTGGTGCCAGGCCAGTCTCGTTCCTCACCCCCTCCCTGCCCCCGACCTCTGGGGTGGGGTCAGGACAAGCTGGATCAGTCCCAGTGGGTGTGGGGAGCGTCTGTACAGAGACGGTGGTGGGGGACTCCAGCTCATGCCTCTCCCCTGTCCCTGGCCCTGCGTCTCTCTTCTCTGTTCTCTTGCAGCCGCCACTGACGCAACAAACCAGCGAATGCTCCAAGCATCCCCCAAGTTCTGCGTGCCACTGGTTCATTGAACCCAAGGAGGGGCGTGGGAACCCCAGTCCATAGGCCGTAGGTCAGAAGTACAGGCGACAACCTGCTCCTCGCCACTGGTGTCTGAACTGGGGACACTCTCGTGGGACTGAGCCCTCAGCCACGGGCTCTGCCTCTACCTGTAGGTAAATGCGGTCACATGGATTGGACTGTAGACATCCGGTAGGTGTGGATGCACACTGGTTGTCGGCAGGGAGAACCACACATGTCTGCCCACACAAACGCGACGTGTTGGGGTGACTGTGACAGTGGTAAGGACAGTTTGGCTTTTCCCAGCTCAAACACGGCCGACCTCCACCTTGTCACTGATGTAGATCCCAAACTGTGCGTCTCTCTGTACCACCAGGGTCCCCACGCTGTCACCCTCCTCTGGGATCTGGTCTCAGGGGCCCGGCCCATGTCCCTGCCGCTATGCTGTCCCCTCTGCCCTCCCATTATGGAGCACAGGCGAACTCCACTTCTCCTACAGGAAGATGAGGGCAGGACTCACACATGGGGCACCCGACCTCCAGGATGACAAGGGTAAGGAGAGGCCCCGGTGAGTGGCAGACAGGAGACCACCCAGATCCTGCTCTGGACAGACACCATCTCCCACACGGAAGCTTTTAGTTTAGGCTTGTTTTTGTTTTTAATGCATCAGCAGGGCATTTTGAAATCGGGCCTGCAGGATTAAATATTTACCCAATCAATTCCGGGGGTGTTTCAAGGGGTGGTGACACAGAACAAATAGCTTGGTGACCTCGCTCACAGCTCACCCTTTGCATCCACCCAGTCACCCATCCACCCACCCACTCACCCACCCACCCACCCATCCATCCATCCAACTACTACTGGTTGAGGAAGATTTTCTGTAACTAAAATCACTGGATACAGGGCTGGTGTTGTGGTGCAGTGGGCTCAGCCACTGCCTATAAAGCTCCACCCATATCGGAGCGATGGTTCAAGTCCTAGAAGCTGTGCATCTGATCCAGTTTCCTGCTAATACGCCTGGAAGAGCAGCAGATGATGGCTCAAGGACTTGGCTCCCTGCACTCATGTGGGAGACCTGGATGGAGTTTCAAGCTCCCGCCTTCAGTCTAGCCCAGCCTTGGCATTGTAGCGATTTGGAGAGTGAACTAGTGGGTGAAAGATTTCCTCTCTCTCTCTCTCTCTCTCTCTCTCTCTCTCTCCCCATATGTGTGTGTTTGTGTGTGTATACATCTTTAAAAAAAAGTAAAACAAGGTCACTGGATACATGAGAACAAGAGGAGGGACGGAGGCAGGAGGGCAGGAGAAACAGGCAGGGACCACCCTGTGGCAGACAGGCGCCTTGGAACCGTTTCTTGAGTGGGAGAGGGAATGTCTCAATCTGAACAAGGAGGCTGGCCTGGGGGTGACTTGTCCATCACACCAGGGCATCGCTCATCCAGGCACTACCCACGCACGGCCATTGCTGTAGGGAACCCGTCTCCGGCCTTCTCCCAGGCCTCTGCCTGTCGCTGGTGTCCACCCGCTCAGCTGCCTCTCCAACTTCTTAGTAGGTATGGGGGCAAGGGGTCACTATTCATGCTTAGCAGGCCCGCATGTCAGCCGGTAAAGCCAAGGGCTGGAAAGGAGGCTGCTGCCTAGAGGCCCTCTGGGGTCCCAGGGAGTTCACAGGGCCTCATGATCGTGCGTGGAGCTGGCGAGCTGAGCCCAGGACACCCCGGCTTAGACATTGTCTCCCTTGGGTGCTTTCCTTGTCATTGCTCTCCCGAGGCTGTCCTGTGTCCGGCTCGGGGCTGTGTTCTGGAGGCAGGAGGGAGAGGAAGTCCCCAGGGCGGCGGCCCCCTCCCTTCAGCAGTGGCTATCATTCTATAAAAAGGGGTCTGCCTGTTTCTTGGGAGATCGGGTTCCTGATTTCATGGCAATAAGCCAATCCCTGGGGCTGCAGCAGTACTGGGGCCAGGCGCCATGTCACAAGGTCCCTGAAATATTTTGCGTCATGAGCAGTCACCTAACAGGAAGTGTTTCTCCTATTGCACCCTGGGTTACTACTGGTGACAACTCGGGTTGGGACAGGGAAGTGTCCTGTGAGCCGGGACAAGGGCCTGGGCCAGCTGGCTCTTGCTCTCAAACCCATAGCCCGAGTTTTCAGAATGGACCTCGGGCCTCCTGGACACCCAGCAGGACCATGGAGGGGGTGCAGCCAGCAGCCAGCTCTCCTGGAGCCAAGATGATTCCTTGAGCAGGTCCCAAAGTAACAGCCCCCGCCTTTGCATCCAGAACAGAGAGCCAGGAGCCCTGGCTGGATCTACTGAGAGAAAGGGAGATGAGTGATGATCTAGAACCTTCCACAGGCTCCGTTAGGAACCCCAGCAACAAGGGCTGTGAGGACAAGGATGACAAAACACCTTCAGTTTTGGATCACCCTACTGGGATTCTGGGTCAGTTTTCCCGAGTCGTGAAAGTGCAAAAATGAGAGGGATTTGGGGTCCCCATGTGGCACATGGATTTGGTGGGGAGACCCCCCCACACACTCAGAGCTGGTGGGGGCAGCCCGGGTTACCCAGAGCTGTGGGATATGGCTAAGAGCCATTGTTGTGGCACAGCCGGTTAAGCTGCCACTTGCGATGCTGACGCCAGCATCCCATATCTGGAGTGCTGGGTCGGGTCCCAGCTGCTCTGCTTCTGATCCAGCTCCCTGCTGATGTGCCTGGGACCCCGGCAGCAGAAGACGGCTCAAGCGTGCAGGCCCCTGCCATCGACATGGGAGACCTGGATGGAGTTCCAGGCTCCTTGCTCTGCAGCCCGGAGGCCATTCGAAGAGTGAGCCAGTGGACGGAAGATCTCTCTCTCTCTCTCTCTCTTTCTCTCTCTGCCTTTCAAATAAATAAATAAATGAATATTTAAATAATACAGTTAGTGTTTGCATAGCACTGTTTAAGACTTCGCATATATGGCAGCTTTTTAGCCCTCACAGCAGAGCCATGAGGTAGACAATCCTCTTACATAGCTGGGGACACCGATGCCCAGAGAGGTGCTCAACTTCTCCAAATTGCACAGCTTCTAAGCAGCAGAGCTGGGATCTGAACCCAGGGATTTTGAAGTCCACGTACCGACAACCTGTGGGAGCAAGACAGGCTGCCTGGCTCCAGGCCAGGGGTGAGCGGCTGGAGGCAGAGCCTTGTAGGAAGTCTTACTCCAGACCTCCCAACAGAGGGTGAGCCGGGCCCAGGGAGAGGCAGGGAGAGCCCCTCCTTTGGGCAGTCCAAGCTCACTCTCCCAGGGGTTCCACTGTCACACTGGCCACCACGAAAACCCGCATTTGCCAGAAGTCCCTGAGGCTTGGGGCACACACAGCCAGCTCCTGCCTCTTTCCACAGGCCTCTGGGTTATTTCCCCGGACTCTGGGGGGACCCTCCCCCGAGAATACAGTGCATGTATGCCAATGGCGAGAGCTGGGCCAACTGGGCCAGCCTGTGCTACTCAGGAGGAGCGGGGATTTGCCTGCAGCCCCAGAGCACATCACTGGCACAGCCAGCACAGAGACCAGGGCTCCATTCCTGAAGCAGCCCGGGGACCACGCCATGTACCCAGGAGAGCCGCTGCTAGGGCGGGGCCTCACCAGGCCCCTCCTTCAGGCCGCCGTGTGGCAGCCTTGGTGTGTGCGCTCCCCGCAAAGGCCTCCCAGACCTTGCTGTGGACACAGGCACTGGCCTGCCTGGGGGGCAGCCGGCGCTCCACCCACATACCAACAAGCCCTGGAACCTGGAGGGAGGGGTCGGAGCCTGGAGGACCAGGCAAGCACACCATAATTAAACACCTGCTGTGTGCGAGCTGTGGACCAGGACTTCAAAGTTCTACCTCTGTTTAATCCGCACAGTCACCCTGGGAGGGTTTCTCCCTCCATCCAGCCCATCTAGGGACCACCACTCCCGCCCCTCACCAACCCCTCTGCCCTGGGCTCCCGGCACCATCCTCGGCCCCCACTCGGCACAGGGAGCTCGTCCCAGGCCATGCCTTCCCGCTGGAGGAGGCTACAGCTTTGTGGGGTTGACGACCCTGCCCAGGAAGAGCACATTCTGGGTGCTGGGGGAGGAGATCACCACCAGGAAGGGCCGGTTGAACCACAGGACTCAGTGATTCTTCTGGGCGGACAGCAAGACGATGGAGGTGCCCGTGGCCGCCGCTGCCTCCGTGCCAGCCTCGTCAATGTCAAGGGTGGCCTTGTGGAAACTCTGGGAGAGAAATCACAGGCATTATCCCCGGGGCAACCTACACGGGGCCTGGGCGCCTGCTTGAGCCCAAGGCTGTGTTTCACGAGTCACGCTGACTGGGGACAGCACAGCTGGGGTCACTGCACCCGTGGGTCATGGAGCTGGATGCTCGTCCAGGATACGCAGTAGCGAGAACTATGCTCAAGTGAGCACCTGCTCTGGGCCTCGGGCACAGCACCTGTCGTCTTGTGTGATCTTCCTAGCCAGCCTATGAGGTCAGCCGTGTAATGCCCACTTTACAGATGAGGAAAATAAATTCAGGAACAAAGCAACCCCAGCACCATACGAGACAGACCTGGAGCTCGAACCCTCAGACTCGAGACACCTCCCTCGGGTCTGCATCTGCTTCTCTTAGCTGAAGCCACAGGTCTGTTTTTCAAGTCTTTCCCCAGGATAACACCTGCACCCAAGCCAGCCTCGTCTGCCCCTCCTCTGTCCCTCCCATGGCGTTGTCACCAGCTAGGCGAATGCTGTCTCCCAGAGTAGAGCAGGAAAGGTCCCTGAGGCCAGGCACTGGGGGACACCTAGCTCCACGCCCAGCACGTGGCGGTGGATGACCGAGCAGCCTCGGGCTTGGAGACTCCATGTGGCGGCAGGGCGCACACCTGCTGGCCCCAGCAGCTTCCTGGGGGCAGAAGTCAGTGCCCTCCCAGGTCTCCAGGGGCTGATGGTGGAGATGACTCACTCTGGACACCTGCAGTTTCTCACGTTCGCTGATGCCGGAAAAGTCAGCCCGTGGGGAGACCAGTTCTGTGAAGCCGAGCTTGGGCAAGATCTGATTGAGCAGGTAGGAGCCAGAAATGGAGAACTTGGGGAGATGCAGCTCCAGCGGCTTGTAAAAGTTCCTGCAAGTGATACTGGCTGAGGACAGCGGGTCAGGACAGGCCAGGGGCCCTGCAGGGCACAGCACGCCTGCCTGGCACTCTGGCACCACAGCACCCCCTGCGGCAAGAGCCCGCAGTGGCTGCAGCCCAGGCTCCCTAGCCCCGGGCCCTCGGCCTGGGGACCTCCCCCATGGCACAGGCTGCCCTCTGCCTGGGTGCCAGTGACTCTTGGTGGCACACAGGCATTCACCTCTGTGGGAGCCCTGTGGGTCTCACTGTGTTTGCTTGGTGGGACTCCCTGTACCACCAGGGCTGTGTCAACTTTCCCACCCACAGCTGATGGCCACTGGCTGCTTTTCGGCAGGTGTTGGTTGGACCTTGTTTCTCATGGCCACAAGCCAGTGGGAAGCTTCTTGGCTGTGTCCTGGGGTGGGTGGGTGGAGCTTTATTTATTTATGTATTTTTTGACAGACAGAGTGGACAGTGAGAGAGAGAGAGACAGAGAGAAAGGTCTTCCTTTTTCCGTTGGTTCATCCTCCAATGGCTGCTGCGGCCAGCGCGCTGCGGCCAGCGCACCGCGCTGATCCGATGGCAGGAGCCAGGTGCTTCTCCTGGTCTCCCATGGGGTGCAGGGCCCAAGCACTTGGACCATCCTCCACTGCACTCCCGGGCCACAGCAGAGAGCTGGCCTGGAAGAGGGGCAACCGGGACAGAATCCGGCGCCCCAACCGGGACTAGAACCCGGTGTGACAGCGCTGCAGGCAGAGGATTAGCCTAGTGAGCCGTGGCACCGGCCTGGGTGGAACTTTCTTAACCATCCCCACCCTGGCAGGGCCAGGGCTGACCCCAGAGAGGCAGACTTGACACAGGCCCCTTTCCTCTTGGGGTGTTTCTCTGCCCTAGCGAAGGGAGCCTCATTTTAACTACAATGGGAGAGTTCGTTAGTTAAGGATGAGGCTCAGAGGTTCTTTCGCGATCCGGCCAGGGGGCGGGTGCTCCTGGCTTTCATCAGAAGGGCCTCTGCAGGGCCGCACCACTCACCTCCTGCTCAGCAAGCTGTCCCATCCCCGCAGCGTCCCGGGCGTCAGCGCCTCCTCCACTTGTGCCATTTTGCCTCGGTCGGGAAGGACAAAGAGGGCCGAGGCGCCTCCCTTATAGTCCATGCGCAGCACGGAGCAGGCCAGGTGCTGGTCCTGGAGGTACCAGCGGTGCTGCTGGTGCTGCAGCATCATGGGCACCTGGACCACTGTGCTCTCGTCCACGTAGAAGTCTTGGGGCTTGGTCTGGGCGAGGATGAATGGCTTCTCCCACAGCGCTGCAGCGAAGATGGACCGAACAGCACAGGAGTTTCAGATCCTCCCTTGCTGCCCCCACACAGTGCACCCCAGGCCTTTCACCAGCTGACTGCCCGGGGCCTGGGGCCTTAGGGCTCACTGAACTGTGAGACAGGATGGGGGCAGGCGGCACCCCCGTGCAGATGTGTGAATGGGGTGGGCACAGAAGGCAGAGTAGGGGCCAGTGTTGTAGCAGGTAAAGCCACCACCTGCGATGCCGGCCTCCTATATGAGTGCAGGTTCAAGTCCTGGCTGCTCCACTTCCCATGCAGTCCCCTGCTAATGCGCCTGGGAAAGCAGTGGAAGAAGGCACAGGTGTTTGGGCCAACACACCCTTGTGTGAGAGTCAGAAAAAGCTCCTGGCTCCTGGTTTTGACCCGGCCCAGCCCTGGCCATTGCGGCCATCTGGGGAGTGAACCAGAAGATGGAAGATCTCCCTGTGTGTCTGTCCCTCTCTCTGTAACTCTGACTTTCAAACAAATACATTAATTAAAAAAAAAAGAAGAAGAAGAAGAATGCAGAGTAACAGAGGATGCTGGAAAGGGGTTGGGTTGGGATCTCTAAGACAGAAAGAGGAGACGCTGGATGTGGGAACGGACTCCACCCTCCTTAAGAGAGGAGGGCTCTCAGCTTGGGCTCCAAGTGCAGGCAGGGGAGTCTGGAGTCTGGAGGTGAGAAGTGGGGGGACTTCCTGTTTCCCCGGCGGAGATGAGGCGAGGTTCTCAAGTTCAAGTGAGCTGTGTGCAGGGGTTGGAGGAGGAAGAGGCAGTTCTTGGTTTCGGGAGAGTGGAGTCTCACACAGGGTGGGGGCGGTGTGGGGTGCCCAGGAAGAACCTTGCCCACAGATCCCAGGGGAGGCCCACAGTCCAGGGGGGTCTCCTTCTCCACCCTCATTCAGCTGCCGATGGAGATCATGGGGTTCAGGCAAATTGGACCAGGGAAGTGGGAAGGAGGAGAGAGCCGAGGAGGTGGTCACAGGGCCAGCACTGCGTATGGGGGCGGTGCCTGGAGGGAGGCGAGGACAGGAGGGGATGCACATGGCTCCATGCCAGGATCAATCCGGACAAAATGGAGAGACCTGGGAGTCCGGCCAGTGTCTTCCCGACTGCGAAACCCACGCTACTGGTTTCCCTCCTTCCTTGGTTATTTCAAAATTAAAAGTATTTAAAAGTCCTCCGTAGTGTGGAAAATCCCGCGTGCTGAAGGCGCGATGAGCAGCCTGCCTGGACCACAAGTCTGGGAACGCGTCCCGGAGTTTCGCGGCCTGTGGGTTCTGGCTTTGCGCTGGTGACATGTGGGATTTGGAAGGAGGCGAGAAGCCACCATTGCTCCCCTTGAGCCTTCACTGCAGAAAAGCAGGAGTGAATCCTACAGGATCCCAAAGGGTAGGGGTGGGGCCTATAGGATGGGTGAGCCCTATAGGAAAAGGGTGGGGCCTATAGGAAAAGGGTGGAGCCTATAAGATGGGTGAATATGTTAGGATGGAGTGAGTCCTATAGGATCCCATAGGAAAGGGGTGGAGCCTATAGGTTAGGGGTGGAGCTTATAGGGTAGTGGTAGATCCCATAAGATAGAGGTGGAGCCTATAGGATGAGTGAATCTGTTAGGATGGAGTGAATCATATAGGATGGGGTGGAGCCTATAGGAAAGGGGTGGAGCCTATAGGAAAGGGGTGGAGCCTATAGGATGGGGGTGGAGCCTATAGGGTAGGGGTGGATCCCATAGGGTAGGGGTGGAGCCTATAGGGTAGGGGTGGATCCCATAGGGTAAGGGTGGAGCCTATAGGATGGGTGGATCCACTGGGATGGAGTGAGTCTATAGGATGAGGTGGGTCCTATGGGGTCAGGGTGAATCCTATGTTCTCTTTCACGTGACTTGGAAGCTTCAGAATGAGAACTGCTATCATCAGAGCAATGGCAAGTGCTTTTCATGGAGCGTAGGGAGCGGCCGGGTCAGCAGGCAGAGGCAGTCGGCAGAGATGGCGTCTGGGGCGTTGTGGGTCATTCAGTCTCTGCAGCTGACCCATCCCTGCTCCATCCGTCATGGCAGCAGGAACTCTGCCAGGGCCCGTAATGAACGGGCGTGACTGTGTGCCAATAAAACTTCAGTTACAGGGGCACGTGGCCAGCCAGAGTGGGCACAGGGACTGGGGTTTTCTTAGCCCTTTAGGCCTTCTGCTCAGGAGCATCCGAGTTCCCATTGTCTGCGGGGCAGCTGGTGGGCTATGGTCCACGTCCCCCAGGGATGCACGGAACCACGGACACGACGGAACCCTGCATGCTCTTTTCTAGACACACAGACCCATGCTAAACTCGACTTCTGAATTAGGCACAGTTGAGATCAACAACAATGATGCGTGATACAACAGGGAAATTATAATCGTATACTGCAGAGTTCTTTTAAAGTGGCAGGTTGTTTATTTCTGGAATCTTCTATTGAATCGTTTCAGCGCATTACTGAAACAGCACAACGCAAAACCTGAGGTAGAGGAGGGCCTTTGACAGTGGGCGGAGCTGAGTGCAGATCTGGGCCCAGCAGCTCCCTCTGGTGGCTGCCTCTAACACAGTCCTGTCACTTGTATTGCAAGAATAAAGTCGAGGTAGGAAAACTGGCAAACACAGGACAACGCTGGAACAGGATGTCCCTGGTGGGCTGCGTGTTTCCGTCACACCCAGCCTTCCCAGTTCTCCTTTTGGATATCTGAACACTTGGCAAATTAGGGTGCGGGGGGGGGACCTAGGACCCACCAAGATCCAGACTCTTACCCTTGAAGTAGATGTAGTTCGCCAGCACGAGCTGGGTGCTGGGTTTGAGTTCTCTGACCAGATCTGTGATCTTGCCCCGGGTCTCCGCCCTGACATGGTCATTGATGAGCTGGGCTGCATCCTCGGGCTCTCGGAAGTTGGTGCGGAAGAGCCTGGACGTGTAGAAGGCCATGTGTTGTTCAGGAACCTCGGGAGGGGCTCCAAGTCTTGGCTCAGAAACAGGGAGCTGCCCACGTGGGTCTCCAGCCTGTGGCCCGAGAGGCTGAGTGTGTGCAGGAGGTGCCGGAAGCCCTGGTGGATGGTGGCCCTGGGCAGCTCCGTGAGGTTGAAGCCCAGGCCCTGGAGGATCTGGGTATTGGAGCGGGCCCCCAGGGAGAGCAGGGCCAAGGTGACCGAGACACTCAGTGGGGAGAAGAAGATGTTCGCCCCAGGCCGTTCGGAGGCCACCAGGTGGTAGAGGCGGAAGGCAAAGCCAGTGTTGCCAGGCAATTTTGAGGCTGGGGAGCCCTCCTCTGTCCCTGGAAGCTGCTGCCTGGAGGCGTTGGTGTGCGCTTCACCCCCAGCTGCCCACCAACCAGGGCCAGGGGGCCGGCCAGGAGGAGGAGCAGGTGCACAGCAGGGAGCATCCTCTGCGCTCTGAGGCCTGGAGATTCCCCAGCGGACACCCGGCCCCGCCCAGAGGATGGGCAGAGGCCCTGAGTAACAGCCTTGGCTCCTGTAGGGGGCACTCACCCTCACACTTGGGTGGCCTGGGTGACACAGCTCTCCTGTGCCGATGCAGTAGATTTCCAAGGCACACCTGGTGTCCACCCTCTCCCTTCATTTCCTGTCTCCGGGAGCTCTGCCTGCCTCGAGTCTCCATTCCAGCCCGCAGCGAGAGAAGCCAAGGGTGCAGAAGGGACTTCTCCAAGCTGGTAACCAGCAAATGTGGGAGCGAGGCCCCAGTCTGCGGGCCCTGCCCAGGGCAGCCTCCACCATGCTCCGAGGTGCACGTCACCGGGTGCCAGCCTCTCTCCCACCATCAGCGAGGGCAGCGGAACGGCGCCTCCTGTTAGTGCCCGGTCCAATGAGCACGCTGACCCCAGTGAGCCATTTGCCCGAGGTTGCAGGGATGGGATCCGTCACCTTCTCATAATGACCTGATCCTGCCCACGCCAGGATGCTCTGATCTCCGCCACCCAATCTGCTCTCACGCCACCAGCTGGCCCTGCCACCCCTGGTACCCCGCAGGCCATCCCTAACCTCGCCCTCACCTCCTGCTCCCCCACCCCAGCTCAGCTCTCAGGACGGCCCAAAGGCTGCCCCTCCCCTGCTGGGACCCTCGTCTGGTCTCCAATAGCTGCTCTCCGTGTGGCCGGCACAGCCGCACACACTCACCCGGGGCATGGCTGGGTTCCACCAACCCTCAGTGTACAGACACAGAAGTTCCGGTTCTCTCGATTTGCATGTGCTACATTTACAAAGTTTATCACATGCCCTGTAGCTCGTGGGGGTGGAGTCAGCTCCAACCCAGACCATTGTCATGGCTTCCTCTCTAGGAGGGTCCATCCTGGGATTTCATGGGTTGGGGTGAAGCTGACGTGGGACCCTTAACACATGTGCTTGGACCCCACCCCGCCCCACCCCCACATCTGCCTCCGTGGCTGTCCAGTGGAGAAACCCAGAATGGCCCCACTTGAGCGCCACCAGAGCTCCAGGACTGGGTCCTGGCTGACTGCCCTGCACCGGCGGGGCCCCAGGGAGCAGAGCCATAGGGTGGTTGGCTGCGGTGGCCTACAGGGGTCACTCTGACCCCCATTTCTCACCTCGTTGGAGGGCGCCCACTGTCCTGGCCTGTCCTGGACTTGCCTGGTGACCCCGGGAAGCTCTCAGTCCTACTCAAGTGGCCCCTTCCTCTGGCAGGGGTGGGGACCGGCTGCCCCACGGGCTGTATCAGGTCTGTAAAGTCCTGTGGTCCAACCCTGTCAAGGCAGCCGCAGGCAGGACTGGAAATTCAATCGACCTCTAGCAGGCTGTCGCAAGTTGACAACTGTGTGTGGCCCGTGAATGACGTTATAAAAAGCCAAAGGGCCCTCGGCAAAAACAGGTTCCCCTGCCCTGGCAGTCTGCAGTCTCTACCCTCTCCCGGTTACTCACGCAAGTGGGTCCTGGAGTGGCCCCCCGGGGGCTGTCTGACTTCCAGAGGCGGCTTCCCAAGCCCAGGAGATCGAAAAACAAGGTCCCACCTCTGAGCGCCACCTCCTGGCCAGGTAATGATTAATGAACAGCCCTGGAGGGCTCCACCGGGAGCCTCCCTCTGGGGACCCAGTGGGCTGCACCTGCTCACGTTGGGGGAGAACAGGTTCTGGCTTCTCCCAGAGGCCCAGGCTGAGACCTTTGGCGGGTCTGGTCTCCATGGAGACCCTCACTTGCTGCCCACCCCCCTCTCTGCACCTCCGTTGCCTGCCTCCCACCAGGGGCTGGGGCCAACCCCCAGCAGTGAGCTACAGGTGACTTGGTAAGGTGCACACTGGACTACAGACTAGACACCCTGCAGCCGCGCTGGCACCTGCCCGGAGCCCCAGTTTGCAGCCCTGCACTGTAACTCCTAGACTGGCATCCTGATTCCTCATGTTGATAGCCGAAAAGGACAGCGCATTCCTGGGCAAGGGGACCCCGTCTCTGGCAGCGACTCGCCCTGCACATCTCCCCTTTAACGAGGGAGCTGAACCCTGCTGTCGGTTGGAGAGTGGGAGGAGTACGGCCCCCCGTGAGCTGATGTTGGCAGGGACGGGTCCTATAAGAGGTGGGACCAAGTGCCCACAGGCTGGGCAAGGACTTCTGGGAAGGCTGGGCAAGGCGGCCCCGCCCTGTGTCCGGCTTCCTGCACCTTCCTCCCTGTCACTCCTTCCCCTCAGTGTGACCACAGCTGCCACGAGGCCCTCACCAGAGACCGCAGAAGCCGAGCCGAGCCTGGGAACCAGCAGAGCCAGGTTAGACTTTTTCCTTCATAAAGGCACCGGGCCTCAGCTATTCATTGCGGTCAGGAGAGTGGGCCAAGACCAGCCCCTCTCCCGATGGCGGCCAGGCCAGGGCGGACGAGGCCCAGGGCCGGGGGACAGAGGGGACAAGGCCCAGGGCTGGGAGGCAGAGGGGACAAGGCCCAGGTGGTTAGCTTCGCGGGCCTGCCCCCCGGGCCTTGGCCTTGCTTTCTCTTTCTCTGAACTCACGGTGTCCTCCTGCCCCCTGCAAGCCGGGAGGAACCTGCGTCCTGGCCGTGGCTGCCGGCAGCGCACCAGCCGCCACTGGTGGGGAGAAGCCGCAGCAGCTAGTAGGCACTGTCCTCACCTCACAGTGCTGGTGCTTTTGGGCCCAGCTGGGAGGTCCCGCCTGGGGCTGTCCCAGGGGCTGCAGCTGGATGGCACTGGGAGGGGGCCTTGGGGACAGAGGGGCTGCTCCCAAGCCACGTCGCCCACCCTGCCTGGTGATGCGACCACAGGACGTCATCCCAGGACTCTCAGGAAGTGTGCTCCCTCCCCACACATGAGAGGGGGTGATGGGGCACAGAGAGGCTGAGCGTCTTCTCGAGGTCACACAGCCGGCCCTGGCCCTGGCCCCGTGCTCTTTAGCTCCACTTTTGACCCCTGCTGTTCGAAAGAGGGAGACCTAAGCCCAGCCTGTGGTGGGGCCTGCTGTGGGCCACTCCCTCGGAGGGGACTGGACCCTGCTCGGGGCGGGGTGGGGGCGCCAGGGCCAGGGAGCCCTGCGTCTCCCAGGTGAATCCTCTGCTCAGCCAGGCTTGGTCACAGACGCTGCCCGAGAGGCCCCAGAGGTGGCGGCGGCAGCACTGGAGGACTCGACAGCTTTGCCCAGAGCCACGCTCCCTGCTTCAGGGTGGCCCTGGGGGCCTCCAGAGGGCAGCTGGTCACAGCCCAGAGTCGCGGGCGCTCCCACCAGCCCCCTGCCTCAGAACCATCGGTGGGCGTGGCGTCAGGAGGGCGGGAACCTGCATTTTCCTGAGCTCCCCACAGGGGTCTCAACTCCCTCACCCATGACTCAGTGCCTGTGCTGTGCAGATCGTCCCTGCAGTTCAGCGATTCACCAGAAGAGGGCGCGCCGCCCTTGCCAGCGGGCCGGCTGAGCTGTGGGCAGTTCCTAAACCCTTGCCCAGGGGCTGGGGGGACAGAAGCGCAGCAGGTCCCGCAGAGGGGCCGCCTGAGGAAGGAGCATTGGCACTGAGCAGCAGGCGGGGCATCGCCCAGGGAGGAGAGGGTGGAGGTGGAGAACGGTGTTCTAGGCAGACGCAGCAGGTGCACCTGTCCTGCAGGGAGCAGGGGGTGGTGTGAGGATGGGGCCCCCAGGCTGCTGGGGGCCGGGCGTAGTGGTTGGGGTGACAGGAGAGGCAGGGTAGGCGTCGGGACGCACAGCTGCACGGCCTCAGCCTCAGGGAGCAGCGGGGGCGACAGGGGGAGCCCCAGGCCAGGCACAGTCACAGGCAGGGGTAGAGAGGGGCAGATAGGCGGCAGCTCCCGGGGGGGGGGGTGTTTAGCCAGAGCCTGGTCTGGTGGTGCAAGGGCGCTGATCTGACCGGGCAGAGCAGGGGCCGCCTGAACATGAGGGCTCTCTGTGGGATTCGAGCAGCTGAGGTGGGGAGGCAGGACCCTCCTGGGCTCACTAGCAGAAAAGGAGGCAGACGGGGCTCCCTTGTCCAGGCCCATCCTTCTCGCCCCTGGGCAGCTGCCCACCCTGCCCCCACACTGGCAATGCAGTGTTCAGGGCTATGGTGAAATAATGAAGCAGGCCAACCTCACAAAAACAGAAGCTTCCTTAGCGCACAGCCCCGGAGCTGGAGGGCAGGGCACCGGCATTGGCCGCTTTGCTGAGGACATCCTGGGGGTCGCTGCCTGGGAACCGCCTCTGCCTCTTCCTCCGCTGGGCGCTTGCGGCACACACCAAACCTCTGTGCTGCCGCTGCCCCCAGGGTGCTGCTCTGGGACATACAGGGCTCTGGGCTGGGGCCCCTGCAGCACGAGGCAGCCTGGGCCCAGCAGATCCACTGCACCCCGCTGGGCAGGGGGATGTGCGTCTTGCCAGAGCCACGCAGCACCCGTGCCTCATGGTTCAAGGGGGGATGAGTTCTACATGGGCTCAGTGTGGCCCTCTGGGTGGTTCTGGTGACTTTGAGGAGGGCGAGAGTCCAAGCCCCAGAGACCCTGACAGCCTGAGAGCCTGAGAGCAAGGGCTCCTGGGAAACTCTGCCTCTTCTGTTCTAGGAGACACCTGAGAGTGGGAGGGGCTGCGGGGAGGGGTCGGGGGCGGGGAGGAGAGGTGACCAGGGGACAAGGGCTTCCCCTTCTGCTGTGGGGACTCAGCGCACGGTACAAGGCTTGAGCAGCCAGCTGTGGGAGCAAAGAGGGCATCCTGGAAATGGGCGGCATGGGAGGGGAGTGGCCTGGGATGGGTTGGGCATCCAATGGGATGGAGGGGACAGTATGGGGCGGGGCAGCTGACAAAATGGCGGGGCAGCCTGGGAGTGCGCGGAATTGCCTGAGGGTGCGTGGTGCTGCCTTAGGCAGAGATGCCAGCGGGCAGGGCTGCGTGGGTCAGAGGCAGCCTGGGAGTGGTAAGGGCCCTGGCGGTGGTGGCAGGACTCCAGGGTGGGCTAGGCAGGCCTAGGAGGATGTGGACATTCGGTGGGCCTGGACCCCCAGCCTGGAGTGAGAACCACGCCATCCCTCCAAGATAACCCAACGAGGCTGGAAAGCCGGGAGCGCTTCTGGGAGCTGAGGGCCTCAGAGCCTTGGGTGCAGGTTCCCCACACTCATCACCGCCCACATAGCTCCGTGCTGCACAGGGACCTCATGGGCTTGGCCGTGGGCGGCACCGATGCAGTGGAGACCACATGAGCTCCGGGGCGGCCAGGGTTCGCAGGTGGACTCTAGGAGGAGGCTCAGACTTTATTGTGTTTGGGGCAGGGCCTGACGGGGGCGGGCCCTGATGGGGGCTGTTAGCCTTGGCTGGGATTCACCACTTTTCCCAGGAAGATGGGAAAGTTTATGGTGACATCCATGACGATAACCAGGAAGGGCCTGTTGAACTTGAAAGTGGGCTGCCAGGGCCACGGGCCCACATTGAAATGCGAGCCCTCAGTAAATGCGTCTTCATCCAAGGTCAGCACCGCTCTGTGTGTGGCCTGCGGGGCAGAGAAGCAAAGCCCGGAGCCTGCGCTGTCCACACTGAGGCTCCAGGTGGACGCCGCGCCCTAGGCACTGCCTGTCCCCTCCTCCCTCCGCTGCAGTCACACCAGACCTTTCTCTGTGTCCCGGGCTCTGCCCCTCCCAGGTCCCCACCTCCCCTCTCTCAGCCCCGGGCTGCACCCCCAGCCTCTACGGGGCCTGTGTGCACCACAGGGCTCTTGGTTCTGTGATTTTCAGATTCTTTAAGACAAAACGGGGAAGGTGATGCCCTGGGATCCAACCAACCAGGCTCAGGGGCCCCAGGGCAGGAGGGGATCTGGGTGCTCAGGGCTCCCTTTGCTGGAATCCCTCACACTCACACTTGGAGGCACCCAGGGCTGCGCGGCCCACAGAGGGAAGGAGCCGGGGACTGCCTTGACTCACTGGGCCCCGCTGCAAATGTGGGGAAATCGCGGCCCAGGACTGCAGGGCCCTCGGCAACCTGTGGACAGGTCAGTGACCCGACCGCAGGGGAGACCCCGACAAGGCCAGCGGCACAGGAAGCCCCCTCCCCAGCTCTGCCACCTGACACTTCCCGTCCCGTCCCAGGCAATCAAGAGGCTCCTGGGGAGGAGCCAGGTGGCCCTGGTGTGTGTCCTTGTCCCTTCCTCAGTCTCTGGTCTGGATCCGGCCCCTCCCGTGCCCTTGGACAACAGGGACAGCCCACCAGTGGGACGACTTCACCTGGGAGAGCTTCAGGGGGCCCTGCTCCGTGATCCCCGAGAAGTCAGCCTCGTCGCTGAAGACGTTGGTGATGCCCAGTTTGCCCAGGAGGGGTTTCAGATCGTGGGTCCCAGAGATGGAGAATTTGGGGAGGAACACGCTGGCAGACCTGCCGTGCGGGAAGACAGTGCAGACGTCTCATTCCTGCTCCCCTCCTCTGGGGCCCAGTGTGGGCACTGTGTTCTTTCCTCCTGGTTTCTCCCACTTAGCCTGGCCCCTCCCCCACACCCACAGGGACGCTGACTTGGTCATTGTCCTCGTAGCCCCCATTGCAGCAGGTGTCAGAGTGTCAGCACCCACAGGGCCCTGGAAAGCTACCTCCCCTGAGAAGCCCGCCAGGCAGATCCAGGGTGTCCCTGGAAGAGCATCTAACCTGCCCTGCAGTGTTGGTGCCCCCACAGCCGGGGACTCCCTGGTGCCTGGCTCCCAGGGGAACGTGGCTGGCGGTGGCAGGTGCTGAGTGACAGCTGTCTCGTGGGTAGGAGAGTGGACCCAGCAGGCTTAGGGCTCAGTTCTGGTTGTGGGGAGCAGGTGCGGGCTTTGGTGGGCGGGCAGACTGGCACTGGGGCTCTGTGACGAGTTCTGGCCGTGGCTGCTCCTGGGCCCCTGTTCTCATCCCTGGTGCAGGGACCTCGGGCAGGGTGGGGCGGGGCAGAGGGCTGAAGGCGTCCATTCGGCATTGACCCTCAGCCCTGTGTGTGCAGTCATGTGTGTCTTATAGGGCACAGCGGGCAGCAGCTCTGCGGGGCACGGGCACGGTTCCAGGCACAAGTCTGTGTGGGTGTTGGGTGTGCTGGTGCCCTTCCCTGCTGGGCCAGGAGAGCACTCGAGTGAAGTCACAGCGACACCAGCTCTCTGCAGACGGGTCCAGGCCTCTCCCACTCTGGCCCTTTCCTTTGCTGGGCCTCTTCCCCTGCCCACCACGGACATCTGTGCTTGGACCCCAGACTCAGCTGCTGCCTTTGCCAGGGAGCCCTCCTTGGTTCTGCCGTAGCCTGTGCTGCTGTTACTGTCACTACGTTGGGCACGGACGTTGGGAAGTGGCCGTGTCCATGCTGGGGGCGGAGCCCGCAGAGACAGGATCATTGCCTTTTCTGCGGCCAAGGCCATTTCCCAGACCCCAGCCCACAGGTCCGGAATGGAGCCACGCCCCCAGGGAGCACAGTGCATGCTGCGGGTGGCCCCTCCCCTGCCCCGGCTGGTCCTGCCCAGCTCGGGCAGCTCCTGGGCAGCACCCGGCCCCGGGAGGCACCTGATGTCCGAGGGTGTCAGGAGGCCGTCGAGCTGCTCCTGCGTCAGCCCTCTCTCCAGCTGCTCCATCTTCCCCTCGTCGGGCAGGACGTAGTAGGCCACGGTGTCCCCCAGACAGTGCTGCGCCAGCACCCAGCTGGAGAAGTTGGTGTCCCGGTGCAGGTCAAATGCACCCAGGCGGTTGACGGTGGGCACCCTGACGGTCGTCCTCTCGTCCACGTGGAAGTTCTCCTCCACCGTGAGCTCAGTGTGGAATTCATCCCGGAGTTTCCCTGGGGACACGGCGAGGTGGGGTGGCGGTTAGGGACCTGCGATCAGTGAGGAGCCCGGAGCCCCCTCTGTGACACAGGAGTCCCCGAGCCTCAGCTTTTCATCTGCAAATGGGGTGGAGACGCGAACCCCAGATTGCAGGACAGCTCTGTGACAGCTGCCTGACGTCACAGGAGGGCCCCCGAGTCCTTGTCCTGGCTCATTGCTGAAAGTACTTCTTCACAGGGTTAGCAATTGTGTGTCTGTGCCAGACGCTGGTTGGGGGAGGGCTTAACAGGAATTAGGGGTAGAACCAGAGCTCGGAACTTGTTTGCCCTGGGGCTCCCTGGCCCTTGCTGATGGTGGGCAGTCATCACCCAGGGCGAGCACGCTGCGTGCTGCTCCTAAGTCCGTGTCCTGGGAGCTGCAGGGGGAATGCAGGTGCACGGGCAGCCTCTCCCTGTGTGGCACCAAGAGGACCCCACCGTGAATACAGCCAGAGAGGCAGGTGCCCCGGGGACCCTAGACCCTCCTTCCTCCCTGGAGGGGGAGGTGATGGTTGGGGGGGCAAGCCCTGTGCTAGGTCTCAGTGGAGCTGGGAGCTCGCTGTGCCGGCCCTGGCTTGGAGCCCTGCACTGCAGGACTGTGCAGGGAGGGAGCCCCAGGGGGAGGGGAGGGCCCTGGCCTTGACCTCCACCGCCCTCCTCCCTCTCCCTGGGACATGGGAGTGGCCTCAGAGCACCCTGTGGGCCCCACAGCCCTGACCTTCTGAGTGCTCAGAGGCAGGGGGCAGCTGGGAGCCGAGGTAGCTGGTCACCTCCTGGGCGCCACACAGCCCCCGTTCTCTGTCGTGTGGCTCATCCTCCCGGACACCTGACAACAGGGCCCTGATTTGGTCCAAGATAAGATAGGACAGCAGCAACCCAGAGAGGTCAGGTGGCTTTTCCCATATCCACAGCGAATAAGTGAGAAGGCAGGACCTGAACCCACACCCTACAGACCCCAGAGCGAACTCTGGTCCCTGACCCTGGAGCGGTCTGGGGGGCGGTCCCTGAGCCCTGGAGGGGGCTCTGATTGGTTTGTGCGGCTCCTCGGCACAGGAGACTGACACCTGCAGTGAGTGCTTGGATAGTGATGGCTCTTGCTGGGCCCCTGGGCAGGCGGTGACGTGGCTGTCTTCTGCTCCTCTTTCCCTACTTTAGCTGCTGGGGTGTGGGAAGAAAGCAGCCCTGCGGGACCCCTGGCGGCCCTGCACTGCACTTCCTGGGAACGCTGGGGCGCTGGCAGTCTCGGGACACAGCTGGCGGCTGCCCTGGCCCCGCGCAGGCACTGGCTCCGGCTCACCGTGGAAGGAAATGTACGTCAGCAGGGCCAGGCTTGTGTCGTTCTCCAGCTCTTGGACCAAGTCCGTTATCTCGTTTTTTGTTTCCCTCCTCAGAAAGCTATTGATCTTCGTCCTGGCCCCGTGCGTGTCCCTGAGGTTGATGGTGATGGCTTCAGTGTGGGACAGCTGCTGGACGCCCTGCACAAACTCAGCCCTCGGCTGCAGACGCTCGTCGATGAAGAGGACGCTGCCGGCAGCCAGCTCGTTGTCCCAGTGCTGGAAGGTACGGAGGAGCTGCTGGAAGCAGGCGTGGACCAGGTGCTCCTCTGCCCCCAGGAGGTTGAACTCCAGGCCATTCCAGATCTGGCTGTGGGCGTCAGCCTTGGTGCCCAGGAAGAGCGTGGCGAGGGCGGCAGTTACGCTCAGTGGGGAGAACACGATGTTACTGCTCTTTGAAATCCAAGCTAACTCTTTGTACAGGTAAAGAAAGATGTCAGCAGTGTTGTTGAAGATGCTTTGACAAAAATGATGCTGGGAATGTATTTCAACAGGCTTGGACTCCTCTGACTGCCGGGCACCTGTAGCCTCTGGTCCCCACAGCAGGCAACACAGCACTGCCAGCAGCAGGGGGCGCTGTGAGCTGGAGGACAGCATTGTCCTGCAAGAGAGGAGCAGCAATCCCTGAGAGTGGCCCCTTGAGGACGTGGCCTGGCCCTCCCGTGACCTCACGTCCCAGCACCATGGTATGACACCTCTCCCACGCCCCGACCAGGCCCACACACGGCTCCATCATCACCATTCCAAGAATCAGACGCGACCACCTGGGCGTCGCTCACCTCCTGCCCAGCACCGCCCTGGTCTCACGGGCCTGGACTCCCTGCCGCCCGCACACTCCACCAGTGCGCACACCGCTGTGCTGCCCTGACTGACGAGGAAGCAAAGCCCAGAGGGTGGGCGATGCCCGAGGGCAGCTGGCAGGTCCAGGCAGAGCCGCAACCTCCACCCGAGCTGGGCCAGAGTCCACTCCCTGCACAGCTCCGCTCACTCCTGCATTGGCCTTGACGTGCCAGTGTCCCAGCCCCCGGGGTACGACAGAGGACGCTGCCGCACAGCAGGCAGAGGGGACTTGCCCAGGGCTCTCCTGGGTCACGTCAGGCTCAGGAAGGACGTCCAGGCCTCAGAAAAGTCACTGGGGGCCGCACCGATGGCCACTGTGCACCGCCCAGAGGGCCGGCATCTTCCAGCCATGCGCGGCCAGAACCCGGGGCAGCCCTGGCCCTGAGGCTCTCAGGGACTCTGCCTCTCATCCCCAAGTGTGACTCAGCGTCTCCACTGCAGAGGCTCAGCGTGACTCAGCAGTTTGCTCAGGCCACCCAGCAGGGCAGGCTGGGACCAGCTGCATCACCAGCTTTTGCGTGGGTGCCCCGTGTTCAGCTCGTCGCCTGTGCACCTGCTGGTGCTGAGGCTGCACCTGCTGCTCAGCTGGTCCTGCCACTCGCCCTGTGGGGCCGGGTGCGGCTGTGCTGGGCGGGGCGGGGCTGTCCTGTGCAGGGTGGGCCAGGCAGCAGCCCTGCTCCCTGGGTGGCAGTGCACTGTCTCCCAGCATCACCAAGGGCCTCCTGGCCCAGCCATGCAGGGGCTCAGGACCCACCGGCTGACGGGGGAGTCCCCTGCTCCCTGACTGGCTCAGACTTCTCTCTGCTCAGAGCAGGCTTGGGTCATGGGAGACCCAACCACATTCACCTCCCTTGGCCAAAGGTCCCCAGGAGCCAGGAGTTGGGGGCGCCCCTTCTTCCTGTGGCAGGGCCCTGTTTGGGGCCCCCGGATCCCCCCTGGCCTGCAGGGTCAGGCCTGAAGGAGGCCCCAGCCGATCCTCTCACCCTCACCGTGGGGCTCAGAGCCCCTGGGAGCTCAGTGCTGTGCCCACTGAACCCTTTCTGGGAGCTGCTGTCCCTGCAGCTTCCTGGGTGCGCCCCGGGGGGCCTGGGCTCCTGGCCCTGCGCATGAGCTGAGATTCCTGCCAGCAGCTCGTGGCCCGTCCTGGCCACCACCTGTGTCCCAGCCACAGCCAGCACTGATGGGGCAGGGACCTGCTGGTGTCTCCAGGCAACGCAGGTGTGTGGGGAGGAGGGGGTGGCCCAGAGCACCAATGACTTTTCCACTGCACAGCAGCACTTGGACCCAGGCAGGCATTTGACCTGGGCAGGTGCTCGCCGAGAGAGGCCTGTGGGAGAATGAGTGCAGCCGATCTGGAGTCAGGCCTGCACCTGGTCTCTCCGAGAGAATAGCCCTTTCGGGCAAGAAATCAACAGGTGTTGTAGACTCTGACTCTGCAGGATGGGGGGGGATGACATTAGGTGACAGGGCTGTGAACCCAGAAAAGACAGAGGGGGAGGCGGCTGGAGAGGCAGCCGGGCCAACTTAGGAGTAATGAACACACCCCTCCCTTGCAGGCAGCTGCTCTAGCCAGGAGGTCAAGGGCAGGGCCCCTGTGGCAGGAGGGTGGACAAAGCAGAAGTGAGAGGACCCGGGCCATCCTGTGGGATTCTGGGTAACCAGCCGCCATGGGCCAGAGGTAAGAGGGCCCCCCTTTCTCCTCCAGGGAGTTGAGCAGGGCAGGGGGCAGGAATCCACAAGCCGAGGTCTAGGACTGTGGCTCAGCTGGGGGAGAAAGGAGGACTCCAAGGAGGAGCCCCTGAAGGGATGCATAGGGAGGGGCTGTGGTGGGGGTCCTCCTCCGGACCCTGCAGGTGGGAGGGAGCCAGGTGAGGCCCAGGGGACACAGGCTGAGTCTGAGCCCAGGCGGGGCGGGAGCAGGAGGGCAAGGAGCAGTCAATCAGCTCCCCCTCCCCGGCACCTGTCCATGTGGGCCCTGTGTGCCGGGAGCTGCCCAGTGAGGCCATGGCGTCTCCCACCTGACTGCCCCGTACCATGACCGAGGCCTGGCTGCCAGCGCTCAGTCTTGGCTCTGCCACAGGAGTGCAGCGCTGCGTGCCTCAGTTTCCCCGTGTGGACTGGGCCCAGCACTCACCCCACGGCAGCTCAGGAGGCTCAGCAGAACCTGCGGGTGCTCAGGTGGCTTGTGGGGCTGGACCAGCGCTGCTGGCGTCCCACACTCACGCACAGCCTTCAGGGACTTATAGCGCTGTCCAGGGGGCGTGGGGACACTCAGTTCCCATGTGACCAGAGACTCCTGTCCTGAAATGAGCCCGGCACAGCTCCAGCCCCTGGCCAGGTGTGTGCTGCCCGGGGCTGGCCACCTCCCAGGGCCTGGCTGTCCTGCCCTGAAGTGGCTTAGTCCTGCGGAACCCCCGGTGCCAGGCCACCAGCAAGGACAGAGTCTCAGAGCCCTGTGGCCACCAGAGACCCAGGGCTCTCTGCTGCTCAGCCCCTCCTGGAGTCGTCGAGTGGAGCCAGGGAATCCTCACACGTCCAGGGCCTACACGGGCACCCGAGCCTAACATCGTCTACAGGCAGCACAAAATCACCAACTTGAACAGGAGCCTGCTGGAGATTGACTGACTTTCCAGTCCTGCCTGTGGTGCCTTGGCCAGGCTGGAACAGTGACATCACAGGCCTCGCACGGCCCCGGCCAGACCTCCCCCCCCCAACTTCCCCACCTGACAAGGACTGGCAATCTGCGGTAAGAGAAGCCATAACCAGCACCACAGGCATCTCGGCCGGTTCGGCTGGCACGACTCCGAAATAAAGCCCAGCACACCTGCCCCGTGATGGCCGCTGACGTGTGCCGCTCACATCAGCTGCTGTCAGGTGCAGAGGCTTCCATGGGGATTTTACAAATATTTATGTGTTTGAAAGCAGAGAGGGAGAGGGAGAGAGAGGTTTTCCTTCTGTTGGTTCACTTCCCAGGTGCCCATGCAGCCAGGGCCGGGCCAGGCTGGAGCCCATTGCTGGAACCTGCAGCCGGGTCTCCCACGTGGCGGCCAGGATCCAAGAGCGCCCGCAGCGTCTGCTGCCTTCAGTCCTCCCGTTAGCCGGAGGCTGGGTCAGGAGGCAGAGCAGGGACTGAGCCCAGGCACCCCCAGGGGATGTGGTGTCCCACGGGGCAGCTTAGCCTGCAGCACCCACACCCCTCCCATGATCCTGTAGGAGTGGACAGGAGGCTGGTGTCATCGCTGCAGTGTCTGGATCGTGCTGACACACAGTGTCCGTGTCTTCCTCTCCACTCCACTTCCCAGGCGCCTTTGGGAACCCCCGATCTCTGCGCTTTCTGGCAGCGCAGCTGCGGAGCCAGAGCCTGCTGATTCCTGGTCCCGAATACGCCTGGTTTCTCTAGCGACAAAGGGCAGAAGGGGCCGACTTCCCCTCCGCCCTCCGGGCTTGTGAGGCTGTGTTCTGTGCTGTTTTAGGGCAGACGATTACATGGCTGCATACGCAGGTTTCCTTCAGCCTCAGCCTTGCATGTGGGGAAAGGAGCTAAGCCTTTTGTACAGAGCGCCTTCACCCGGGGGTTTTATCCTACTTCCGTCTGTTTAAGTCACTTCTGCTCTTAACGCTCGCAGCCGCGTTGCTTATGAAGGTCAGACACGCGACAGCCATCACTCTAGCTCGTTCTTTCCATTGAGCAACTTATGTGATCCGGGCTAACAGGGCTGACTTTGGCCGTAAACCCGGGTGGGAAATGTTACACCCCCGGTGCAGGTGCAGGGCTGGGGGCTCTAAGACGTGCCCTTGTAAGGAGAGCGAGAAGCCAGGCTTGAAGGTCTTCCCTTGTGAGCTGAGGGAGGAGACAGCCACCTGCAGGCTCCCTGCACACGAGCCCAGCCTGGCAGTGCTCCGGGCAGCAGCCCCATCCCCCGGGGAGCCTCCTCCTGGACGGGCAGCCGGAACACCCACGCGCACGGAATCCTGGCAGCAGTGTGGTCGCAGAGCCCCACAGCCCAGAACACTGACACAGCCACAGGCAGGTTCTACCCTTGTGCTCAGTGGACCCGGGGGCCTCCTGGAAAGCTCTGGGCCCGGTGTCGTGGTCGCGGCTGCGAGCCCGGGGATGTTGGAAGCTGCTCGGCCTCTGCACCCAGGAGGCCCCTCCTTCCTGGGCAGGCTGGGCTGGCGCCAAATCCTGGCTGCCCTCACTGCTCTCCTGAGCTGGAAGCTGGGACCCCGGCCAGCACGTGCAGGGCGTTCCACATTGGCTGCCTCTCCCTCTAGGGAAACGGTGTCCCATGGATTGGATTGTGGACACCCAGCAGGGGTCTAATGCCCACGTGGTTGTTGGCAGGGAGAACTCGACAACCCACACACCAGTTTATCTTTCCATCTCCAGCACAGCCAAGCCCTCCGCGTCAGGGTTTGTAGACTAACAGTGAAGCCACATCACTCACTAAGGTCACCAGACATGTCACCCCCTCTGGGGTCCGTCTCTGGGTGCCCCTCACACTGTTCCCTCTGCCAACCCCTGTGAGACCAGGTAGGACTCCCACACAGGGCTCCCTCCGTCTTCAGGAAGTCAGCCTCCTTCGTGCGTAACCAAGGCAACAGGAGGACGAGGCCCCGGGGAGTAGCAGAGGGCCAGAGAGGGCCCTGGCCCTGCTTGGGACAGACAACACCTCCGCATGGAATCTTTCAAGTTTTTTTTTAAATGCTTCTAAAGGGCGTTTTGAAATCTGCCTTGCTGGACCCAGTGTTTGCCCAGTCAACCCCAGGGCTGTGGGAAGGGGGGTGACGCAGAGCCAACAGCCCGGGGACCTTTCTCCTGGGTCGGCTTTGCTGGCTGCTCACTGGTTCGGCAGAGACTGACTGGGTCTCTGTCGCACACAGCTGTCCTGGGGCCTGGTGAGGACAGGATGGGGGTGAATAGGGCCCCACCTTTCAGATGTCCCATATCCAGGGGCCAGTGGCCGGGCCAGAAATTATCCTCAGGTGGGGCCTCAGAGGGCAGCTGGTCACAGCCCAGAGTCGCGGGCGCTCCCACCAGCCCCCTGCCTCAGAACCATCGGTGGGCGTGGCGTCAGGAGGGCGGGAACCTGCACTTTCCTGAGCTCCCCATGGGGTCTCATCTCCCTCACCCAGGGCTCAGGGCCTGTGCTGTGCAGCTCGTCCCTGCAGCTCAGCGCTTCACCAGCAGAGGGCGCGCCGCCCCTCGCCAGCCGGCCGGCAGCTCCAGAGCTGTGGGCAGTTCCTAAACCCTTGGGCAGGGGCTGGGGGGACAGGAGGTGGCTTTGTGTTTGGGAAGCACCCCGGGCGCGCTGCCCTCCTGGAAGGCTGTCCTCAGCTCCAAACTCCTCCTCTGAGGGAGGGAGCAGAACTCGCCCCAGGCAGGTGCAGGGGGAGCCGGGCTGAGGGAGACGCCCAGCTCCTGCGCACCACAGCCCTTCCTCTCCTGGACACTGATTGTCCATGGCTGGGAGGGGACGGGGAGGAGAGGGCTCAGCAGGACGCTGCGTGGCTCCTCACTCAATCGCCCTGCGCTCTGCACTGAGCCGGCTGCAGGGAACAGATCCGTGTTCTGTGCAGGCGCCCCGGCGCCCCGTGGGCAGCCCTGCAGGGGCAGGAGTTGGCGCTGCCGGCACGGGGACTGCTCTGGGTGCGAGGTGAGGGCAGCAGGTCCCGCAGAGGGGCCGCCTGAGGAAGGAGCATTGGCACTGAGCAGCAGGTGGGGCATCGCCCAGGGAGGAGAGGGTGGGGGTGGAGAACGGTGTTCTAGGCAGGTGCAGCAGGTGCACCTGTCCTGCAGGGAGCAGGGGGTGGCGTGAGGATGGGGTCCCCAGGCTGCTGGGGGCCGGGCGTGGTGGACGGGGTGGTGGGAGAAGCAGGGGAGGTTCCGGACGCACAGCTGCACAGCCTCGGCCTCAGAGAGCAGCGGGGGCGACAGGGGGAGCCCCAGGCCAGGCACAGTCACAGGCAGGGGTAGAGAGGGGCAGATAGGCGGCAGCTCTGCGGGGGGGGGGGGTGTTTATCCGGAGCCTGGTCTGGGTGGTGCCAGGACGCTGATCTGACCGTGCAGAGCAGGGGCCACCTGAACATGAGCGTAAATTCACTTCCCGTCCTGATGTCAAAGATGGGCCCTTTAAGAGATGGTTAGGTCGTGGGCGCGCCACACTCAGGCATGGAGGGACCCGTGCTGGGAGGCAGTCAGTCACTCCGGGGGGTTTGCAGTAAGTCCCGCGCCCTCTCGTGCTGGGATGCCGCCGAGGGCCCTCACCAGGGCCAGCACCTCACTCCTGGACCCCTCAGTCTCACCTGAGAGCCAAACGAACTTTACTTATTTATCAAAGATTTCTTTATGTACTTGAAATATATTTAGAGAGAGGAGAGCCAGTGGGCACGGGGAGGGGGCGGCACGACCACGCGGGTGCACAGGGCGCCTGGCGAGCTCCCCGCGTGCCAGCACCCCCGGCCCTCCCAGGATGGTGAGCTGGGAAGGCGCTGCTTAGCCCTGATTGCAGGGAAACAGGAACTCTCTGTCGCCCCCTCCTGGTGACTTGGATCCTGTTCCCCTCTGTGCCTGGCCCAGTCTGAAGAGTGCTGGTCCCCTGGACCCCGCTTCTCTTAGCCGTCACAGGGCGTTGATTCAGGACTTGTCGCACGGCCTCGCCTTCCGCGGCAGCACCGCACCGTGCCCGCCAGCCCAGCTCCTGGGCCCCAAGCAGCCCCTGGACTGGCCCAGGTCCCTGCAGCAGCCTGTAAGAGCACACAGAGGCCATCCCGCCTCTGGGCGCCCTGATGACCCTGGGCCCCGCCCTCTCCGGGTGTGTGCTTTCCAGACGCATGCGCACCGCAGCTGACCCTGCGCACCCCTCCTATCCCCATCTGCAGCCCAGCCCAGGGCTGCCTGCTCCCTGGGACACTCCCTGCACTGCCCCTCCTTCTATCTGCACACAAATAACCAACTGACATCTCACCTCCTCCTGAGAGCCTCCCCGGATTCCTCCCTCTTAGAAGAGCCCAGCCCTTCCACGTCCCGCACTGTGAGGTCCTGCTTGTTTCCTAGGGCGTGGGCTGCGGGTTGCCTGAGCGCTCATCACCCAGCACCCTTCCTGCTTCAACATGTCGGCCACCAGCACCGCGGCCCTGGGCCTCTGTGTGTCCAGCCCCGGGGAGGCAGAGGTGGGCGGAGACCGCCTCCAGCCCTGGGGAGGGGGTGGCCGGCGGCCCCAGGTGTGGTCTCCCTCGGGGGCTGCCCTTCCCGGGCAAGTGGTCTTTCTTCAAGGCCCAGCCGCTCCAGCCCAGCAGGGGGCGCTGCAGAGCAGGGTTCACTCCCCAGCCCGCGGGTGGCCTGAGCTCCGCCCACAGCATTGCAGCTCCGCTCCCTGCCCCGCCCTGCGCTGCTTCCTCCTGGCCGGTTTCACAGGTGTGCGTGCCTCAGGAGGAGCTCAGCATCAGCTCCCAGAGGGCCCAGCCGGCCACACCGGCTTCCCCCGTGCATCTCTGCGTCTGAGCTCAAGGGGCAGGACACTGGGCAAGCTGGTGAGGGCCCCGTAAGGACCCCCTTTGAGCCTCACCTCTGTAAACCCCGGTTTCCTGGGTGCTGGGTCTGGGGGACAGCAGCCCCGTTTGTGGGGAGACAGAGAGCGCTTCCATGCACAGTTCGCTCCCCAGCGTGGCCTCCTCCCAGCTGGCACTCCGCTTCCAGAGCGCTGCCCCTGGCTCCACCTGCCTGCCTCTCGGACCTCCCACCTCCTCCCAGCCCCATGCCTGAAACCTCACAGATTCCCAGGACGCGGGGCACCCAGGATCCTCAGACCGCCATCCCCCGGCCAGGGTGAGGCAGAGTTCGGTCAGGGAGTTGTGCGCCTCCTTTTCCCTTTTGTCAAATTTCTGGGTTTGGGACCTAATTGCTGACGTGGGCTGACTCCCAGGCACAGCCGGGCCACGGGTATGTCGCAGACGCTTCTCTCGCTGGGTCCAGGTGTCAGAAGGCAGAGCCACTGAGCTTGTGTGTTCAGAGGCCCTGGGGAGGACGGGTGTTGCTTAGCGGACTCTCCTACAGAGCGCCGGCGCGGAGGGGGCGGTCACTAACAGCCCCTAGGTGAGTGAATGGATGGACGGATGGTACTGGGCGGGAGGCCAAGGGAGGAAACCCCACGTGGGTACCCCAGGCCCAGCTCCTATTCCCCGCCCCCTCTAGAACCTGACTCCTCCCCCATCTGTCCATCAAAGGCCTCCATCCCTAGGGGGAAGGGATGACCCAGGACAGATCAAAGACCAAAGCTCCCGGCTTGACTCCCAGGAAAAGGCATGAGAACTACCACTGCGTGCTGGCCAGTGACAGTGATGAAGTCTCTGATCTGCACCAGCAGCGTCACCGGGGCAGCTCCGCTGCTCACCACGTAACAAACACCAAGCAGGAGGACGGTGACCTCGGCTCCTGGATCTGGAGGCTCAGGGCTAATATCGGGTGGCCCCGTTGTCTGTGTCTGCTGAGGGTGGATGCTGGCAAAGGCCGAGCCTGGGTGGAGGAAACACCAGGTGCACAGCGGGCAGAGAAAGGCAGGGAGCCTGCTCTTTCCCTTGGAGCCACCAGCATGAGGTGATGAGGCTCCACGCCCACAACCCCAGCCAGACCAGTGTCCTCCCGTGGGCCCTGCCCTCAGACACCAGGACTGGATCAGGCCTCGGCCCTTAAGCACCACCACAATGACGCTTTGATGTTTAACCGTCTACATGAGTGAGGTAACCAAGACCTGTTCAGATTAGAGCCACCCTCACCATCAAGACCACATTGCCACCTCCATCACCATCATCACCACCACCATCATCAACACCATCATCATCACCACCAACACCATCAACACCATCATCACCATCACCATCATTAACCCATCACCATCATCACCATCATCACCACCAACACCACCAACACCATCAACACCACCATCAACAACATCACCATCATCACCATCATCAACCCATCACCATCACCATCATCACCACCATCATTACCATCACCACCTCCATCACCATCATCACCACCAACACCATCATCACCATCACTACCACCTCCATCGCCATCATCAACACCTTCATCACCATAACTGCCTCTATCACCATCAACACCGTCAACACCATCATCAACACTGTCACCACCATCACCACCATTATCACCATTATCACCACCACCACCACCATCACTACTACCATCATTGCATCCATCATCACCACCTCCTTCACCATCAACACCATCAACCCCATCATCACCATCATCAACCCAGCACCATCTTCACCATCACCACCACCACGATCACCACCACCACCATCCCATCCATCATTGCCACCTCCATCACCTTCAACACCACCATCACCATCACCACCATCACTGCCACCTTCATTACCATCACCACCACCACCACTTTCCGAGCCTGATCACCAATGCCAGTAGTGCCAGCCCCACCCTCAACCACCTCCATCTGCGCCACCTGCGCCTCCTCCTAGTGTAAGGAACATCTGAGCTGGGTGTTGAGGCTGGGTGAGAATTCCCAGGAGGACCAGAAGCAAGTGTGACCAGCCCCCACCCCACGCCAGCTCAGTGTGAGGGGCTGGTTGGGGGTGGAGGAAGCTAAAGGCTGGGCCCTTGGGGAGCGCACAGATGAGGGACAAGGCTGAGCAGGTGGCAGGGACAGGAATGGCAGTTGTCAGTGTTGCCATTTGATCAAAACATTTCTTAACGCTGGCCTTGTCAGTGGTGAAGGTGGCTTCCAAGGCCTCACCTCCCCACTCGCAGGATCTCTCCTCACACAGCCCCCGTGGGGCCCTGACGTCCGTGAGTGCAGACGGGGAAGGATCCTGCCCAGATCCTCTGGGCTGTGCCCAGGGTTCCGAGCCCTCTCCCCTTGCCCAGAGCTGTCAGCCACAGACACAGGGTGCTGGGGGGGCAGCATCCGGTGCGGGCCGCCAGGCGGCTGAGGGCACGGTGATGTTGTCCCGGGTGTCCGATGCCCTTGCTGGGACAAGGGTTCCAGGCCCCTCTCTTTCCTGCCCTGCTTAAGGCAGTGCCAGTGTTCTCTGTGGCCAGTGTCTTCCTGGCTGGCTCTGGGGACACCTTGGGCCCCCAGGGGAGCTGACCACCAGGGCCACCGAGTCTATGATCTCCCTCGTGGTGCTCTATCCGCAGACAGTTCCACGCAGTGAGAACAGGGCCACGCGGCCGACCCCGAGCCTCCAGGGGCAACATCTGAGCCTCCGCAGGGCGTCCTGCTGAGATAGGGGGGGAGGGGGGGCCGGGATCCGATGCCTGCGGCAGAGCCAGGGAGCCGCACACACTCAGGTCTGCGGCAAGAACCGTGGGACCGGCGTGGTCCTGGGCTCCTGGGCTCCCTGAAGGCCAAGCTCAGGTCAAGTGGGGCCGGCAGACGGGCAGCTCTTCTCCTGGCCCCCTCCTTCCCCACGGCAGCCCTGGTGCCGAGTGTGTGTGTGCACCTGGTTGTGTAATGGTGTGGTGACAACCCACTTGTGTCCTTGTGGAAACCGCTCCTCCCCAGGTGCCTGCCGGAGCAGCTGTTTTATCGCCTGTCCCGCTCTGCCCCTGTGCCCACAGGCGTTTGGCCCAGGAAGAGGCACCTGGACCAGGCAGGGGTGAGGTGGGTCTCAGGATCAGGGTTTCGGGTCAGAGAGAGCACCGGCAGGGGGTGGAGGCAGCCACTGTCAGACACAAACCGCAGGAGCTGCTGCCAAGTGACTCAGCTGGCTATGCAGGACTGCCTTCCTCAGAATTGCGCTGTGTGGCTGCGGGCGAGGGCTGACCCAGGAGAGGGTGCGTGGGTGGGAGGTGGGGGCTCCGCAGGGCCAGGCTGCTCTGAGGCCATCATGGCCCCGGCTCTCTCTCTCGGCACCTGCACCTGCCGCGCCCCTGTGGTTGTGGAGCGGCATCTGAGCTGCGGCTCCTCCTGATCCCCCAGCCTCCTCCCTGGGCCTCCGCAGGTCCCGGGCCAGGGGACAGTGCCAGCACCTTCACAGTCGCTCTGTCACTCGGACGCCAGCTCTGCCTCGTCCCTGTGTCCCGTCTCGACCCCAGGTTTTCTTCCCTCCACCTGCCCTGCTGAACCGCAGTGGCCCTGGGCTGACCGCCAGACCGGGGACAGGGGCCCGTCACAGCCTCCCATGCTCTCCTGGGCCCCTGCAGCAACCCTGACCTCCCAGCACTCACGGTAGAGGACGCCGATGGCAGAGAGGATGGAGGCGGCACACAGCCACGACACGGAAGGCGGGGTCGGTGGGGTGGCCACCACGGCTCACTCACCCAGGCTTTCCCGAAGCTCCAGGACCTGCAGCTGTCACCTGCTAGCCCACAGCAGCCTCGGTGACACCTGTCACCCCTTCCCCCCTTGCAAGGCCCCGTGGGGCTGGGCTCCTCTCCCACCTGCCCTGCCAGCCCGGGACGGGACAGTTTCATCCGAATTCTGCAGGGTGAATAAGCAGAGCCGGGGGGGGGGGGGCAGGAAGTTTCCAGAGCTTCAGGAACCCCCTGGGGGCTGAGCCTCTGTCAGACCAGGTCCGTCTGACCCACAATGCACTGCCCTCCCCTGACACGCTGCGCCCCCCGTGGTGCCAGTGTGGGCAGGCACCTGAGTTCTCGGCCCCACTCGTGTTCTCTGTCTCCCGGGGTCTGGGATCTGCCTCCAGCAAAGACGTCACGTGCCCCAGGGGCAGGTGCAGCAGTGGGAACCTCGGGAGGTGATGGCCGGATGTCCACAGACCCGCAGAGCAGACACATGGGCCAGCAGGGGAAATAAAGTCATCCTGGGGGTGCCAGGGCTGTGTGAAGACCGAGAGGGGCCTGAGGATCCCTTTAGCCGATGGAGAGTTTCTAGGTGACAGTGGAGCAAGGCCCCCACCACCCAGGATGGCGCCAACAGCATGGGCAGCGGGCCGCCCCCCCCCCCCCAGGCCAGAGTGACAGGGTCGGGGAGGAACAACAGGATGAGGGGAGGCATGGGTGGGCAGAGAGCTGTCATGCAGCTGGCTCCGAGGGTGCAGGAGACCACTGGATTTCCCTGTCCAGGCCTGTGTGAAGGCCTGGGGGAGGGGCAGGGGGGGGCTTTGCAGGGAGGGCAAGGGATCTATGTCAGGGAGTTGGAAGCTGGCCAGGGGTCTTCATGCCAGGACGGAGGCTGAGACCAGATTGCAAGGCGTCTTACTTGGAAAGTTTAGATGGTTCATGGGGCGGGTGATGGGGAGCCATTGCAAGTTTTTGAACAATAGCAGATCTGATAGCTAGAATTTGCAACAATTCCTCTTGGTAGCAACACAGAAATTGGTCCACTGGGGAAGGACCCAGCCCAGGACCTGGGTCAGGACAATGTTACTTTGACTCAGACAAGAGGTGTGAAAGGTGGGGCCCAGGAGGAAGGAGGAGGGAGGGAAGTGAGCCTGAGAATGGGCGGGGCGGCAGGACACAGGTGCACCAGGGGGCCTCCCCCAGAGAAAGAGCCCTGGGAGCTCCAGGCTCCACTGGCCCCATGGCCCCTTCTCCAGGCAGCCTGCCCAGACTGCCTGGTGCTCTGGGTCCCCTGACCCCTTCGGCACGGTGCCCCTGGGGTTTCTGGTCCTCTCCTGCTCGTGGCTTCTCACCTCCACCTGACCCTCTCCCTGTCCTGGCAGGAACACATCGCCGGCCCCCATGCACCTCCCAGGCTCGTCACTGTCAGCCTGGACACCGCTCTGCCGGCCTGAAGACCCAGCAACCTGGCCTCTGCCTGGAGGCCTGGGTCCCTGCTGCTGGGGCCTCCGCCTCCGGCCGCACCCCCACCCCTGGGCAGGACCGGCCCCGGACTCCCAGCAGCCAAGGAGGTCCTGACTCTGCCGACCATGGCCTCAAAGCTCCACCACCCGCCTGTCTCCAGCATCCACCCGCCACCACCCTGGAAATCCCTCGGCCTCGAACTGCCCGCCAGCTCCTAGGTACGGACCTTGGCCCTGGGAATAGACCCACTGAGTCCAGGAACGGCCTCACCCACAAGCCCTGCCATGGACATCCACGTGGACTCCATCCACATCCCACGGTACCCCCACCCCCAGAGCCCCAGCCCAGCCCTTCAAGGCTGCCTCCAGGCTCCCACCCAGGGCTCCAGCCCCGCCCAGTCCCCTCCCCACCCCGGGTGGAGTTCTCAGCATTCTTCTCCCTCCAGTGGCAGCTGGACTGCGGGGGTGAGTCACAGGGCCAGGGCTGGCTGAGCGCCTGCCTGGTAGCCCAGCACCGGCTCTGCCCACGTGGCTGGCACACGGGCCCTCCTGTGGTCGGAGGTGGGTGGGTGTGGGAGGTGGCGGGGATGCCTCTGTGGAAATGTTTGCTCCATGCCCCAGCCCTTGGGGGTTGCTGCCTGAAACACCCATCGCCCGGCAGTGTCGTCTGAAAGGATAATTACAGTGCGTGTGCTAAGAGGAACAACAACCGTGGGAATAACACAGCAGCACAACCAGCCGCCACCGATGCCTCTGCGCGCCAGGCCAAGGCCAGGGCTTTGCAAGGATTATCCGACTTGGCCTCTCTGTACTGGGGGGACTAGGATTGGCCTCCATTTTACAGCTGAGCAAGTTGAGGCACGGTGCTGCGGAATCCCTGGGTGCTCCAGGAGTCTGGCCCCTACGCAGCTGCTGTCCTCAGACCCGCGCCCCTCCCAGGGTCCGAGTGCCCCAGGAAGTCACCTGCGCTTTGACAGCAGGGAAACCATTTTTGGTGTTGAGAAGTAACAGAGGGGCCGAGCAGCGGAGCTCCCCCGGGCAGCCACTCGGGCGTACGGAGCCTGCGGGAAGCGGCTGGCGGCTGTCGGGGGTCCAGGTTGACGGATCTCAAGCTGAGCGCCCAGTCACCTTTTAAAAACTTCATCCCAGAAGGAAGGAAAATGACAGCTCCTGGCCCAGCCCTCAGGGACCCCGCAAACTCCTGATGTCCTGGAGCCACCTGGACTGGGCGCTGAGGGTTTCCCCGGCGTTGACAAGCACCAGGCGGATGGTGCTCCCAGGGGGTTTCCCAGAGCTCCTCCCCTTCCACAGCCCAGAAAACCGGGTCCTGGCAGGTGGAGTAGCCTGGGGGGGGGGTCGCAGAGCAGAGAGGAGCAGGGCGGGGTCTGTACTCACTATCCTACTCCAGTGGCATCCTCTGGCCCCCACCCTCCCATCCTCTCTCTCTAATCCCCCTCCCGGGGCTTTCCTCCCTGCCTCAGATTCCAGGGGCTCCACAATGTCTTTCTGTGCCCATGTCACAGGTCTCCGCTATCAGCCATTCACGCTTTAGTGTGAGCTAGTCTCAACCCCACACTCTGTCTCTGCACAGCACTGGTTTCAGCAGACACGCAGTAGCAGCTCAGAGGTCACCTCGGCAAACAGCAGTGACCTGAGTGCCCCAAACACATGACTCCACCAGCCCCTGTCTTTGTAGCCTGGAGGGGGAGGGGCCAGGAGTGAGCCAAGGGCAGTGTGCCTCCTCCCGTGTGCACAGCGAGCCCAGAATGGCTGCCCCACACCTGCCTTCTGCACCACCCTCGTGCTGTGTGTGTGGCCCGTGGCTGGTCTCAGACAACACTGGGCAGCGCGTGGAACTTTCCAGAGAATGGAGGTACTGGCTTGTGTGTCTCCCTCCACTACTCCACCCGCACGGCCCAGCTGCCCAGCCCTGTGAAGGGGCCTTTCCCCTGGTCTCGGGCAATCAGCCACTCTGTCGCCCAGACTCTGGAAACTCAGGCATAACCGTCTGTCTCCCGTGCTGCCCACAGCACTCAGAATAGTTATAGGAGGACGCGCGTCTTCCTGCACTGGCTCCACTGCTCCAGGCCTGGGCCTGTCCCAGCATTCCACTGGGGCTGCCCCACACTGGGTCTGCATCTCACACCTGGTGAGGCCCGGGCTGGACACTGGGCAATGACTCCACTGGGCAGAACCAGCAGCCTCTCCTGTCCTCCTTGCTATTACCATCATTATTAATCCCCATCATCGCTATTACTGTGATTATTTCTAATTGTTCCTAATGCACCTCCTTTACGCTGGCCATTGTGTTTGTCTGGGCTGCTATGACTTGGAGAGGTGGACGAGGCAGGGCTAGTCCCTCTGAACAGACGGGGACAGGGACGTGACCTGGTGAGGTAGCCCAGCCTATGCGTGATGGCTCTGGCTTGAAGACCTCTGCCCAGCCCAGTGTCACCCTGGATCCCTGAGGACCAGACCGGTGAGCCGGTGCCACCCTCCTGGAGGCCTTGACATGATTCGATGAGCCTCCCCCCACCGCCCATGGGTGCAGGTCATGTTGAGCGCACCCCCCCCCTCAGGATCAGACCCCTCCTCGATGCCCTCCATGCCCTTCCCCTCCCATCTCCTGTCTGTCCCCAAGGCCAGGGACAGGGAGTGCGACAAGACTGCCATTGATGGCAGCGTCAGGTCCCAGGTGTGAGGTCCCTCCACCCCCCGTCTCCCCAGCGCCGGGCAGGCTGCACCTCACTCCGCCCTCGGTGTGCAGGCAGTGGGATCCGAAGGCTGCAACTGGAGAGGAGACCGAGAGATGAGAGGCGGGTGTTAGGCACAGCTGTAGCCGCCTGGGACACCCACACCCATGTCTGCCTGCCTGGGTTCGGGTCCCAGTTCTGCTCCAAGTCCAGCTTCCTTCTGCTGCGCACCTGGGAGGCGGCGGGTGATGCTTAAGCTCGAGGGTCCCGCTCCTGGCACTTGGGCAGTGAACCAGAGGGTGGCAGAGCTTTCTCTGTCTCTGTGTTTCACACATAAATTAGAGGAAGAAGCCAGCCTTGTGCCTTGCACACCTGTGCTATTTCCCCCTGGTTCTGGGCAGGGAGCACCCGAGGCTGATTGCCTGTGACCTCCACAGCCTCCTGTCCCCCCTGCTGTGAACCTGCTGGCACTGCTGGAATCCAATGAGAAAGCCTCAGCCCTCACTTGGACAGACGGAATCACCTCCGCCAAGAAGCCCTCTGAGCTTGCGTGGGAGGCCCCTCTCCCCTGGGGCTGCCCGAGGCTTTGCTGAGGCCTCCGTGTAGCCTCAGCCTCGGAGTCGGCCCTTTGCGTTCTCTGTGGGCTCAGGCCAGTGGGCCTGGGCTCCGTCTCTGTCCCACGCTGGCTCGCAGGCTGTCAGGTAGGGCTCCACCCACCTTCCAGCTCTGGTACTGCACTGGGGATGCTCAGGAGTAGGCATACGGGAGAGGGGAGTGGGGCCCCTTCCTGGCTCAGAGAACAGAGAGCTGCGCTGGTGCCTGCCCCAGCCCCCTGCTCGGCTGCGGGACCCACGGGGCCCATGCTGCAAGCCACCCAGGAGCCGTCATGGGCCAGCAGTGCTCCTCGGAGGGTGATGGAGGCACCCTCGTCGTCCCCGGTTTCTCCCGAACTGTCTCCACCCACATTTAATTTTTTTCTTCATTTGTAGCCAGAAATTCTTATGAGGATGTATACCACTTAACAGCCAACAGACTACTACCCCACAACTGTCTCCCAAGCTGTGCAGTGGACCAAGTCTCTCCCTCATAGACTCGTGGGAAGAAATGTGCGTGTGTGTGTGTGTGAGTGCGTGTGTGCAGGTGTGCACACACATGTGCGTGAGAGTGTATGGGGGGCTTCAGAAAGTTCATGGGAAAACAAAATGAAAAGATCATGTTCATTTTCCATCGGCTCTTTGAAGCCTCTCAAATACATGTGTGTACACATGCACACGTGTGTTTGTACACATGCACACATGTGAACACGTGTGCGCATGAGAACAAGTGTTGCCAAAGTAAAACGGGTGGGCTTATCACAAAGGCAGAACATCCTAAAATCGCAACGGAAACTCTTCCTCCCACGAATGCTTTTCTGACATGTCTGCTCTCTTGTCTTGTTGTTCTGCCGTTACACTAGAATCCGGCCCCGGCTGGGATGGCGTGCAGGGCAGACTTGGGGTCCCCGGTATTCCGGGTGCAGTTGAAGAACTGGTGGCAGTGTGGCTTCCAAGAGAGGTTCCCTCAGACACGTCGGTGACCCCGCGCACCCATCACCCATGGGCCAGGGGCTGAGATGAGCGGCAAGGCGAAGGGTGGCTGCCCCAGACACCGGGTGAATGCCGAGCCCTCCATGTGGCGCCCAGCACGGGAGCCCAGACTCAGGGACCTCCCTGAGCTCGGGGCTGGGGTGGGGAGGCAGAGCCACCCATGACAGCGTCTGAGCCGTGTGGCTGGTGCTCCACACGCCCACCCCTCCCTGCCCCCAGGAAGGAATCTGGGGTGGAGGATCCCACTCAGTCACCAGGAGGTCAGGTCCTAGAGCAGGCCTGGGCGGATGTCATCCAGGTTTCTAAGCAGGCTCCACTCCCCGCTGCCTCCGGGGCCCACCAGCTGCCCAACACGGGGGTCCCAGCCAGGCAGCCCATGTCGAGGGATCCACAGAGCGCCTACCGTGTACCCAGCGCAGCCCCTTTGTGTTGGGGGAGGAGGAGCAGGGCTGAGGAAGGGAACACCCAAACGGGTCGTTCTCAGGCGTGGGGCCTTCAAGGATGTCTGGCCAGGCTGACCCGGCGGCAGGCGGAGGTGGCAGAGGCAGGCCGGACAGGGCATGGGCATCAAGGCTGTGGGGTCCATCAAGGCTGTGGGGTCCAGGCGAGCCTGCTGGGAAACCGGAAGCTGCAGGACGAGGACAGAGCGCTGGGAAGCAGGGAGCAGCTGGATCCTGGGAAAGCCAGGAAGAGTGACCCAAGGGGAGGCGGGCCGGGGAGCCCAGGCCAGGCTGGGGGTGTGTGTGCGAGCGGAGTGCCAAGGGCCCGAGTGGCCACTCAGGCGGGCGGTCGTCCTGCTCCCTTCCCCTGCAGGCTGGCAGCAATGCCCTGGGCCGTGGCACAGGCTGGCAGCAATGCCCTGGGCCAAGGTGCAGGCTGGCAGCAATTCTTGGGCCGTGGCACAGGCGGGGAGCAATGCCCTGGGCCGTGGCGCAGGCTGGCAGCAATTCCTGGGCCATGGCGCAGGCTGGCAGCAATGCCCGGGCCGTGCTGGCTGCCAAGGTGCTGTGGCCACAGCTCTCGTTCGTGGTCTCAGAGCTGTTGGCTACAATAGCAATTCTGAACCGGAGGCTGGGGCCTTGCTGGTTTTCTGGCCATAGGAACCTCAGTCTTTGTGTATGTAGAATGGGCCTACATGCTGGCACGGTGGCTCAGTGGGTTAAGCTGCCACTGACGCTGGCCTCTCCTACTGGAGCACTGGTTGGAGTCCCAGCTGCCCTGTGTCTGATCCAGCTGCCTGCTAATGCACCTGGGAAAGCAGTAGAGGATGCCCAAGTGCATGGGTCCCTGCCGCCTACATGGGAAACCAGGATGGAGTTCCAGGCTTCAGACTGGCCCAGCCCTGGCCACTGGGGCCATCTCGGGAGGGAACCAGTGAATGGAAGATCTCTCTATATCTATCTGTCCCCCACTCTCTCTCCCTGTCACTTTGCTTTTCAAATAAATAAATAAATGAATAAATCTTATTTTTTAAAGATTTGCTTTTTGAGAGGTGGAGTTACAGAGGCCGAGAGAGAGAGAGAGAGAGAGAGAGAGAGATTTTCCATCCGCTGATTCACTCTCCCAGTTGGCTGCAATGGCTGGAGCTGGGCAGATTTGAAGCCAGGAGCCTGGAGCTTCTTCCAGGTCTCTCACGTGGGTGTAGGGGCCCATCTTCTGCTGCTTTTCCAGGCCATAGCAGAGAGCTGGATCAGAAGTGGAGCAGCTGGGATTGTGCCCATCTGGGATGCCGGCACTGTAGGTGGTGACTTTACCTGCTATGCCACGGTGCTGGCCCCATGAATAAATCTTATTTTAAAAAATCTTTTAAAAATGGATCTAGTCTTACCCAACTTGTAAAGTTTCTGTGAAAAAGAATATATATTAGCTCTAGGATATATAATAGCATGTCAAAGTGCCCTGGTCTGCAGGAATACGGATGCAGAAGAAAATAAGACAAAGAGAATGAGAGGCAGGAAGTCAAAGCCCCCACCGCACGTGCACGCGCGCACACACACACACACACACACACTTGCAGGTTTCGATGCACAGGTGCACGTCCTGACGTGTGAGGTCGCCCCCTCTCTGTCCTGCACTCATGGTCCATGTGGTCATTGTCCTGTCTGTGCATGCTGTCGAGGTGTGATACCCCATGGGACCGGCACATCTGTGCTTCCTTTCATGGGGTCTGGCTTCTGTGTCGTTCCCGGGGCTTCTATGTCATTCCCAACCTAACCTTACTTATTTTCTTAGGTTCTTTACATGGGAAGCTTTCAGCATTTTATACTAAAATCTCTTCAGGGTAACCCAGGATCTTGCTCCAGATTACTTTATTTTTTTTATTTATTTATTTGACAGGTAGAGTTACAGACAGTGAGAGAGACTGAGAAAAAGGTCTTCCCTCCATTGGTTCACTCCCCAAATGGCCACAATGGACGGAGCTACGCTGATCTGAAGGCAGGAGCCAGGTGCTTCTCCTGGTCTCCCATGGGGTGCAGGGCCCAAGCACTTGGGCCATCCTCCACTGCACTCCTGGGCCACAGCAGAGAGCTGGACTAGAAGAGGGGCAGCTGGAACTAGAACCCGGTGCCAGAACCCGGTGCCCAAATGGGATTCCGGTGCCACAGGCAGAGAATCAACCTAGTGCCAGCCCCTCAAGATTACTCTAAAGTGTTAATTTTCTCCTTAATTGTTTATTTAAATAATCTGTTGATTTATAATTACCTAATAGGTTCCCCAATTGAAGCTTGGACTCAGTGAATAGTTACAGTTTTTCACTAACTCAGTTTTTTAGTTTTAATTAATTAATTTTCATTTTATTTGAAAAGCAGAGAGACAGTGAGAGATCTTCCATTTGCTGGTTCACCCCTCACCCCCCAAATTTCCTGCAATGACCAGGGCTGGGCAAAGTCAACGCCAAGAGCCAGGAGCCAGGAGCCAGGAGCCAGGAGCCAGGAACTCCGTCCAGGTCTTCCATGTGGGTGGCAGGGACTCATATATTTGAACCACCATCTGCTGCCTTTTGCATTAGCAGGAAGCTGCACTGGAGGTGGAGTAGCTACGACTCAACCCTGGGTACTGTGAGACGGATGCCGCAGCCGGGCTGGGTGGTTAAGTCAGCCTCCGCCTCGCTGCTCCGAGACAAGGTCGGATGCGTTCTGATGTGAGCTGGGCTCTGCAGCCTCTCACACTCAGGATCACTGGTCCTTGTGGCTGCCTGTGGTGAGCATCAGTTGTGAATTTTGCAAACAACACAAGGGAGAAGTCACCAGGAAACATGGAGATTAAACCTGGGACGGCACTGGAATCACTCGCTCGCTCGCTCGCTCTCTCCATGGTACTGTCCGTGGACATTTGGTTTGGTTCTGCTCTGGGCTGGTGTCTAAAGCCACCTGGAACACTTCCCCACATGTCCTTGTGGATCCACACACTCGCCTCTGCAGGGGACAGACCCTGAGGCCTGACTGGTGGGTCATGGGGTAAGCAAAAATCTCTTTCACGGCTCCTGCCAAGCAAGTTTCCAGAGCTTTGTGCCAGGTTGCCCCTCCCTCCCCCCACCCCCTGCCCCGCCCAGTGTAAGAGTTGCACCTGCCCCGCACCTGCTGCTGTCATCTCGTTCACTGTAGCCGTCCAGGTGGGGGCGCAGTGGGGACTGATGGAGGTTTGCTTTGCATATTACTGATGACTGATGATGCTGAGCACCTTTTTAGATGCTGTCATCTGAATACCTTTTTTTGTAAAGTATCTGTTTAAGACTTATCCAGGGGCCGGTGCTGTGGCATGGCAGATGAGGCCGCTGCCTGAAGTGTTAGCATCCCATATAGGTGCCTGTTCGAGTCCCGGCTGCTCCACTTCCGATCCAGCTCCATGCTGTGTCTTGGGAAAGCAGCAGAAGATGGCCCCCAAGTCCTGCATGGGAGACCCAGAAGAGGCTCCTGGCTCCTACCTTCAGTTCCGTGCAGCTCTGGCCATTGCAGCCCATGGGGAGTGAACCAGCGGATGGAAGACACCTCTCTCTCTCTCTCTGCCTCTCCTCTCCCTGTGTAACTCTGACTTTAAAATAAATAAGCAAATCTTTTTAAAAATAAATACATCCAGGCCGGCGCCGCGGCTCACTAGGCTAATCTTCCACCTTGCGGCGCTGGCACTCTGGGTTCTAGTCCCGGTCGGGGCGCCGGATTCTGTCCTAGTTGCCCCTCTTCCAGTCCAGCTCTCTGCTGTGGCCAGGGAGTGCAGTGGAGGATGGCTCAAGTCCTTGGGCCCTGCACCCCATGGGAGACCAGGATAAGTACCTGGCTCCTGCCATCGGATCAGCGCGGTGCGCCAGCCGCAGCGCGCCGGCGGCAGCGGCCATTGGAAGGTGAACCAATGGCAAAAGGAAGACCTTTCTCTCTGTCTCTCTCTCTCTCTCACTGTCCACTCTGCCTGTCAAAAAATTTAAAAAAAAGAAAAATAAATACATCCAATTTTTTTTAGTTGAAAGGCAGAGAGACAGAGAGAGAGATCTTCCATCCACTGGTTCACTCCCCTCATGTCTGCAACAGCCAGGGCTGGGCCAGGCCAAATACAGGAGCCAGGAGCTCCATCCAGATCTCCCATATGGGTGCAGGAGCCCAGGCACTTGGGCCATCCTCTGAGGCTTCCCCAGATGCAGTAGCAGGGATCAAAAGCAGAAGAGCAAGGGCTCAAAGAAGCACTCCCAAATGGGATGTAAGCATCGTATACAGCGGCTTAACTCACTGGGCCATGAAGTCCACGCCCACGATTTCCTAAGTTCAGTGTTGTAGCAGCCAAGAGGGCTGCACAAACAGGCACGCGTATGGGATGCGGCGTTGCAGGCAGTGGCTTGGCCTGCTGTGCCACAGCACTGGCCCCAGGCTGCAGCCTCTTGGATGCATGTACAGGCTCCTGCCTTCATCTTTCACCGCGGCCTCTCCCTGCCTGTCTCCCCCATGGCAGTCTGTCCTGGAGCAAAACGCGTCTAGGGCAGCAGGCAGGTGTGGGCCTCAGACTCACGGGCCTCACCCTGTCATTAGTGGGCCGGATTTTTCCGTTCAAACCCAGGACGCAGATTCTGGGTCAGGTCCGCCTTGCTGGCTCTCACGCTCCACCTCTGCAGCCTCGGCCCCCATCAGACCCCTGCCCGTCCGTCCTTCCTGCCTGCAGCCCCTTGGTGAACAGAGCTGGGCGGCCAGGCCTCTTGGCTCGTGTCTGCTGCCACACAGCGTGCAGACAGGCCTTGCTCCCCGGGCTGCGGGTGGACGCCGGTCAGCAGCTCTCTGATTGCAGCAACTTCAAAGCCTTATGTCTCCATGGCCTCCATGGTCTGGGCCGTGACTCTACCAGTTGGTGGCTGAAGCAGCTTTGGGGAGTGAGCCAGGGGTGCCTTTCCCAGAAGCCCCTGGGTCACCTGCTGTGCAGAGCACGAGAGCAGCAGCCCCACGGAAGGAAAAGCCCACGCGTGTGTGTCCCGGGGCCCGCGTGGTGCTGTGGTTGCACAGTAGCCATTAGGAAGCACCACTTTCCGGGCAAGGAATATTCCAGCGACTTTCTGCCCACTGGCGTTCATGGGACTGAGTAGGAACAAGGCAGGCCCAGGGGCTTGGCGCTCCTCCACGCCAGGCTGTCCAAGGCGTCGGGAGATCTCAGACATCACCAGCCTCCTTCTGTGTGCTGAGACCGAAGATGACAGTCGCATGTGACGCTCAATTTTTAAAAATTAATTCTAAATCAATTCAATCTTTAAAAATTAAATTGAAGATGAATTCTAAACACCTGCTCCTGAAAGACAGTCTGGAAAAAAAATACAGAAACATAAGGAGGAAAAAAAAACAAAAATGAAGAGCAAGCCGCCTACCCTGCAGCAGGACAACTCTGCGGGAGACAGTGACTTTGCTAAGTGCTCACAAACGCCGAAGCGCGCGGCCGGCTCCTCTGAGGCCAACCAGAAACTGCAGTCCGTCCTCTGCCCCTCTTCCCCAGGACTCACTGGAGCTAAGGGGTAGAGCTGACATTTGGGGCGCATGTGAAGCAGAAAAGGAGGAGGTGGGGTAAAAAGGAAGGACCCCCAGGAACTGCAGTGCGCAGCCCCACCCCTCCCCAGAGGCGGCGGCGCGGTGCTTGGGCAAGGTCGGGCTCCGGGCTGGTCCCTAGCAGAGGGTTCCAGCCCCTCAGACCCAGGCAGCAGTTGGGAAACAGCAGTTGCAACAGATCTGAGTGGACTTCATTAGGGAAGCCCCCGCCCAGTGGGCGCGGCCAGCACATATCTCCCCCAGGGAGGCAGCGCAGCCAGCTCCTTGGAACCTCGGCCGCTGGCCCCCGCAGGCCGGCTGCTCCTGTTGGCCTTTGCTCCGCGCCTCCACGACACCATGGCGGCCTAGCGCATAAAGCGAGACGGGCAGACCCAGTGGGCCGGCTGGCAACTTCTCCCGCATGCGCTGTGAGTACCAGCTTCTGCTCGAGGCAGGACCCGGTGCCGAGGTGGGTGTAGCAAAGATTCTGGAGGAGTTTCTGATTCTGGGGGGCCCCTGGGGTTCTCTGGGCATCTTTGGGGAGACTCGCATTCCCTTCCAGGACTAATTTCTGTTTTTTTCCTAGAGGAGAAACTGGGGGTGGGGTGGGGATGGGGTGGTCTCAGGAGATAAGACAGCCCCCGCCCCACCACCGACTCAGCTCTGGCCGGAGTCAGCCTGGCCCGCGGGCTGTTTGTGTATCTTCCCCTTCCCATGACCAGGGCTGTGCCCACCCACTCGCGGCAGCACGGAGAGGTGAGGCCGGATCCCCTGGTCCCTGCGTGTTGCACAGTCGCCATTGGGGCCCCACTCTGGGCTGTCACTGAAGCACTCGTGCCCTTGCCTCCTGCTTGAGCCCCTCTGGGTCTTGGCGTCCCCCTTAGTGGCGCAAGTGGAAGCCATTGGAGAGAATGGCATCGGGCCAGGCGAGGAGCTGGGGATTCTTGAGGGCTGGACACATCCAGGGGCAGCGGTGAGCGTGGCCTCCCAGGAGTGCGAGCTCCGGGCTCTGCTCCAGAGTCGTGGCCGTTCCCAGCCCAGGGTGCAAGTGCCCAGCCTGGCGCCCAGCAAGGACTCCAAGGAGTCCTTAAAAGCCAGAAGGGAGAGACCCACAGGGTGAACCAGAGCGTCCGTGGGGCATCTAATGTTTTGGTCCCCTGGGTCTGAGGAGGGGTCACAGCACCTTCCCTGGTGGGTCAGCTGTGTCACAGCGGTGGGGGTGGAGAGGGAACCGTCAGGACGGCCATGCACCGGGCCTCTGAGGTGCACAGTGGAAGGCGCCGGACATCACGCCCAGCTCCGTGGCACCCTGTGTGTTCCACCGCTTTGCGTTATGCTTCCCCCAACTGCTGGCTGCAGGTGGGAAGCACTTTCTAGAATAGTGAGTATTGTCACTGAGAATACTTGTACCTGGGGGTTCTCAGTCTGTGGCTTTGACCAAAGGGAGCACGACTTTATCTGGGGGAAAATAATTGTATCTGTAACTGAACACGTACAGGTTATTCCCTAAACAGCGCAGTGTAATCACTCCGTCCACAGCACGGAGATGCTGTCAGGTTCTGTAAGTCACCGGGAGGAGGGGGAGTCTACATAAGGTGTGCCGGCTCCACGCAGGCACTTCCCCACTTCACGGAAGGGACCTGCGCACCTGCTGTCTGGGCATCTCCGTGGTCCTGCGGGCAACCCCGTGGATTCAGGATGGCCTGGTCATTGGATCTGCTGTCTCCTCTCCTGGGCACTCTGGGAAGGGGTTCCAGTGACTCAGGGTTTCAGAACAGAGCCTGCGGGGCGGCAGGGAGAGAGGCCGCCAGGGGACCCCGCCCCCCTGGGACCAGCTCCACAGTGACTTGAGGTCACCGGTGCTCCTTGTCCAGAGGGCTTCTCCCTGGCTGAGGTCTGTCTTCAGGAGGAAGGAAGAGGAGGAAACTGTTTTCTCAAACGAGTAGGGACCAGTGCTGTCAGGGCCAAACGGAAGTGCCGGGGTCGTAGCCTTGTCAGCCCATGGGTTCCCCACAGGGCTCAGTTTCTGTCTTGCTCTCTTTCTTCTTGATTTTATTTTCATTTAATGAATTGCTTTTATTCTGCGTGACTACCAGATACACACATTGCGACCTACAGAAACCAGCACAGAATTGCCCAACGCCGGAGAGCAAGCTGGCAACTGATTGGGAAATAACCAGTCACTCAGCTATTTTAATTGATGGAATAAAAAAAAGTAGCCTGCTCAGGTATCTAACCCATCTGACAAATTTGGGTCAATTTAGGGCCTGTGCCGACAGGTAGAGAGGCCCAGGATGGGGCCGGTGTTGGCACGGGGATGGGGTGGGGGAGGGGTGACTGCGGTGAACAGCTAGCAGCGGTACAGTTCAGAAAATGCTTCCGGCAGTTCCCTTCCCTCTCTGGCTCTGCCCCGCCCTGCTGCCTGCTGGGCACAGCCTACGTCAGCTTACCTAACAGCCGTGCACCCCGGCTGGCTGGCAAACCCACCGCTGAGAGCGCGCTATCAGCTCCTTGAGTGACGCATCTCAACTCCTCCACCGCTTTTAATCCAGGCAATGTTTGTAAACCTCCAGCCCATGGAGCCCGGAGAGTGCGGGCTGTCCATTGTCTGGTTTTGTGTGTGTATTTGAAGCATCCTGCGTGAATCTCTCTCGTATAACCTATTCTCACCCAGACTTCCTTTTGCATCACCAGTGGTTTTTAATTTTTATCTCCAAGCAGCGTGCGGGCTGCTTAGAGAACACCTTGGTTCAGCTGGGGCAAGTCCTTTCCGGAGTGACGTGTGGCCATGAAGGGGAGGTGACAGCACCAGACTCCTGGTCACTTGTAGTCCTGGCCTTGGCGGGGGGATTCTGGCATCTGTGAAAATGCTTTTGGCTTCGGGGTGCTGACCATGGAAAAGTCTAGAAGTAGGGCGGGCTCTGGGTTCAGCTTTCGCGGCAGCCCTGGCTCCTGTGTCTCTACAAAGCCCTGTTTGCCCCACCTCCTGCTATGGCTTCGTCTTAGTGACTTCCCTGGTGGCACCTTAGTCCGTGGCTGCCACACTTCCTCGCCCAGGACTCCCAGCATTCCAACCGGCAGCCCTGAAATTCACCCCATCAGGTCACTTGAGTCCTAGGGCTTGCCCCGATTGGGTTGGTTCTGTCTCTGGACTCAGTCACCAACAGGGAGCTGAGATCGCTGTCCGTAAGTCAGCACCTCCCTGAGCTGCGCATGGGGCCCTCCCTGTTCCTAGGGCACATGGGCTGCCAGAGGGCGGGGCTGACCACTGTGGGCAGAAAGGAGGGGAAAGGAGAGTGGGTGCTTGGAGCACACGGGGCGGTGGCCACAGTCCCATGAACTCCTTGAAGTCCTGTGTCAGCCGTGACAAAGCTGCATCTACTGTGCCTTGCTTCCAAGGGTGGAGGCACAGAATTTGGGGACGGGGGGGGCGGGCACTGCGAGGTCCAGGCCAGCGCAAGGTGATTCACCTGTTCATTCAGTCCGCCAGGAGGGGCCTGCTCCGTGGTCTTCCTTTACAGTTGGTTCACCCTCCAATGGCTGCTGCGGCCGGCGCACTGCGCCGATCCAGAGCCAGGAGCCAGGTGCTTCTCCTGGTCTTCCCTGGGGTGCAGGGCCCAAGCACTTGGGCCATCCTCCACTGCACTCCTGGGCCACAGCAGAGAGCTGGCCTGGAAGAGGGGCAACCGGGACAGAATCCGGCACCCCGACCGGGACTAGAACCCCGTGTGCCGGCACTGCAGGTGGAGGATTAGCCTAGTGAGCTGTGGCACTGGCCATGGGCTGCTTCTAAGGCCACACCCTCCACACACCCGAATCCAGACTCAGGCCATGGCCCTGGGCAACCTCATCTAAAGCAGTGGGAGCAGCCTTCACTGTTGAAGGGCTCACTGTGTTCCGTGGACTCCAGACGTGGAAAGGTGCCAGTTACAGGGAGAAAAAACACAATGAGCGATGCAATCAGACAGAGAAACCTGCCCGATTCTGCCTATAAATTGGTCTAAAAGTCCCTGGCATCGTCAAGCCCAGTGAGAGACAGCATTCTGGCTCTTTAGCAGACCACACACCTGTCCACTCTCTGTGGCGCTAAGGGCGGGGCTCCAGGGAAGAGAGTACTTGGTCTGCCCAGGGCTCACGGTGCTGATGGGAGGTGTCCCAGCCGAGAGCGTGGTGGGAGCAGCACCCTGGAGTCAGACTTGGCTTTTGACATCATCCTGCTCCCTCCCTGGCAGGGCTCTGGGGAAGGATTCTCGGCCAGCGGGCATGTGCCACTTAGAGACTGACGATCTTAGAAAAGGGCTTGATTTTGGCAAATCCATCAGAATCTTTTGGCCACAAGGAAATTAAAAAAAAAAAAAGAAAGAAAGAAAGAAAGAAAGAAAGAACGAACTCAAAGCAGCCAACACCAAAAGGGAAATTTGTTAGCTCTTAAGACTTGGGAGATGGAGTGGTGGGTTAGTCCATTTCTCGTTGCTATAGCAAAACAGCATAACTTTAGAAAGGAAAGCGGAGTATTTAGCTCGCAGTCCCGGAGGTTCAAGGGCAAAACCCTGGCCTCTGCTTGGCTCTGTGCAGCCTCATTGGGGATGGAGTGCCGGCGGCAGCAGTCTGCGAGAGGAAGAGGGTGTTCGCAGGCAGACGGGAAGGCAGACGGCGGCCGGGGCTCAGGCTTCCTCTAGGACAACTCCCTCGCACCAGAACTAACCCAGGCTCCCACGAGAGCTTCCTGGGTCTCTGCTGCGAGATGCTGTCCACAAACAGCCAACTTCCACCGCCACACGGCGGCCCGAGGCAGGCCTCCAGCACGTGAAGCTTGGAGGGCGTTCCATCCAAGCCAAGACGGCAGGCATTAGGCAAAAGTTGACCCAGGGACTCCAAAGATGTCGTCAGAAGTCCCTGTTCATCTCTGTCTCTCTCTCTCTCTCTCTCCACCCCCCTCCTCTCCTTCCTTGAGTGGAAGTGGGGGCCACGATCAGCCTCAGGCCTGCATCACTAACCTAGTCACCCACAGTTAGAGGCTCTGCCTTGCCTGGGAAAGATGCTGATTGACCTGAGTTAGTTTGGGGAACTCTTGCTCCTTGGCCTGGGGCACTGAGGCCCAGCGGAGGGAGGGGAGCAGCTTCAGGGGGGGGGATCGAGACACCATCACCCTAAGACAGGGGAGGGTGCGGGACAAGGGCTGTCCTCTGTGTCCAGGCCTGTCCTTGGTAAAGCGAGGACACTCCTGCCCAGTCCCTGCTGTCACGGATGCCCCGGCACCTGGAAACCGCCGTGCCCTGCGCTTGTCGGTGGGGACGCGGCTTCTTCCCACGCAGCAGGCAGGGGCCACAGCGAGTGGGCAGGGGCAACGGTGCTCCTGGATGCTTCTTTTCCGCTAACCTCAGGTCTGCCACTCAGCAGGATCATCTCCAAGGACAATGAACCTGACCCTGGGCCTGGGCCTGTTTCTGGCTGGCGTCCTCTCCGTGAAGGGCTTTCTGAAGCCCAGCCTCCATGGACAGAGCTATGGATCTGTGAGCCAGGCCCAGGGGTGGCGGAGCAAGAGGATAGCCCAGGAGCTCGCCCGGCGCAACATGGATTTCGGCTTCAAGCTGCTCAAAAAGCTGGCCTCCAGCAACCCCGGCCGGAACATCTTCTTCTCCCCCTTGAGCGTCTCCACGGCCTTCTCCATGCTGTGTCTGGGGGCCCAGGACTCCACGCTGGCGGAGATCAAGGAGGGCTTCAACTTCAGGGAGGTGCCCGAGAGAGACCTGCACGAGGGCTTCCACTACCTCCTGGGCAGGCTGAACCAGGAGAAGCGCGACATCAAGCTGCGAGTCGGGAATTCTCTGTTCATCGACCGGAGGCTGCAGCCCCAGCAGAAGTTCCTGAGGGAGACCAAGAACCTGTACGACGCGGAAACTGTCCCCACCGACTTCCAGAACCTGGAGCTGGCGCAGAAGAAGATCAATGAGTACGTGAGTGAGAAGACGCAGGGGAGAATCAGCCACCTCATCCGGAACATAGACCCTGGCACGGTGATGCTTCTCACCAATTACATTTTCTTTCGAGGTAAGGCTCGGCATGGTGGCATGGGAGGCAGGACGACCGACAGAACGGGTTTGCAGATCCCAGGCTGGCCGTGTGCTCGCTCCGGGACCTCAGGTTCGTCTGTAGCAACCTCTCGGAGCGCCACGCGTCCGTCTGTGAGACCAGTGCTGCGACACAGGATGCAGCAGGCAGTTACTGGGACTCACCGGGAACAGGCTGGGAGCTTGGCCACATCTCCATCCTTCTCCCCGCTTTCTTTCTCGCCGATGATCCTAGCACGACGGGGGTCGTGGACGGAGCCGTGGCGTGCTTGTCTGTGTCTGAAATGAGGAAAGTGAAATGCGGAGAGAGAGGCTCATTGAGCTACTCCTACTTACAAAGCCAGCCAATGAGAGAAGAACGGGCCCCCTCTTCACCTGGGCCTCAGGTGCACACTCCACCAGGCCACAGAATGCGCAGTTTGTTGAGGACTCTGGGGCGGGGCGGGGGGGGGCTTTGGTTTCTTTATCAGATTTTGTCGATCCCCCAGATCTGAGGGACAGGGACTGGAAAAGAGGGGATAACACACCCATATTCAAACTTCGTCTCCCACAACTGCAGATGCACTCACACACCACCCATGTACACAAAAGTTGGCCAAAACAGGTGAGAATCAGGACAAAGCCCCTCGATTTAGGGGCCCATTCCTCACTCTCATGGGCTGGCTTTGTAAGTAGGAGTAGCTCACTGCTGAACCATCAGCCCCACAGCCCTGAATACGGGAGTTCAGGTCTCCCGGAATCCGCAGGCATGGGTGCTATGGAGGAAAGAAGTGATCATGAGAACCTGAGGCCTTAAGTCCCTGCAGAGAGCACAGAGGGTAATTTGCAATCCCCCCAAGTCTCTGTGTTCCCTGGACCACAGCAGGAGCCACAGTGGAAACCACGGAACTGAGGGCGACTGGCGTCCACTCAGCACGTTCTATGCACGGCTCCGAGCCACGCCGCCTCGTCCCGACTCAGAGCAGCCCATCCTGCGAATAAGGGTGCTGAGGCCAGGGACATTAAAATGTTTCTCCAAGGTCCTTCTTTCAGAACAGAGAAGTCGGGTTTAAACTGGGGACTAAGCACTCAGGGTTCTGTGTTGGCGGTTTAGGGGTAGCAGGTTTGCGAAGACGCAGGTCTGAGCTCGTACCCAGTGGGCTCAAAGTATCCTTGTGGTCAGAAAGGGGACGTCTGGGTGCTTTTCAGCAAGCCCCCGGGCGGCCTGTTCCGTTAACGTCAGGCACCTCCACTCATGCAAGGTCCCGGTAACCCCCAGTCGCTGCGATGCATCCTCTGCTGTTAGGATATGATCTGTGGGCTTTCCCGGCCCCAGAGGCACCTGGGTTTAGGGCTCTCGGCTGCTCCCCCCAGCCCAGCAGCCCTGGCCTTGGCTTCTCCAGGGACCGACGGATGGGTCTGAGTCCCCGCCACCTGGAGTCTTTAGGTCATGGCATGAGAACAGGGGCTCCCGGAGTCCCTGCCTGACACCCCTTGCCCTGCATCTGGGTGGCCAGTGGGATGGGGTCACCTCTTTCCCCCTGGACGCTCGCGTCACCCTGCCCTTCTTCACTCCTAAGCCAGGTGGCTACATGAGTTTGATCCCAAAGCGACGAAACAGGAAGATTTCATGGTGAGCAGGAACAGGTCGGTGCAGGTGCCCATGATGCTGCGCGGGGGCTTGTACGACGTGGGCCGGGACGAGCAGCTGGCCAGCACCGTCCTGGAGATGCCCTACGAGGGGAACATCACAGCCACCTTCATCCTTCCCGACGAAGGCAAGCTGAAGCTCCTGGAGGACGGCTTGCACGTGGACATCTTCGCCAAGTGGAAGAAGCTGATGTCGCGGAGGTAAGAGGGCGCCCCGCACAGGCAGCGTCTGCCTCTGCCTCCCCCTCTCTTTGCCGCCCCCTCCCACAGTCACCGAGCGCTTCCCTCGTGGCCAAGCCCTCTGCTGGGCCCCGTGGGGAATTTGCGCTGTGGGCCGTAGACTGGGTGGCGAGCTGTAGGCGGCCCGTGACCTCTTGCTTCCTGAGGGGTTGCATGGAAACAGTGAGAGCACAGTGGATGGAGTCTCGGGGGAAGGTGGTGTCAGGGAGGGCTTCGCAGAGGAGGTGGGGTTTGAACTAGGACTTCCAGGCTATATAGAAGGGGGAGGAGGATGGGATCTTGGGCAAAGGAGATTGCAAGGACAAACGCTTGGGGTGTTGAAGGGAGCCGGGAGCTGTTCATTGTGACTGGAGTGGTGTTTTCCATGGTGCTGCCACAACCAACGAGTGAGGCGTGTCCCAAGGAAGCGACACTGCTGTGAGCGAAAGACAAAGCCATAGGGGCTTTTCCCTGAAGACATAAAGTAAGAGCCGATTTCAGGCGAGCCTACAGAATCCCTCACAGGCACTTGCCTGCTCATAGATTTTCTTTGAACATTAAGGGCTGGTGTTGGAGGTAAGCCCTGGGGACTTGGTCAGCACAGATGACCCCAGAGCCTTGCAAGGGCCTGGCGCGGTGCAGGGGCTACGGCGGCCGGGAGGGCTGGGGTGAGCTGGAGAGAGCAGTTTCCACTTGGGCGGGGGCAGTGTCTGGATTCCTCCTGCCTGCTCTGTGGCTTCTCACCCCTCCTCACCCTCTCTGTGCCCTGTGCTGTGAGGCGCCCAGGGGAGTCCAGGAGAGCTGGCAATGGCACTAGGCCTGAGCTGATGCCGCGTTCACATGGCCACACCCTGACGTCTCTGAGACCCAGGGTTGGCTGCAAGCTCAGAAACCGAAGCTTCTGCCCGTGAATGCTTCTGATGGAGTCCCGGGTGGAGGCGGGGAGAGGGGCAGGGGCTACCTGGCGGGATGTCCCATGGTGGCTGCTGTCTCTTGAGCCCTGCACGAACCCTCTGTCCTCCCTGTTCCCAGGGCTGGCGGAGTCTGCCGCCCGGGACAGGAGGAGGGGACTGGGTTCTAAGCTCAGCTGTGACATGTGGCCCCTGGGCGGATGAGGAGTGTGGCAGATGAAGAGAAGTCAGAAAGTGACAAGGGCACCGGGCCCTTCTCTCTGCTTTACCCGGAAGTCCCAGTTGGCGCATCTTGGCCCAAGATTTCATCTCCTTTAGTGCTGTGGTTACAGTGGCTACAGAACCTCCAGCTGGTTTGCTGGAGCCCACACCCCGATGTGCCCCTCTCCCTTCTCCGGTTATTATGTTCATGAATTCATGGCAAGTGTCTAGAACAACACCTGGTGGTCAGTAGGCTGTTGGCAAATGCTCGCTGAATGAATGAATAAATGAACAGGCAGATTTTGGAGTTGGACCTCCGATGGTACTTTAAGGCTGAAGGAGATTCCTGGGAAGGAGGGCAGCGAGGGAACAAACATGGGAAAGAGACCAGGCGCTGAGCCATGGGCAGCTTGGTCACCAGAGATGGACGAGGAGGTGGGGCTGGCCAGGGGCGACCTCAAGGCTGGACTTGGGTTGGTGTGCACCAAGTAAAGGGGTCGACTGCCCCAAGCTGCTGGCCATTGGCTGTAGCGACCTGGACATTAGTGGCCACCCTGGAGAGAGGTGCTTTGCTAGAACGTTGAGGTCAGAGGTCTGACTGGAGTGGGTTGTGGCGAAAATGAGAGACAATGGAGAAAGCTCTAGAGAATTCTGCTAGAACAGGAAGAAATGAAACGGGCTGAAACCTGAGGGGTGACTTGGGCCGAGAGAGAGATTTTTCGATTTGATTGGAAGACAGAGCTAATTCCAGCACGTGGTCTGTTCTTAAGAATGGTCAAACACTTGCCAATTACAAACAGCATGGGAGACAGAGAGTGAGTGGGGCGGGAAGGAGGTCCTTGGATGGGTGAGAAGAAAGGGAAGCCAAAGCGGACACTGGGCATGGTGGTTAAGACACCTGCCGTTGGAGGGACTGGGTTCGAGTCCTGGCTCCACTTTCAAGTCCAGCTCCTTACTAATGCACACCCTGGGACGCAGCAGCTGAGGGCTCAAGTACTTGTGTCCCTGCCACCCACGTGGGAGATACGGCTTAAGTTCCAAACTCCTGGCTTTGGCCTGGCCCAGCCCTGGCTTGTTACAGAACAAGCAGATGGGAGCTCTCTCTGCCTGTCTGTCTCTCTCTATGTGTCTCCTTGCTTTCCAAGTAAACAAAAATACTTTTAAATGAAGAAATGGTGTCCAGGTCCAGGCAGACAAGAATCCAGGGCCAGCAGGTGCCTCAGGGATGCCTGGCCCAGGCTCTGGGCCCAGAGGACAGGAAGCTGCAAGTCCCAGGGCCAGGAGGGCACTGGCTGCTCACTGCCCATCTGCTAAGCGCCTCCCATGCATTCACTCTGGTTCTCTTTTAGTGCCGTGGGTGCTTGGTGGTCACTCTTATTTTCACCCAGTGGCCTAGAGAGCTAAGGCCATCCAGCCCCGGGATGGAGCTGAGCGTGGCTCTGCCCGGCTCCAGGCCTCGGGCCCTGCTGTCTCCAGCATCAGGGCTGCTGGGGCAGGGTGGGCTCTTGGCCACGCCTGCCACCGGGGAATCTCCGGCAACTACGGCCGAGGGGTCCTGGGGTGGCAGACATGTGGGAGCCCCTCCTGTGGATGAGGACTCAGGCAGGTGTGCTGGGGGCAGGGACAGAGTGCAGAGGGCACAGGTGTTTGCATCCCGGGGTTCCAGGGCTCAGGGGCCTCTCCCCGTTCTGTGGCTGGAGAGAGAAGACCTGAGGCCTCTGGGGCTGGGAGGGCAAAGCTTATCATTGATCCTGGAGCCTGGCCCGGAAAATGGCAGGCGCCCCCTGCTCACACGCGTCCCCTCCAACCTGCCAGGGTGGTGGACGTGTCCGTGCCCAAGCTCCACATCCAAGGCACCTACGACCTGAAGAAGACACTGTCACACCTGGGCATCACCAAGATCTTTGAAGAGCACGGGGACCTCACCAGGATCGTCCCGCATCGCAGCCTGAAAGTCGGCCAGGTGAGCCCTCCCCACCCCGAACACCGGGAGCCTCCCCACGGCCGGGCCAGACCCATGGTCACAGCCACGGTCCGAGCAAGGATTCTCCCCACCAGCTGCCAGCCTCGAATCCACCCCTGGCCCGGACCAGCCCCGTGCTCCCCAGCAAACCACAAAGCCACCCCAGTCCTCCTGCTCTCAGTCTTGATCGCTGGGGAGAACTCCTGCTGCTATTTCGGAAGCTGATTCAATGCGACAAGCATTGGTCAGGGCCCAGCTCATGGATTGGACCGAGGGCCGCTCTGGGCCTGACTCAGAGCCTCTCTCAAAGGCCACGGGCTTCTTAGTAAGTTGTAAACATGATGAGGAGATGAGCAAGCAAAGGCCCTAGGGCCAGGCAGAGCACCTGTCTGACTGGGAAGACGAGAAAGGACCATGGAAGGGAGGGCTCCAGACACAGAGACATCCAGGCGATGTCAAGTTCAGATAACACACCTGAAACTCACAGGTAGGCTTGAGTTGTTTTCCAGTGCGACAGGACACCTGTGACCCATCACTTCTCCAGTTCAAGGTCCTGTCGCCCCTAGGGCGACTACTTTTTCTGTAGTATACTAAGTACATCCCAAGTATTGCATGGGGCAGGTTTTCACAAAAATATACTCATTGCTTATCTTGCGTCCAACTTTGGGCGCCCTGTCTAGCAGCCGTGCCCTGGACACACGAGGGCATGGGAAGGGGAGACAGCTCGCAAGCAGACCTGGGTGTGGGCGGCGTCCTCAAGTGTGGGGAGCGGCACGGCTGAGGGCTGGAGGTGTGGACCCGGTGTGCTCCCCGGGTACGGTCCGGGGGAAGGGCAGGTTCAAGCCCGCCTGGACCTGGACGTGCAATGAAGCGAGGCTGCCCAGCCCAGCCCAGCTCAGCCCAGCCAGCCGCGCCGTATCCGGGGCAGCTTCAGCGTTTGTCTTCCCCTTTGCAAGAGGAAGAACGCAGTTAGCAGCTCCTTTGGGCGCTGAGTTTTCCTGCACAGACTTGCTGCCCACCGTGCGTGCCAGCTCCCCTCCCCGCAGGCCGGCGGAGCTCAGCGGCTCCTTGCTTCCCTGTAACGGGTGTGCTGGCCGCCACTGTGGGCCGCTGCTGACAGTCTCCCTGGTAGAGCTCCCTGAACTGCGTTCCCATCGCTGGATTTCATGGAAGGATTCCGGTCACCTGGTCACAGGTGTTGCCTCTGGGGTGGCTCTGGGGCCTGAGTTGTCTTGAACAGGCAACCTGGGACCCCGCTGCCTCTTAAGCACCTGTTGGCGGTGACGGACGTGGGCCCGGGCTGCAGCTGCCTCCCTCCCATCTGGCAAAGCTCAACAGAGCCCAGCCAGGACCCCCGTTGGAGCTTCCCCGAAATTCACAGGAAGTTGAGCCAAGCCTGCTCCATGTCCCCCAGAGCTGGTGTGCCCCTGCACCCTCAGCAATGACAGTGGAAGAGCCAAGAGCCCAGGGTGGCTGGCAGCAGCCAGGTCACTCCCGTGCTGTCTCCCTGCCTGGGCCGTGGCCTCCGAGCGGCTTGGCGGGCACTGACACGCGCTTGTTCCTGCAGGCGGTGCACAAGGCTGAGCTGCAGATGGACGAGAAGGGCACGGAGGGGGCCGCGGGCTCCGGAGCAGAGACGCTGCCCATGGAGACGCCGCTAAGCGTCAGGATGAACCATCCCTTCCTGATGATGATTTACGAGAAGGTCACACCTTCCATGATCTTCTTGGCAAGGGTTGCCGACCCCAGCAAGTGATCAAGGAGGGGTTTCTGCAGCCTGTGGACCCAGCTGCAGCTTGGGCCCGAGTGGGGTGCACATCTGCTGGGGAGCGAGGCTCAGGCACATTCAGATTCGATTCAGAAACCACCCAAGGACGTCATCGTCCTCTCTGGGCTTCTCGCTTGCTCTCCTTCCAATGTCATTCCAAGGTCAGGATCTGTCGCCACCCACCCCTCCCCGATGGAGTTCTCTTCCCTGGGCAGGCTGAGGGCTTTTGTGATTTAATAAACAAGCACTCCTGCCCCCCAAGTCTGCTGGCTGACAGGGGGTAGCCTGGGTGGGTGGGGGTGCTGTGAGCCACAGCAAGGGTTCCTGGGGTTGGAGAGAGACCCAGGTTCAAATCCCAGGACGAGAGGTCCTGGGGGGAGCCACGCGGCCTCTCCTGGAGTAGCAGCTGGGGCTCACTTCCAGCTGTTTCAGGTACAGGAAGGAGGCCCCGGGGCCCCTGTCTTGCTGCCAAAGGCAGGTGCTTGGCTTTGAACCTGCTGACAAAGGAGGTTTGAACCTCTCAAGAGCAAAGGAGGCCCCTGCTCCAGCCCCCGAACAAGTGGGCCTGCAGGGTCTGCCTGTGACCACCAGGGGGCCCTGGGCGCTCCTGGGGTTGCTTCAGGGACCAGGGTGGGGTGGGCCCCCTGGAGGGTTCCTTTGGGTCCTGCAGTGACTTCTTCCGGTGCTGGGAGAGGAGGGCATCCCAGCTGGCTTGGCCTGCAGAAGCCTGAGCCGGCGCGGCTGGCGTGGAGTTGCTGTGTAGCCTTTCTGGCCCCTGGGCCCTCTGGTTCTGGTCACAGCCACCCTGCAGGCAGCCAGTGGGGACAGCCAGTGGGGACAGCCGGTGTCAGATGTGGGAACTGAGGCCCAGGCAGGTGGAGCAGCTTCCTTATGGCCTCGTGGGAGCCACTGGCAGCCGTGCCCAGTGCCCCTGCTAAGGGGCTGGAAGGGGGGACCCCTGGCCTGGGCTCGTCTCCAGGTTCCCGTCAGCAAGTCCTGTCCAGTGAGGGCCCCGTGCTCCCTCCCCGCTGGGCTCCCCAGGGCCCTGCACTGCAGCCTGCAGCCTGGTGGGGAGGAGGTAGGGCTGAGTGTGGGTGCCAGAGTCCTGGACTAAGTGCGGGACTGGGATATGGAACCCCGAGAAAGCTCTGCTTTGAGAGAGTGGGTGCAGGGGACAAGAGTGGGGCCCTCACCAGGGCCACAGATGCGGGCAGAAGGCAGGGGATCCCAGCCAAGGGCCATCACTGTCCCCGGCCCTGGCGGAGGGAAGGTGTGGGGCAGACACCAGAGGACACAGGCGCCGTGAGTGGTGGTCTCAAGTGTGCGACTCGCCCTGGGGACACGGTATAGCCACAGCAGCCAAGCAGCGGCCGAGTGAGCTGGGCACGTGACTCAGCCGCTGCACCTGCTGAAAGGAGCCAGGACATGTACGAGCTGGGGCCGGGGAGCTCTGGGGGTTCCGGAGATCACAGGGACCCCACGCCCGGCTGTTGGCGGCTTCCACCTGCCCTGCCTGGCTTGCATCCGACAGGGCCAGCTGTCTTCTAACGAGCTGCTCTCCAGATGGTCCATGGAGACCTCAGCATCATCCAGGCGGCCGGCCAAGAGCGCGTCCATGCGTGGGGGTGTCTGGTGGGTCCGAAGGGCCTTCACCCTGCGTTCAGCAGTGAATCGGGGAGCTGTACTCCCTGCGCTGGTTGTCGGTGCAAACAGCTGTGGCCTGTGCCCTTCCTGGGCTCCTGGGCGGGGGAGCAGTGGTGCTCACTGAAAGATGACCACGGCTCACACGAGGGAGCCGCCACGCCCTGCTTTGGCACAGTTCGACTGGAGGATCTGATCCAGTGTAGGGCCCCAAGGATGTGACACTGTGGCCAGTTCCAAAGGCCAGGAACCCGCCTGTTTTTCCACTGTGGCTGTTAATGCCAAGTGCCCGGCTGGGAGCTCTCCAGGGTGTTCGGGGCACATCCATCCCAGTCGGTCTGGGACTGAAGTTAGGCCCGCGTTCCTGTGCTTTTTCACCTTCCTTCTGGTTAACTCTGTTTTTAAAATGAGTGCTGCACATCTTCAGTATTTTTCAATATGACTTCCTACCTTATAGCCACGTTTACATTCTTTGCTACAAAAATAAATTCCAGTTTGAAAAGGAAAAAGGAAACACACATAAGGAGAAAAAGTTGGGATGGGAGTAGAGGGAGGCTCACCAGGCAGCAGGCATAGAACGTGCAAAGGCCCTGAGGTGGGAGGTGGCACGGATTAGAAAGTAAAGTGAGACTGACTTTGTCAGAGCAACCATGTAAGGCGGGAGGGGGTGGGTCGTGAGGCTGGAGAGGGGGGTGGAGCCTCCTGGGCCCCAGGGGCGACAGGACCTTGAACTGGAGACGTGATGGGTCACAGGTGTCCTGTCGCACTGGAAAACAACTCAAGCCTACCTGTGAGTTTTAGGTGTGTCCATCTGATAGCAGACGGGGCGTCCTTGTGCCCCTGCACCCAGACCATGCATGTCACGGATCGCAGGCTCAACGTGTGTTTGCCCAAAACAAAGACTGCTGCTACTGCCTCACCCTTGTCCAGACACCCTGGTCCAAAGTTTCCCTCTCTGGGAAGAAAGACACATGCCTGCCTTGGCCTGCGGGGCTGTGGCTGTGCCATGGGGGTGTGGCTCTGCCTGCGGGGGTGTGGCTTGCAGTGGGGGCATGGCTGTGCCGGCAGGGCTCTGCTGTGCCTGCCTCTGCAGGTGGGGCCGCCCTGCCTCCTTGCTGCCCCACCCTGCCCAGGCACTCTCCTTGTTCCCCCTACCCTCCCACCCCAACTCCCACTGCTTCCTTCCACAAGGTTAACTCCCACTTCTGAAAGCTTACCAGGCCACATGTTTGTGGACCGAATGACCTCACAAACAAACAAGGGGATGAATGAATGGATTTTGCCTTTGATATAGCCCACGCTTGGCTGGATGCCTATCAAAGTTGGTGCTCTGGGAGTGCCCTCACCAACCCCTGACCTTGAATGCTCCAGGTGGGTGCCACCTCTCCACCTCCTGATCAGGAAACTGAGCTGGGTAGCTTGCCCTAAATCCCACAGCTAGGACCACGGAGCTAGGACCCAGTGCAAATCCCAGCACAGTTTTGGCTGGTGTTTGTCCATCCACCCAGTTGCCTCTCCATCCGTTCAACAGCAAATGTATGCTGGGTGTCCACTCTGCGCCAGGGACTGGCCCAGGGGCCTGAGACTCATCAGTGAACAAAGCGGACAGAGATCCTCCCTCGTGGGGGTTCAGGTAGGAAAGAGAGGAGGGCAGCAAACAGCAGGTGCATGAAAGAAGTGAGAGCACTGAGCGGAGCAGGGTGGGGGTCTGGGGTGCCGGGTGTCGGTGAGGATCGGGGTTGGAGGCGACACTCGTCACTAGGAGCAGATCTTGTGGTTCTCTCTCCACAGTCCGTGTTGCACGTGGCCCTGGGATGCCCACGCTCATGTGGACTTGGTGACTAGGAAGGGGATGAGGCTCACCCAGGAAGCCGGACCCTGCACACACGATGCAGACAACCTCTGTCTCGCTTCTCAGGGTGGGGTTGGGGGCGCTGCTTTCTGGCTTCTTCCAGCACGCAGGGAGTGCCAGGAGTCCGGTTTCCTGTCTGCCCCAACTCAGCCCAAAACGTGGCCCGCCCTGCAGCCGCTGCCGTGCCCTCGCACAGATGTGTTAGCAAGGGGGGTTGCAGGCAGGAACCCCAGCCCTCGTCCTTGCTTCTCCCAGACATGGCCGTGTGGCTGGGCAAATGCCTTCTCCTCCCGGGCGCTGTTCCCCACGGCACCAACGATGGAGCTGCCCTGGGTGATCCCAAAGCTCCTTCTACCCTGGATCTTCATGGATACGACAAAGCTGGCTGTGAAGTTTTATCCACGTGGTCACTCCCCACGCATTCGTCTGTTCAACAAAGAAACATGTATCAAGCAGCTGCTGCCAGCCAGGCAGCCCATGTGCCTTTGATGTAGCCGCCACTTGCTAAATAGCTGTCAAAGCCAAGGTGAAGAGGACAGATGGGCGCCGGGCACGCGGGGTGCAGGGTTGTGTGACCCGCTGCCTCCATGTCTCCTACGGCCTGTTCAGGCCCTGCCCGGCCAGGGCAGCCCAGGTTCACAGCAGCAGCTCAAAGCCAAGGCCTCCTTCTCTGTGGGCAGCCGATCCCCATTAATGCTCCATTCCGGGGATTCCAGCCAAGCTGGTGACTGCGGCTGGATCCTCATCGCTTTGGAACGGCTGCTCCTCCACCAGCAAGCCCACCGTCAGCTGACGATGCCACAGAGCAGAGTGCACCAAAGCCGCCTGGCCCAGCCTCAGCCTCGCCCCGCAGCACAGCCCGCTGCAGCGTGTGGGCGCCCCGCCTTCAGCCCGGGGACCGGCCGAGTTCTGCGGCACCAGGCTCTCGTGCCCGTCTCCCTAGCCATGCAGAGGGTCACAGCTCCAAGTCTGAAGTCGAGTTTCTGCAGTGAGCAGATCACCTTCACACCTTCCTAAAGTTGCAAAACTAAGTGGAAACCATCGTGAGTCGTGGTGCGTTTTTAATGAAGCGCTACCGTTAAAACAGCTCATGCTTAAAAAAACCCAGCATTTCAGTTATATATGGAAAACTATTAAAATTGGCCACAAATAGAAAGTAAAGCGCACACACAAAAATCAATTTTGTGATTGAGTTTCGACAAGTCGGTTGCCTGCCCCAGACTTTGCTGAAAGGAAAGTTAGCACGACTACAAGGTGGCAAATGAGAGACCAGAAAGACAGGACGAGACCCCACCCTGGCGGGAAGCTGCCTGAGGCTGAGAGGCCCTGGACTCCGGGAAGTCACTGCCCTTGATCCTAGGTCTTGGGCCAAGGTCACAGTAATGTTTTCCTGATCTCCGAGCTCGGCAGGTCTTTTCTTCTGCTGCTGCTTTTTAAATAAGCCTTTACATTTCAATGCTGGACGTCCAGAAACCCGGAGAAGACAGCCTCTGGAGCTCCCGTGCGGCCTTCGTCAGCTTCCATCACAGCAGCATTGTCCACGACCTTGGGCCAAGGACCAAGGACTGTCCGGTGTCAGGCTTCAGCACAGCGGAAGCGTCCTGGACCCAGCCAGTTCTTTGTCTTGTGAGAAGCCTGTCATGGCGTGGCTCTGGCCTCTCACACTCCATGAAGTCAGCAATGGGGCAGAAGCATAGGCTGTGTGCAGAAGGCAAGAGAGCCCGCAGCCAGAAGAGTCCAGAAAGGTCTAGGAGTAGCAGGAGAGGCTCCGTGAGGAGGACAACTCGGGACAAGGCTCCATTAATTTATTTTTCTTTTGAGTGGGGGGAGGAATGGTTCCATCTACTGATTCACTTCTCAGATGCCTGCAGCAGCTGGGGCTGGGTGGCGGTGTGTGTGGGGGGGGGAGGGGGGCTGCAGCCAGGAGCCAATACTCAGCCTGGGTCTCGTGTGGGTGGCAGGGACCCAAGTGCTTGAGCCATCGCCCAAAGGTTCCCAGGATGTGCACTGGCAGGAAGCTGGAATCAGAACAGGAAGCTGAGCCAGGACTCCCTCTGATACGGGTGCCCTAACCAGCATCTAGACTGCTGGGCCAAATGCCAGCCCAGGGTTCTGCCTGCCACCAGGGGGCGCCACGTCCCGTTCTGTTGTTGCTCTGGGAGGGTCGGGCTCGAGAATCGGGGAGAGAGAGAAGTTGGGGTTTCCAGGAACGAGGAGTTCAGAGCTGGAGGTGACCCCAAGGGCTTGTCTCTGGGGCGAGGAGAGAGGGAGGAAGTGCTCGGCTTTCCATCCTCCCAGGGTTTAGCTTCTGCTAAAAATTCTGATCCGGTAGCGGCAGAGGGGCCTGGAGGTTTGAATTTTAATAAGAACCCAGTTAACCAAGCTTGGGAAAACCCAAACTCCTGCAGGATGCCTCCGTGTGTTTCATAACCGGCGAAACGTTCACCGAAGTTCGGGTGTGGCTGAGTCAACAGGGCCTGGCCCCGGGGTCCCCAGGGTGCCCCCCACAGCCCTCCTCCCCACCCCCCACTTCACAGTCTCCTTCCATTCTCCTTCCTCTCTCTGCATGGGATCCATGGGATCCCCGTCTCTGCCCTGGAGGAAGTCCAGGGCGTCCACACAGTGAGAAGGCGAATGGTTGCGGTTTGCTCCAGGTGTCTGTACAGGGAGGGGCTGGGGGAGACCCAGTCATGCGGGGCCAACAGCACAGCAAGGACTCTGGGGAGGGTGCCCAAGAAGAATCATGAGTGAGTGCCCAGAGCAGCGGGGCAAGGGCGGTCTGAGCTCACTCAATCCTACAGTACTCAGTGGGCTTTTATGTAGGTACAGTTCACAGAAAGTCATAAATCTCTGTGCCTTTGATTTTTTCCAAGCCTGTTCTGTTCCCCGCTCTCCTTTTCTGGGCTAATACTCGTGCGGCACAGATGGTGGACCACTTGACATTGTCCAGCAGGTCCCTGGGGCTGTGCTGTTTTTTCCAGCTTGCTGCCTTCAGCTTGCATGGTTCTTATGTTTGTTTAAAGATTTATTTACTTATTTGAGAGAGAGAGAGAGAGAGAGAGAGAGAATGTCTTCCATCCGCTGGTTTGCTACCCAAATGGTTGCATCGGCCAGCTGGATGAGGCCAAAGCCAGGAGACAAGAGCTTCATCTGAGTTTCCCACATGGATACAGGGGTCCAAGGACTTGGGCCATCTTTTGCTGCTGTTCCAGGCCGTAAGCAGAGAGCTGGATTGGAAGTGGAGCAGCTGGAACTTGAACCATCACCCATATGAGATGTTGGCAGTGCAGGCAGAGGCTTAACTTTCCATTTTAATAAAGATTTATTTTATTTATTTGAAAGTTACAGAGAAAGAGAGAGAGAGAGAGAGAGAGAGAGAGGTCTTGCATCTGCTGGTTCACTCCCCAAATGGCCGCAATGGCCGGAGCTGCACAGATTCGAAGCTAGGAGCCAGGAACTTCTTCTGGGTCTCCCACGTGGGTGCAGGGGCCCAAGGCCATCTTCCGCCACTTTCTCAGGCACATTAGCAGCAAGCTGAATCAGAAGTGGAGCAGCTGGGACTCGAACCAGCATCCATATGGGATGCCAGCACTGCAAGTTGGGGCTTTAACCCACTGTACCACAATGCCAGCCCTGGAGGCTTAACCTTCTATGCCACAGCACCAGTCTCTTTATTATGTTTTTAAGGTCACTGGTCTTTCCTTATCCAGTACTAAATTTGCTTTTAAACCTGGTCGGGTATTTAATATTTCATCTCTAAAATTCAATTTGGTTAATTTTTTTAAAGATTCATTTATTTATTTGAAGGTCAGAGTTACACAGAGAGGAGAGGCAGAGAGAGAGAGAGGTCTTCCATCCACTGGTTCACTCCCCAGATGGCCGCCATGGCCAGAGCTGCACCATTCTGAAGCCAGGAGCTTCTTCCGGGTCTCCCACACGGGTGCAGGGGCCCAAGGAATGGGCCATCTTCCACTGCTTTCCCAGGCCATAGCAGAGAGCTGGATGGGAAGTGGAACAGCCGGGTCTCGAACCGGCACCCATATGGGATGCTGGCATTTCAGGCCAGGGCATTAACCCACTGTGCCACAGTGCCAGCCCCTGCTTAATTTTTATAGCTTAGATTTTTCTTGCATTATATTAAAATTTTCCTTGCTTAAGCGTATATTAAGTAGATGTTTTAGAGACTTTATCTGATCAATCTCAGTTATGTATGGGTCTCGTGGTCATGAGTCACATTTTCCTGTTGTTACAATGTCTAGTGATTTTTACTTGTATGCTGGACATCAGGTGTTATAATTTGGTTGCCTGGATTTTCCTGTCTTCCTTTACAGTTTGTTGATCTTTGCTTTGACAGGTGAGTAAGTTACTTGCAAATCTGTTTGATCCTATCAAGGCATGCCTTAAAGTTAGTTTGGCCCTAGTGCCAAGCTTTGGCCCTCCTGGGTGTTTGCTGACTGGTCCCTATTGCTCCCTTCTGGGCAATCATAATCTATACATCTCCCCATGTTTCGTGAGCTCTGGGAATTGTCCTGCTGACGTCTTTGTGGTTGTTTTTGTGGATGAGTTGCCTGTCCTGGGGCATGCTTTGTGCTGCGTGTGTTTTGTTGACTAGCAGCCATCCTTAATTTTGCTTTGCTTATGCAGAGCTTGGCTCCTAGCTTTGGCCCCATGGAGACCCATTTACACTTTTCTGAAGATCCCCTCTCCTCCACTCTGATGCACACTTGTAGCTTCCCCAGCTTTCTCCAACTCTGATGTCTTTCTCTTCTGTCCAGAAAATGCCAATCATAAGCTTAACCCATTTGTTTCTCTTCTTTGCCTCTTGTCCAGTGTTTGAGCTGTCTCATGTTTTCCAGTGTGTCAATCATTTCATATATTTGGTTTGAATTTCTAGCTTATTAATGTTTACAAGTCCATTATCAATTACTTTATTTCAGGCAAAAAGTATAAGTCAGCTCCCAGTTTACATACATGTGTGCATATGTGTACTTGTGTAACTGTCACCATACTTAAGATACAGAATTTTTCATCACCCTAAAAGCATCCCTCTTGCTCATTTCCCATCAGTATCACCCTCAGAGGTAGACTACTCACTCTGCTGAGTCATTTCTTCAGCAAGTGCCCAGCTGAGTCCCAAGAGTTGACCACAAAAGGGTGTGCAGGGAGAACAAGGCAGACACACTCCCTGATTCATTGTTCAGGCTCACAAATGAATGTGAAATTGTGACAATGGTAAGCATTTCTCTAAGAGGTTGATGGAGCTATGAAAATAATTAATAAGAGTTGTCCATATCTGGCTGGTCGAAGAGGGTCTCCATAAGGAAATGATATAACCTAAGGACTAAGCAACACATAGGAATAAACGGGGGAGAAAGTTGGGTGAAGGCAGTGGGAAGAATCCTCTAGGAACAGTGTATAACAAGTCACACGTGCGGCTCCTAGAAATGAGTGGAACTCAGAAGCCAACAGCAAGGGGCTTTGTGATCCGTGATGCAGCCGGAGGGGCCGGCAGAGCCCAGGTCACTCTCGCACACTGAGTGGAAGACCCCAGGGTTTACTGTGGGAAACAGGAAGCTATCGGAACACCTTCAACAGGTAAGTGCCATGGTCAGGTATGAGTTCTGAACAACCCCACTAGCCGCCATGGGCACAGTGACAGTGACTTGCAGGACCTGGTAGGAGGTTTGTGCTGTAGTCCAGGCAAGAGACAGTGAGCACACGGGAACCTGCTGGTGGTCGGAGCAGAGAAGAGTGGGTGGCTGCTGTTAGATAGTGAACTTGACAGGACTGGGGATGGGTTGACCCGGGGACTGAAGACGGAGGTGAATGCGTGACTGCTGCGCTGGGACAACCAGGGAATGGTGCTGCTAGCGATGCAAGAGTTGGAAGCCTCATCTGTTGTGACTATTGCTGGGGGGTGGCGCTTCGGACAGTGTGGGTTCATTTGGGTCATATTGTGTCTAAGAGTTCTTTGTGCTGTTGGGAGGAGACGCAAGTAGGCAGTTAGAGATAGGGAGTGCAGGGAGAGGACCAGGCTGGAGATTAAAAATAACAATCTCTTGGTAATGGAGCCGTGGGTGTGATGAGATCAGGAGAGGAGAGATTAAAGTGAGGAGAGAGCATCGGCTGGGTGCAGAGACGGGCGACACACAAGGACTGGGCAGGAGGAGAGGAGCCCCCAGAGGTGAGCAAGGAGAGGCAGACAGGAGGGAGAAACCCAGGGGAGTGGGGAGGCGCAGAGCCACACCAGAAGCCAGGTGCGGGCTTCCATGCCACATGCTGCTGCCAGTCAGTTCCCCGAGAACCCGGGCAGCTGTGTTGGCTTGGGTAACACCTGGGTCACGTTTCTATGGACGCAGATGCCTGGCAGGAGCAGACCAGGGAGGGAGGAGTGGGGGGTGAGGCCAGAGAGGCCAGGAACGTGCAGCTCTTGAGGACTGGGCCACAGTGGAAGGAGGACGGAGACAGATGAGCCAGGCAACGGTGGGGTGGAGGAAGCTTCCTCTGGCTGTGCTGTTCTTGGTGGCCGACTGTGCGAGGCTGGGCCAGGCTGTGATGAGAAGCCCACAGCCAAGGCCGCAGAAGAGGGAGGTGGAAGGTACAGAGGTGGTGGGAGGGGGGTGCTCCACAAAGCATGGGGGGCACCATGGCCTTGCAGGGAGGAGCAGGGGGAGAGGAGGGGTGGGAGAGGGCAAGGCGTCCAGGAGAAGGAGCTGAGGGTCTCTTTGCTGGGAGGTAGGTTGTCTGCTGGAGGCTGTGTGTGTGTGTGTGTGTGTGTGTACATGTACACACATACACACCTGTGTGGCAGAGGGAGGCATTCATGTTAAAGACCCTGGGAAGGCTGTCATGTTCCTCACAGTCGATGGAGAGCGGGTGGGTCACGTGTCGTCAGGCACCTAAAGGTGCTGACTGGGGATTCCCAGTGGCCGCCCTGCCTTGCTGAGCCACCTGCCCGGGCACGCCTGGAAAGGAAGAGCAATAGGTGGCTTCTACTGTTTGGAGCTGTCACAAATACGCAGGGCACTGGGGCCAGGGGAAGCCTCTGACACCAGGTTGGGTAGGAGGCTAATGAAGACGGGAGGGTGTGGGGACTGGGGAAGGCGGGGCGGCCGTGGGGAGCTTGAGGGTGAAGCGGTGTGGGTCGGGGCCCCTGGAGAAGGCTGGACAGCGCAGCTCTGTGGAGCAGGGCAGGGATGGGAGGGAGTGAGCGATGCACAGCTTCGCCCTGGGCAGCTCAGGGCACCTGCGTGTGTGGAGCTGGGAGACTCGGGCAGGCCAGTGGACCGAAGGCCAGGCAGCTGGGAGGGAGGGGCCCTGAGGGCCGGCCCTGGGAGGTCAGCGCGTCCTTGTCAGCTGGACGGGCTGAGCACACGGGCAGGATGCATGCACACGTCAGTCCCCCACCGAGAGAGGGGCTGGGGGCCTCTGCAGGGCTGGGAGCCAGGGGCAGCCCTGGAGGGCAGGAGTTGGACTGGGGGGAGGGCGAGAGCGGGGGAGCTGGGTTGTAGAAGCTGCTTGGGAGTGAGACAGGGGGACCCAGGCAGCACCTGGGAGAGTCCGTGAGAGCAGCCCTCCCAAGTGAGTCAGTCCCCTGCATCAATCCCCTGCCCTGGGGGAGGGGGACAGGCCAGGGCCAACACAGCACACACACCCCCTGCATGACCCTCACCGAGCCCCAGCCATCTCCTGCCCGACTCTCTAGTGCACAGCTTGCCTCTCACAGGACCTTCCCAGCCCGCAGGGCTGCCTGGCTCCTGCCTCCTCCTGCCCCACGGGCCGGTTCTCAGCCTAAGCTGCTCTCTGCCTCGCCTTGCTGACCTTGCTAGGGGCTCAGTTCACGTGCGCCTGCTCGGAAGGCTGTGCTGTCATGGGACAGCAGGTGCGCTCTAACCCTCCCTCACCCACCACACACACTCCCCACACCAGGGGAACTTGCTAAGTGTCCACCTTCCCTGGGAACAGTTTCAGGGCGAGGGCCTGCCCCTCCAATCCCCACTGTGGCTGCAGCTCCTCAGGCAGTGCCTGCACAGTCGGTGCTCTGCCCAACCCAGTGACCAAACGCGTGAGTTCTGCCGGCACGGGTGGACATGTGTGTGTAACCGGCAATGGTCCACCCAGGAATTAAAGCAGAGCCAAGCTCAGGAGCAAGGGGACAGAGAGGAGAGTGATGACGTCACAGCGGGATACAGCAGTGGGCAGTGGGGCCAGAGAGGGGAGGGGTCAGCGCCCAGAGGCCACGTGACCTATGGAGGGTTTCTCCTCGGGCCCCGGGGAGGTGGTCTCTGGGAAGTAGGACTGGAGGAGGTCCTGGAGGAAATTGGAGTTGAGGAAACACGACCAGAGGGAGGGAGGTGGCTCCTGAAGCCTCAGGCTTGGCCAGGGGAGGGCTGAGAAGAGTCCAGAATGAAGTCGGGCTGAGGACGGAGAGAGGGAGGGGCTTGAGACATCTCAGGGCGAGAGGATGTGTGTGTGTGGTGGCGGGGGAGGAAGGACCTGTGGGGGGGGAGGACCTGTAGGGGGGGGTGGAAGGACCTGTTGGGGGGGGGAAGGAACTGTGAGGAGAGGAACTGTGGGGGGAGGAAGGACCCATTGGGGGGAGGATGCATGGGTGGGAGGAAGGACCTGTGGGGTGAAGGCCTGTAGGGGGGAGAAGGATGCTTTGGGGTGAGAGGAGGAAGGAGGGTAGGGAGGAGGCTGCCAGAGCATAGGTCCACTTGGATGACCATGTGGGTGACATGGCCATCTCAGAGGCACGGGTGGGTGGAGTCGGAGGTCAGGCTAGAAGATACTGATGGAGTCCAGTGTGTGGGCAGTAGATAAAGCATCTTCAGAAAGTTCATGGAAAATGTATATTATACAGAAAAAAAGTTATATATATATATATATATATATATATATATATATATATATATATATGGGTTTCCAAGCTTTTTGCACCAAGGTAAGCTTGCATATTTTAATTTCATTTCCCACAAACTTTCTGAAGTCCCTTTGTATGTGAGCGCACCTTAGAGACCAAACTATGAAGCAAAATCGTACAATCTGATAAATGGAGACAGAGAGACGTCACCAGCTCTGCAAAAGGACTGTTCATTCTCCCAGAAGATTCTTCACACGGTTCTTCTAACCTTAATCCTATCTGGTGTGATAAACTGTAACTCAGCTTCCATAAATTTAGTTCCCATGAAGAGATTGTCGGGAAAGCGGTTGTGAGCCTGCCCTGCCCCATCAGTAGCCCGTTTGACAAAGGTGACTGCACAGCACGGACGTCGCAGAGGCCACCTGCCCGTCACGACTGTCGCAGTTGGCTACAAGCCCAGCCCCAGTCCCACTGGGACTTCTGACTGCCCTCGCGCTCTGCACCCTGCTCAGAAGAACAGTTACCACAGATCTAGCTTTGCCCATCTTCATGGGCTTTATTTTTGGTTCTAGAATTGGGCAGCAATCCGGACCAGACCAGTTTGGAATACTGCACCCTCCCACAGAGGCAGGTAATATCTGTAACACCCTACAGAAAATGCAAGTGCCCTACAGAGACAGATTGCAGCTGATTGGTTACAGCTCATATCTGTTTGAGCGGTTGGCTGCTTGTGATTGGCCAATGTGCAGCTACTTGTCACACACATGAGATACGCTATTTGCACAGTGAGGAAGGTGGTGGTTCACCATGTAGTGAGAAACCTAAAAGCCAAACGTAAAACAGGTATGGCGGCAGCTGCAGGTGGAATTCCACGGAACAACCTGGAATTCCACTGTGCCAAATGTGGCTGGCAGGCTGGAACGGGGAGCGGGCAGCCATGGCCAGGGCTGCGGCAGCTCGTCGGCATCAGGGTCCCTGGAGGGTCTTGGCACCAGGACACCTGTCTGTGCTGCTTTCCCCTTCTTGGGAGACACAAAGCCACCTGTGGCCGGGGATGGTGGCCAGGGTGAAAAGCAGTGATCAGACCTACACAAAAGAGGATAAAGCATGCTTGAATTTCTGCCTGCTGGGGTTGAGAGCTTGCCATCGGGTGTCACATTCTTGTTGCTCCAAGACGAAGCCCCCGAAGCAGGAGCAGCAGAGGGTGGGGTTTGGGATCTGAGACCTGACTTGGAACCAGCCTTGTGACTGGGGCCCCTCTGGGGTCTGGGGTCTCATTTAAGAACAGACAACAGCTACAGCTACTTAGGATGGAGGGAGGCTCCAAGAGAGCTGGCTCTGCTCACTTACCTGCCTGTCATTTTGCTAATGCTGTGGGGGTCGGGGCAGGGCTGGGGGTCCCTGGTTCAGGGGCTGAGCTCTCAGCTTTCCTCCACCCACCCAACGGTTCTCTCTCCGGCAGATCAAGTTCCAAGATGGCATCTTCCTTTTATGGGGTTCTCTTCGTTGTTGGCCTCTGTGCTGCCATCTGCTGTGTGCCCCCATCCAACAGCCCCAGGGGGGGATGCCCCCGCCCCTCCTCCACGAAGAGCACCCCCGCTTCCCAGGTGTCTTCCAACAACGCCAACTTCGCCTTCCGCCTGTACAGGAGGCTGCTTGCAGAGAGCCCAGGCCAAAATGTCATCTTCTCACCCGTGAGTATCTCCACTTCCCTAGCCATGCTGTCTCTGGGCGCCCGCTCAGCCACCAAGACCCAGGTCCTTGAGAGCCTGGGCTTCAACATCACGGTCATTTCGGAAGCAAGCATCCACAGGGGCTTCCAGGACCTCCTCCTCTCTCTGCAAGTCTCCAGCAGCGACCTGGGCTTGCGGATGGGGAGCACCCTGTTCATCAGCCAGGACCTGCAGCTCCAGGCGCCCTTCTTGGCCGACCTCAGGAGGTTGTATGAGACGACCGTGTTTCCCATGGACTTCTCTGACTCTGTGGTGGCTCAGCAGAGGATCAACAGCTATGTGAAGAGGGAGACCCGGGGGAAGGTTGTGGACGTGGTTCACGACCTGGACCCTCTGACCACCATGGTCCTGGTGAACCACATTTTCTTCAAAGGTAGGGATCCAGGAGGTGACTGGGATTTTGTTTTGTGCAAATATACAGGGAGGGCTCATGGGAGGGCTTAGGCTCTGATTAGCTTTGTAGCCAGCTGGCCACATGGCTTCGAGTAGCTCGTGCTGAGTTTAGCACTCCCTGGGGCCCCATGCAACTTTGCTTTTGGGTAGACAGATTAAGTGGCCTGTCTAGTTAGCCATGGCCATAGTGCGTGGAGGGGCGTGCCATGATGGTGTTGATTGGCATCCCCTAGTGCCTTGTGGTGTAAACCCTCTTCCTGGGCTCACTGATTGCTCTCTGAGAGCACGTGATTGGACCAGGAGTTCCTCACAACCCACTCTGTAACATTCCATACGTTCACTCTAAGTATTAGGTAGGCCTATGTCTTCCGCTTTGCTGATTCTTCTTAGAAATAGACCTTATTTCTATATATCTATGTCCTTTGGTTCTTTCATTTCTCCATACTGCCATCTTTTGTGTTAAAGAAGTATTCACTAGCTTAACACTTTAATTACTTTCTTTTCGCAATATACCTGAGTTATTTCCTTAGTGGTTACCAGGGGGATTATAATTAACATCTTAACTTATAATAATCTGGTTCCGATTAAAAGCAACTTCACGTCAGTCTCCCACAAAACTTTCGCTGCTAAGTAGCTACATTCTCCCTCCATCCCCTTCCGGCTGTTGTCACAAATAACATCTACATACATTGTGTGTGCCTTTGACATAGATTTGTCTTTTAGATCAGAGGAAAATAACAAACAAAAAATTCTTTACACTTTTTAAAAATATTTCTATTTATTTATTTGGAAGGCAGAGTTACAGAGAGGCAGAGGGAGGGAGGGAGAGAGAGAGAGAGAGAGAGAGAGAGAGGTCTTCCATCTACTGGTTCACTCCCCAAATGGCCGCAATGGCCAGAGATGGGCTGATTGGAAACCAGGAGCCAGGAGCTTCTTCCCAGTCTCCCACGTGGGTGCAGGGGCCCAAGGACTTGGGCCATCTACTGCTTTCCCAGGCCGTAGCAGAGAGCTGGATCGGAAGTGGAGCAGCCAGGAATCGAACTGGCGCCCATATGGGATGCCTGCACTGCAGACAGTGACTTTACCCACTATGCCACAGTGCCAGCCCCTACACTGTTTGTTTTTAACTACTCAATTTCCTTTGCTGGTTTCTTTCTTTCTGTGGGTTAAGCTCCTGTTTAGTGTTGATTCATTTCAACTTGAAGGAGGCTAGAACTTCCCAAAGCCCCAGGGAACGTCTTGTTCTTCAGGTTTCCCTTTAAAAACCTGGGTTACTCCATGGCCAGCACTATGTTTTCATCTATCAGCCAGGCGGTCATGAAGTTTAAACACTTGCCTGTGGTGGTTTTTGACAAATACTCCTGCAGGGCCAGGAAGAAGGTGTTTGGTGCTGGATGGACTTCAGGCAGAAGTGGAGTTGGGATTGTGCAGACCCACGGACGGGGCGACAGCACAGTCTTCAGTGCTGAGACCTGGCCGTGGCCCAGCGCTGCTGCTCCCCCTCGGCACCGGGGGCAGGTTGCTGCTTGCCGAGGCCGACTGGGAGCATGGAGGACGGCAGGGGCACCAGCCAAACAGAACAGCACAGGCACACTGCTCCCATCGAGAGCCAGCTGTTGGCTTGCATGTCCAGATTTCTGGAAAACATTCACCCTTTTCCTGGTTATGCTTGGGAAGGGGGACCAAGCTGAGGTGCCCACTCTGTCGTCTTTGCTGATGCTGTCCCAGTCCGTCCTCCTAAAGACTCTGGCCAGTGTGTTGTTGACCCTAAAGGTTATTCCCTGCCTCGGGCGTCTGTGTGTAATTGCTTTCCACAAATGCTCCCTGGGGACAGGATTTGTGCACTGGCTGAGCTCCAAATGAGATCCTATCTGGGCAGCTTTGCAGGTGACGTATTCCCAGGGCTCACAAGCCAGGTCGCACCACGAGGAGTCTCTGCAAATGCAGCTCTCACGGGCCCCAGCCCCACGTTTCCCTCTGGTGGCTTCGGTCGCCGTGGTTTCCTCGGAAACGTGGACTTTGATGAGCACAGTGGGGCAGCGGGGTGTGGGATTAGGACCAGTGCAGAGGCAGCCGTTGGCTACAGCCATCGGGTTCACTTCCGGAGCTCTGACAAGTCGCCGTTGGCATTGGTTGTTATGGGAAAGCGAGTTTCAGGAGGGCCTGGCTGCAGTGTGGGTGCTGTGTTCGCCTCACTCACTGCACCTCACTCTCTTCTCTCTTTGGTTAGCCAAGTGGACACAGCCTTTTAACCCTGCAGACACGAACACAAGTTGCCCGTTCTTGGTGGGCGGCCAGACCCCTGTGCGCGTGCCCATGATGCAGCAGGTGGAGATGTTTGGATTTGGGGTGGATCCGGAGCTGAACTGCTCCGTGCTGCAGATGCGCTACAAGGGGGACGCCGTGGCCTTCTTCATCCTCCCTGCGAAGGGCAGGATGCGACAGCTGGAAGCGGCCTTGTCAGCCAGGAGGCTGAAGAAGTGGAGCCGCTCGCTCCCGAGCAGGTGAGCGTCCGTGTTAATTTGCTGGGTGATGGCATTCAGCCAAGTGTGGTGCAAGCTGTTGAGTGATCACCCCTGCAGACCGGGCACAGGCTGCGTGCTGGCCAGCGTCCAGCAGATCCCCGGTGCTGGGCTTGCTCTCTTCCAGAGCCGCAGGGTGGCGTGGCTGGGATCGGCTGGCCCTTGAAGAGCTGCCCACAATGCCTGGAGGAAGAGCAAAGTCTCCCGGGACTGCCACCTGGAAGTAGACGGAAACACCGTGAGCTGCGACCTCACCTTTCCCCCTCCCTTCTCTGCAGGTGGGTTCACGTGTTCGTCCCCAGATTTTCCATCTCTGCCTCCTATGACCTGGAGACCATCCTCCCGAAGCTGGGTATCCACAATGCCTTCAACAAAAATGCCGACTTTTCTGGAATTACAAAAAGACACTCCCTGCAGGTCTCCAAAGTGAGTTGATTGGAAGAACACTCGCAAGAGAGCCTGAGCTGGACTAGCCTGGGGAAATCAGCTGCTGGCGCAGCCTCAGTTCACAGATCAGGAAACAGAGTCAAGCAGTTTCTCCAGGGCAGAGGAAGGGCCGAGCCCTGTGGCTGCCTGGCCTGCGACTCCATGGCCCACATCCCTCTGATGTGCAGAACCTTGTATCTCGCTCCAAACAGTGCTCCGAGAACAGGAGCTGCTCCTGGTCCAATCCCTGCTGCAGACAAGCAGATGCTCTTGGCATTTTGTAAAAGGTTTATTTGAAAGGCAGATACAGAAAGAGAGGGAAAGACACACAGAGAGGCGTTTTTCCATCCCCTGGTTCACTCCCCAGATGGCCACAATGGCCCAGGCTGTGCCAGGCCAAAGCCAGGAGCTTTATCCGGGTCTCCCACACGGGTGGCAGGGACCCAAATACTTGAGCCGTGCCCTGCTACTTTCCCAGCACGTTGGCAGGGAGCAGGATTGGAGTGGAGCAGTCAGGACATGAACGGTGCCCGTATGGGACGCCAGCATCTCGGGCGGCAGCTTTACGCCACACACTGGCCTCTCTCCTTGGCATTTGACTGCCTTCCTCCCTACAGTTTAGATCCTCATGCAGCTGCCATAGGCCATTTGCACCCTGTAATCATGTTGCTGTTTGTACCCTCTGATATGTTGTTGAGGGTGGGGGCAGGGAGAGAGGAAGGAAGGGGAGAGAGAGAGAGAACCTCTAAAATAGTATATGAATGTTAGGTCGAAAAGTCTAGATTTCTGATCCTTTAGAAATAAACCTTACAACCACGGTGAGCCCACCTCCTGCACGACAGTGATGGCCCCGGCTGAGCCACACACACCCTTGCCAGCCAGTGGGTGTCCTTGTGCTGTTCCGAGGGCACCATGCTTGTACAGGGACCCTCCAGGGGTTACCTGACTGGCCTCTGTGCACACGTGGGTAAGGTCTGGACCCCGACCGAATATTTTATTTTGATCATAGATCATAATGGTCAAGAGTGGTCTTGGGACCCTGGAGGGGGCTTTGTCACTGGTTTCCAGGGAAGGGATGCAGAGAGCCCACTGGGATATGATAAGCACAGTGGACATCTCCCCGAGGAGACTGCCCATGAGCCCCTGCAAAATGAAGGCCTGTGCCCATGGGCCTGTCTCAGCCTCCCTGGAGCTTCAGAGGGCATGAACCCCAGGCTGAGATCTACCCCCAGAAGACAAAGCAGGGGTCCAGCCTTCAGTGATACTACTCCGTGTCTGCCACGCAGCCATGCAGCCGTTACTACAGCAAGCCAGGGCGCGAGCATTTGTGTACCAGGATCTCCTTTAATTCTCGTGATAACCAGGCAGGATGCGCGCAAATGCCACCACCTTGGATGGATTCGGAAGCAGAAGCACATGGCACACAGAGCATTTTTGTAACAGTATGTGGCAGAACTGAGACCCCCATTCAGCTCTGTCTGGTCTGCATTTGTAATTATTCCCCTCCATGCCTAAAGACCAATGGGCCAGGAGCCTGTACTTGCTGCAAGCTACCGAGCAAACCCAGTGCCAGGCATTTGGCGTACGTGAACTTGAAGCCTCTCAAGGCAGGTGTCACTATTCGTAGACAAGGTAAGTGAAGGGCGCTCTATGGGACCCTCTGATGTCTGCTTTCCCTCGGCAGGCCACCCACAAGGCTGTCCTTGATGTCAGCGAGGAGGGCACCGAGGCTGTGGCGGCCACCAGCACCAAGCTCACGGTCCGCTCCAAGGATGGCCCCTCCTATGTCTTTCTCCTGGACAGACCCTTCCTGATGGCCATCATAAGCAAGGCCACGGACGCGATTCTCTTCCTGGGGAAAGTGGAGAACCCCACTCAGCCCTAGGTGGGCAGTGCCCTGCTGACGCTGGCTCGTCGCGGCTGCACCGGAAGTAGCCAGCGATGCTGCCTGCTGCTGCCTTCTGTTCCGCGGGCCCACCTCACCCCAGGGCAGCTGGATCCACTGGTGGGGACCCCACTTCCGAGGCTCAGCAGGGAGCTGTCAGCAGAAACCCTGGCCCTGAGGTGAAGCCTGGGAGCTCCAGTCAGGATCCCGGCTTCGTGGCACAGTAAATACACTCATAGCTCCTGGATTGCAGACTGACAGTAATAAATTCAATAAACCTGATGTGTGTGTTCAGCTGGCCACAGGACTCCCACCCCCTGCAGCATCCATGTCTGGAAGGGTGCCTGGACGCCATCCCAGGACATCTCAGTGGCTGCTGCAAGGATCTGTCCCACAAAAACTTACCAAACACGAAACGTCTGCAAGGAGTGAGTCAGGTGAACCTGGTCCCCGGCCTGCAGGGCCCAGACGAGACGACTGACCATCCAGCGATCATAGGACCCAGCCCATAAAGCAATGAGCGGGATGATTGGGAGAGAGTATTGGGAGGGCAAGGGGGTGTGAGTTGGAGTGGGCAGGCACGGGGGGGGGGGGACAGTGCAGAGTACGTGCGGCTGGAGTGTCCTGTGCCACAAATGGGGTGGTCAGATGATGGAAGGTGCTGGTCACCGTGGCAGAGAACATGCCCAGGGCTGTGTGCGGCTGCGGGGGAGCCCAGGGCTGTGTGTGGCTGCGGGGGAGCCCAGGGCTGTGTGTGGCTGCGGGGGAGCCCAGGGCTGGTTTCCCGCCTCACACACACGCAGCCCTCCTGCGGGTTTGCAGGGACAATGCTCTTGCTCCCTTCCTCTCTGTCCTGAGAGCCACACGTGGTGCCAGGGACTGTGGGGCAGCCACGCCCTCTGAGCCGTCTCCTCTCCTTCCCGTTGGCTCTGCTGTGCGCCTCCTTCCCCCTTCACCTCTCCCAGCCAGGGGACGTCTCCTGAGCCTCCAGCCAGTCTGTGCTCCTGGCAGACCCAAAGACCCTTTCCAGGGGGTTGCACATGGGATGGACCGAGCCTCCACCTGCTCTTTGCCACGCCGTTTCACGTGGAAGAGTGCAGCAGCAGGGAGCTAGCCTGGAAGGGAGCCCCCTCCACCCCTCACTTCATTTTCCAAATCAAGGGGCAGAGGCTCAGAGGGTGCGGACCACCAACCCGGGCTGCAGGTGGGATTAGGACCAGAGCCTAAGCCTGGGTATCAGGGGCTCCAACTGCCTGTTCCCTGGGCCCAGCCTTGTTGTCCCCACAGTGCCCTGCCTTCAGCCCCCCTGCCCCATAAATGTCACTGGTGACCATCCTGCCTCCATGGAGCATACTGGGCCAGACAGGACTCTGCTCACGGGGTACTCTAGTAGGCAGGCACCGGGGCAGGGCAGGCATGCAGAACTGGCTAAGATGCTTTGTAATTCCTGGTTAGCCCATCCTAGTAACCATCAGGGGCCCCCGTGGCTGGGGTGGGCGGGAGCTGTCAACACCTCCTCTCAGCTTGCTCCCAGGTGGCACAGAGTGCCGCCTGCCGGGACTGCCGCCAGCCAGCAGGTGCAGGAGTGGTCACAGGACACACTCTGTGGCTGGCTGAATGTTCTTCCCCTCTCTGTTGTTCAAGTTGTCTATCTTCTGCATTTGTTTTTATTTTGTATTATTTATTTCCTTGATGGGCAACTAGAGAACTCTGACTGGCTCATTCAGTCCCCAAATGCTTGCAACAGTTAGGTCTGAATCAAGCCACAGCCAGGAGCTGGGAATGCAATCCAGGTCTCCCATGTGGGTGGCAGTGACCAAAGTCCTTGAGCCACCACTCGCTGCCTCCCAGGGTCTGCAGTAGCAGGAAGCTGGAATTGGGAGCCAGAGCCAGGACTCAAATCCAGGCACCTGGCGTGGGACACAGGCACCTGAGCTGCTAGGCCAAATGCTCACCCGTGCTTTTGTTTTTGAAATGTACCTTGCATTTGTTTTGAAGTGTGTTTTAATCAGGAATAAGATGACGAGCACAGGGAAAAGTGCCTTGGAAAGAAGGATTTATTACTTGATGATCCCGAAAGAAGACAGGCCACGCCCCACAGCGCCACGTGTGGGAGCACTCCAGTTGGTCAGGAGGCAGGAGCCTGGGCCAGAGCCCTGGCACTCCAGTGGTGGAGGGAGCTGGGTGGGGTGTGCCCCTTCGGGAAGGAAGTGGCTGGAGGATTTGTAAAATGACAGAGATGCTGGGGGGGGGGCAGTAAACAACTTGGGCGTTAATTTGGCCATGATCTCAAGCTGCAACATCCCAGGTTACAATGTATCAAGCATGGTTGTTACCATGTGGCTGCAAAGTCTCCCTCAAGGCAGAAGGGAGGGTGTTTTATTACCTCTTCAGCTTCTGGGGCTGACCTGGCGCCTCGGTTGCTAAGGAACTGCCCCTAGAATGTCAGTGAAGCAATGATGGGGTGCTGGGGTGGCATCCCATATGGGTGCTGGGGTGGCATCCCATATGGGTGCTGGGGTGGCATCCCGTATGGGTGCTGGGGTGGCATCCCATATGGGTGCTGGTTCGAGTCCTGGCTGCTGCTAATGTGCTTGAGAAAGCAGTGGAAGATACCCAAGTGCTTGGGCCCCTTCCGCCCACGTGGGAAACCCAGATGGAGTTCAAGGTCCTGGGCTTTGGCTCTGGCCTGGCCCAACCCCAGTCACTGTAGTCATTTGGAGAGCGAACCACCAAATGGAAGATGTCTTTTTCTCTCTGTAACTCTGCCTTTCAAATAAATAAATCTCAGAAAAATAAAAAGCAATGGCCACCCCCTTCGTGGCTATGCTGGGGAGTTTTCAAGAGTGTGGCAGATGTTGTTGGCAGAGCCTCTGGGACACCTGGTGCCAGGGGTGTCCCCTGCCTGTCCCCAGGCCCAGGCCAGGATGAGTCCATCTTCCGGTGCACATTGGAAGGCCAAGTGCTGAAGTCCTGGTCTTGGCGTGGTGAGAAGCTGTATTGCACAGAGATCACGGGGGAAGTCAGGAGCGGTGCTCAAAGATGACCGGTGATCCGAGTCCTGGGGAAGTTCTGATGGATTAGGTAGGAGGGAGCTGGTGTGTAGAAAATGCTGGCAGGTTCTGGTGGGAAGGGCCTGGAAACAGGTCAGCAAGGGAAGACTCTTGATCAGTGATGCAATTGTGAAGATGAGGTAGTTTCCTGGGTGGCCTGGCTCGAGGTTTCTCGTGAAGTCACAGGGCAACCCCTTGGAGAAGGCTTTCGTCCCTCTAGAAGCAGCTCGAAGAGCCCAAAGCCGTGAAGACGCAGGACCAGATGAGGACTGGACACTGCCAGACCCAGAGGCTTGTCCCGGGGAAGCTGTGCCGGGTTGCACACCCCCAGCGCCCTGCCTCCTCCGCAGCGGACGAGCGGCTCAGTCTCTGAGGGATTTCGGGTAAAAGATGGGGGCCACTGTGTCAGAGAGGGCTAAGGCTCTTGCTTTGTTTTTAAAATTTTAAACAAAGTTATCTATTGAAAACGGGAGGGAGGGGGCAGGGAGAGAGAAGAGAGAGACAGAGGACACTTCCACCTGCTTGTTCACTTCTCAAATCTGTGATGGCCCAGGCTGCACCAAAGTCAGAGCTGGGAGCTGGGAGCTGGGCACTCCCTCCAGGTCTCCACGTGGGTGGCAAGGACTCAGTCACTTGAGCCATCACTGCCGTCTCCCAGGTCCACGTCAGCAGGAAGCTGGGGTTGGGGTTGAAACCCAGGTCTGTGATGCGGCTCACACATTTGTTAACCACTTGGCCAAGGGCCCACCCCAAGCTTTTATTTTGTGGTTGAGCTCTCCTTGTATGATTTAATAATTATTTTTTTAGATTATTGTAAATACATGCTGTTTGCAAAAAATATGAAAAACAAAAGAATCATGAAAATCACCTCGATTTCATCATCAAGAGATGTCTCATAAGTAAGCATTTCCTTAGCTCAGGCTGCACCCTGGCTGCACACTGTAGGGAGACGTGGGGAGCCCGCCCTGGCCGCACACTGTAGGGAGACGTGGGGGAGCCCGCCCTGGCCACGCACTGTAGGGAGACGTGGGGAGCCCGCCCTGGCCATGCACTGTGGGGAGACGTGGGGGAGCCTGCCCTGGCCACGCACTGTAGGGAGACATGGGGAGCCTGACCTGGCCATGCACTGTAGGGAGACGTGGGGGAGCCTGCCCTGGCTACACACTGTAGGGAGACGTGGGGAGCCCGCCCTGGCCACTTAGTCTGGGGAGACGTGGGGGAGCCTGCCCTGGCCGCACACTGTAGGGAGACGTGGGGCAGTGGCCACTTAGTCTGGGGAGACGTGGGGGAGCCCGCCCTGGCCACGCACTGTATGGAGACGTGGGGAGCCCGCCCTGGCCACACACTGTAGGGAGACGTGGGGAGCCCACCCTGGCCATGCAGTCTGGGGAGACGTGGGGAGCCCGCCCTGGCCACTTAGTCTGGGGAGACGTGGGGGAGCCTGCCCTGGCCACACGCTGTGTGTAGATGTCATTGAGCCTGCCCTGGCCACGCAGTCTGGGGAGACATGGGGGAGCCTGCCCTGGCCATGCAGTCTGGGGAGACATGGGGGAGCCTGCCCTGCCCACGCAATGTGGAGCGATGTAGGAGAGCTCACCCTGGCCACACGGTCTGAGGACACATGGGAGAGCCTGCCCTGGCCACACTGTGGCGAGATGTGAGAGAGCTCAGCCTGGCCATGCAGTCTGGGGAGACGTGGGAGAGCCCACCCTGGCCACGCACTGTGTGGAGACGTGGGGGAGCCCACCCTGGCCACGCAGTCTGGGGAGACATGGGAGAGCCTGCCCTGGCCACGGGCTGTGGGGAGATGTAGGGGAGCCTGCCCTGGCCACACACTGTGTGGAGACGTGGTGGAGCCTGCCTTGGCCATGCAGTCTGGGGAGATGTGGGAAAGCCCGCCCTGGCCACACACTGTGGGGGAGATGTGGGGGAACCCTCCCTGGCCATTCAGTCTACAGAAACGTGTGGGAGCCCACCCTCACCACACAGTCTGGGGACACGTGGGAGAGCCCACCCTGGCCAGGCACTGTGTGGAGATGTGGTGGAGCCTGCCCTGGCCTGCACTGTGGAGAGATGTGGGGGAGCTCGCCCTGGCCACATGCTCCGGCTGCCTGGGAGGGCCAAGGTTTCAGCATGGGGTAGTGGGGTGGCTGCTCTGTTGGACGACTTCCTCCGTCTGCTGTTTTTATGCACAGTGATTGCATCTCTCCCCATGGCAGTGGGGTGCAGAGGGGTTGGTGTGGCGCTGAGGGCTGGGCGGGGTGGGCTCAGGTGTCCTCTGAGAGTGCCCACCACCCACGTCCTGAGATGCACTCCTCCTCTGTAGTGGGACCCTCCAGTCTCTCTAGTGTTCTCATGGTGAGAGCCACCCAGGGTCCCCAATGCAGCAGCAGACCAGCCTTGGCCCCGGGCAGCACCCACGTCACCACTGTCCTTCTGTGTGCGGGACAGACGGTGGCCACTGCAGGGCTGGGTGCAGGTCCCTTCCTGTCTGCCGCACTGCCCTCACAGCAGTTCTGGAACCACCCTGGCAAATATTGACCAGCTCGGTGCTCTTCTGACCCCGCTGTCCTGCCGGCTGGAGGCCACGCAGTGCTGCAGGTCCTGGCCCACTCAGGGGCTTCTCCGTGAGCACTGTGAGTATTCTGAGGGCTGTGTCTGTGAGTGCTGTGAAGATCATGAGTACTGTGCCTATGAGTACTGTGCCTGTGAGTGTCCTGAGTACTGTGTGTACTGTGTGCCTGTGAGTATTGTCAGTACCATGAATACTGTGAGTGCTGTATCTGTGGCTGTCCTGAGTATTGTCAGTACCGTGGGTTTGTGAGTGTCCTGAGTAATGTGGGTACTGTGAGTAATGTGTCTGTGGGTGCTGTGAGTATTCTGGGTACTTGGGTACTCTGTGCCTGTGAGTACTGTCAGTACCATGGGTACTGTGAGTGCTGTGCCTGTGAGTACTCTGAGTACTGTGGGTACTGTGTGCCTGTGAGTGTCCTGAGTAATGCGGGTACTGTGAGTCCTGTGCCTGTGGGTACTGTGAGTACTCTGGGTACTGTGTGCCTGTGAGTACTGTCAGTACCATGGGTACTGTGAGTACTCAGGGCTGTACCTGTGAGTGCTGTGCCTGTGAGTCCTGTGCCTGTGGGTGTCCTGAGTACTGTGTGTACTGTGTGCCTGTGAGCATTGCCAGTACTGTGAGCACTGTGAGTACTTTGAGGGCTGTATCTGTGAGTGCTGTGAAGATTGTGAGTGCTGTGTCTGTGAGTGTCCTGAGTATTGTCAGTACCATGGGTTTGTGAGTGTCCTGAGTAATGTGGGTACTGTGGCTATGAGTACTGTAAGTGCTTGCACACACTACAAGTACAGGAACAGTGCCTGTGAGTGTCCTGAGTAATGTGGGTACTGTGAGTAATGTGTCTGTGGGTGCTGTGAGTACTCTGGGTACTGAGGTTACTCTGTGCCTGTGAGCATTGTCAGTATCATGAGTACTGTGAGTGCTGTGTCTGTGGGTGCTGTGAGTACTCTGCGTACTGTGTGCCTGTGAGTATTGCCAGTACTGTGAGCACTGTGAGTACTCTGAGGGCTGTGTCTGTGAGTGCTCTGAAGAGCATGAGTACTGTGCCTATGAGTGTCCTGTGTACTGTGTGTACTGTGTGCCTGTGAGTATTGTCAGTACCATGAATACTGTGAGTGCTGCAAGGGTCGTGTCCATGAGTGCTGTGAAGATCATGAGTGCTGTGCCTGTGAGTGTCCCGAGTACTGTGTGTTCTGTGTGCCTGAGTATTGTCAGTACTGTGAGTACTCCAAGGGCTGTGTCTGTGAATGCTGTGAGTATTGTGAGTACTATTTCTGTGAGTGCTGTGCCTGTGAGTGTCCCAAGTACTGTGTGTTCTGTGTGCCTGTGAGTATTGTAAGTACCGTGAGCACTGTGAATACTTCGAGGGCTGTCTGTGAGTACTGTGAAGATCGCGAGTCCTGTGCCTGTGAGTGCTGTGTCTGTGAGTGTCCTGAGTATTGTCAGTACCATGGGTTTGTGAGTGTCCTGAGTAATGCGAGTACTGTGAGTAATGTGTCTGTGGGTACTGTGAGTATTCTGGGTACTGTGGGTACTCTGTGCCTGTGAATACTGTTAGTACCATGGGTACTGTGAGTGCTGTGCCTGTGAGTACTCTGAGTACTGTGTACCTGTGAGTATTGTCAGTACCATGGGTACTTTGAGTGCTGTGCCTGTGAGTGCTCTGGGTACTGTGTACCTGTGAGTATTGTCAGTACTATGGGTACTGTGAGTGCTGTGCCTGTGAGTACTCTGAGTACTGTGGGTACTGATGCCTGTGAGTGTCCTGAGTAATGCGGGTACTGTGAGTACTCTGGGTACTGTGCTTCACCCAAAACCCAGTCAGGACACAGAACCCGTGTACTCCTTCTTCTCTTTCAGTCTTTCTCTCCCAGTCTTTCTCCATCTCAGTGTCTCTCAGTGTCTCTTTCTCAACTCTGTCTCTCTCTCTCTGTCTTTCTCAATCTCTGAACCTGCCTTTCCGATCTCTCTCTCTCGCTCGCTCACTCGCTCGCTCTCACTTTGGCAGTAGGGATGTGCAAAGTGAATCCCCTGAAAAACAACAAAAAATAGCCATGCACTGCCTCCTCCAGATCTTAAACTAGGAACTTGAGGTTTCCATAACCGTGTATGAGAAACTTGGCCTTATGAACATGGAGAGAAGAACCCCGAGTATTCCAGGAGGTAGACCAGCAAGCAGGACGAGACGGAGGGGCAGCCCAGGGCCAAGCAGCACGCAGCTGCAGAGGACTTGTCAGGACCCTGGGTGGGGAGGTCGCGCTGGGCTGGGGTCTGCAATTCGAGTCCCACTCCTGCCTCTGGTCCCGACCCCGAGCCTCTGTCTCCCAACACGACACACACTAACCCCTGTGTCTTAGGGTCCTTCTAAAGATTCAATAACTGAAAGTCAGCCTTTCTCTAAAAGGACTCTCCTGGCCTGTGGGCAGAAGCATTCTGCACTGCGTGGGAATGCTCTGGGCCTTCCAGAACCTTCCCGCACCCAAGTCTCACCTACGAAAGCACCAGCAGCAGCCCCGGCTGCCCCTGCCCCTTCCCCCGCATTTGAGACCCGGTGATGTGAAGTATCTAAGATCCCCATCAACTTAATGAGCCCTTAGTTCACAGGACTGCTTCCCACCATGGAGAGCGCTCCCAGTGCCCCCCTCCCCCCGCTGGCATCTTTCAGGAAAGGAATTCAGAATGGGGCCAGGCATCATCACTCCCCCACCACAGCAGAACTGGGAGGAACTGTCCCAGCCTGCCGCCGTGCCCAGGGCTCGCCACACTGCCTGCCACTTAATCCGTCAAGGGCTCCAGCACCCAGAGCAAGCACGGTCATCTGCATTTTTGCAAAAGGAGACACCTTTGGTCAGCCGCAAACACTGAATGACCGCTCGGCCTTGGCTCAAAGCCAGGCCCCTGGCTCATGATTTGCTGGTCACTGGGGCTGGATTCTGGCCGTCCTCGGGGGTGCGGCAGGAAGGCAAGGGTGGCGAATCCTTGGAACACCCCTGCAAGGGTTCCATCACAGTCATGTCCCTGTGCAGGGTTAGACCAGTTGTTCAATCATCCTGCGTCTTCCAGATTCTCCACCAAAGGATGCATCTAAGTGACCCACACCAGCCATGCTGGGGAGGGAGGACGTGGCCTGAAGGGTGCCCGAAGTACTTTGGCCAGCAAGCAAGCGCGTTTCAACAGAACAGATAACGAGGCCGCGTGCATCCCTCCCGGTCCTGGCCTTTGCTGCAGGCAGGGGACTTGGATGTCCCAGGCTGTAGGCCAGCTGCCAAAACCGACCCTCTCCCCCTGTGCTGCCACAGCGTGGGACCTGGGAGCCACTGGCTGGGCAAACAGTTCTCCAGCTGCTCCGAGCCACAGATGTTACAGAACAAGCTAGCAACAAGGATCCCATGGCCAGCAGTGGTCAGCCACCGGGCAGGGGACACCGGGAGGGTCAATGGCCAGGGGAGCAGGAGGACAATGCTGCCCTGACTGAAGACGTCCAGGATCTAGGGGACAAAGCAGATGTGTGTGACACCATGGGAGAGGGCCCTGAGCAGGGAAGGAGGGTGCTAGCCACAGGCAGGCTGAGCAGAGAGGAGTGCTGTCCACCTGCAGGTCCCCCAGGCTGGGTCCCGTTCCCAGGGCTCCTCTCGTGCCACCCTCCAGGCTACTCTGGCCCATTCTACACCTTAACGCAGGAGGAATACGCATTTGCTTGCAAGGGCTGCCTTAGCAAAGTGCCACACACTGAGTGGCTTCCACAACAGCTGTTTCTGGAGCTCAAAGTCCAAGACCAAGGTGCCAGCAGGGTTGGTCCCTTCTGAGTTGTGTGAGGGAGCGTCCGTTCCCGACCTGGCTCCCAGGCCTGGGGCCTGCTGCCCACCTGCTCCTTGGCCTGCCGCAGCCTCACCGGCCCTCTGCCTGCATCTTCGCTCTCCCCGTGGGCATCTCTGTGCCCCAATTTCCCCTTTGGACGAGGACACGCATCACATGCTGTGGGGACCTCCCCTGGTCCCTCCTGATTAATTACACCTGCGGTGACCCTGTTTCCAAACAAGACCACGGTGGGAGGCCCTGGGGCTTGGGATGCCAGCTGATGGGCTTCGGCCAGGCACAGTTCAGCCAGGGACAGACATGGTCCCTCCATCCGTGCCTCAGTGGTTTCAGCCACTGCACGTGGCAATGTCTGCGGCTCTGGATGACAAAGGCTCGATGGAGACGGAGTCACCCACCCTCTCCAGGGCTTCCCCCATATCACTGCATCACTGTCCGTTCTCCACGTGGTCCGGGTGCCCAGTCATCACGTCCACTAATGAAAGACTCAAGAAGCAGCGGGCACCCTCCCCCTTCAGCTTCAGTGATTCCAATCCTTCCCTTATAATGGGCAAGGTCACAGTTCATGACCGAGCCTTGGTGCAAGAGGCCAGCATCCCTCACTGTCACAGTGGCCAGGACTCTTGCTTCAAGGCGTTCGTCTGTGTGTAATCACACGTATGTGGTCGCTGTGCCAGCCAAGCTGGCTCTCGTCTCTATGAAGTCAGGAATCACTCTTCCTTCTTTAGGCTGTATTTATATTTTATATGAAAGGCAAAGTGACAGAGAGGGAGACAGACAGACAGACAGACAGACAGGTCTTCTATCTGCTGGTTCACTCCCCAAATGCCTGCAACAGCTTGGATGTGGCCAGGCTAAAGCTGGGAGACTGGAGCTCCATCTGGGAGGCAGGGACCCAAGCACTTGAGCCGTCACTCGCTGCCTCCCTGGGCGCTCATTAGCAGGAAGCCGGATTGAAAGTGGAGCAGCCAGGACTCCAATCAGACACTCGGATGTGAATGCAGGCTTCCCATGGGCAGCTCACGCACCGCAGAGCAGTGCCGGCCCCTGCTACCTTCTCCCCTCTGGATACTTAGTCCCTAGGGCACTTCTCGGACCAGACAGATCCTTGAGAGTTGTGAATGATTGAAATAACTCCTGGAAGGAACCAAGAAAGGAAAGAGAAAGCAAGGGAGGAGGAGGGGTGCCCACTGGCGTGTGGGGCAGCTGAAGGGGTGCTGCGCTTGCTGAAGCCTTGGGAAGAAGTGACGGGGTACTAGGCCCTCCCCCACCCCCTGGCCCCCCAGTGCACCCCACAGCACCCTGTACGGTTTGAGGGGTGGCGCTTATTGCATAATCAGTGGGGAGCCATGAAGTCGTTTGTGGAAAAGAGTGACGCGTTCACCATCTTGTTCCCAGAGGATGGGGCCCGCCTGGCTGTGGCTGCTGGGTGCAGGGATTGCGGCCTCTGCCCACGGAGATAAGAGTCCGGCGGTGGCCCCGGCCCTGAGCAGCCAGCTCTCAGAACCCGCCCCTGCCTACCTCAAAGTCACGCCCACCATCACCAGCTTCGCTTTGCGTTTGTACAAGCGACTCGCAGCAGACACGGCCGGGAACCTCCTCTTCTCGCCGGTGAGCATGGCCAGCACCCTGGCCATGCTGTCTCTCGGGGCCCGCCCCGACGCCCCGGCCCAGGTCCTGGAGGGCCTGGGCTTTAATCTCACTGAGACCCCTGAGGCCGATGTCCACCAGGGCTTCCAGAGCCTCATCCGTACCCTGCAGCTGCCCAGCCCCAAACTTGAGCTAAAACTGGGCAACTCCTTGTTCCTGGACCAGCAGCTGAAGCCCCGGCAGCACTTCCTGGACAGCGCCAGGGAGCTGTACGGAGCGTTCGCCTTTTCTGCCAACTTCACGGACTCCACCAGCACGGGGAGGCAGATCAACGACTACGTGAGGACGCAGACGTACGGGCGAGTGCAGGACTGCCTGCAGGACTTCCACCACGACACGCTCGCCGTGCTCCTCAACCACATCTTCTTCAAAGGTGAGGCCTCGCGCACGCAGAGCCCTGCCCCTCCCGGGCAAGGAAGTGCTCTCGCTCAGCGGGCAGACGCGGGTGGGGAGGAAGCAGCGAGTGGACAGGTGCAAGGGGAAGAGAGGCCGCTGCAGATTCGGAGAACTGACTCGGATTCAGTCTCGCCAGTGCCTTGCCCGTCACGGTGCAGGGAGCCCAGGGGAGCCAGGGGAGTGCCGGGGCTGCAGTGTGGAGGAAGCAGGGGCTGGACGGAGGACCGAAGGCTCTATCCAGGGACACTCAGAACTGCAGGGTTGTTTTGTTAAGATTTTTTAAAAATGTATTTATTTATTTGAGAGGTAGAGTTACAGAGAGATGGAGAGACAGAGAGGTCTTCCATCCACTGGTTCACTTTAAATGGCTGCAACGGCCAGAGCTGGCTGATCCAAAGCCAGGAGCCAGGAGCTTCTTTTGGGTCTGCCACGTGGATGCAGGGACCCAAGGACTTGGGCTGTCTTCCACTTCCTGTGCTTTCCCAGGCCACAGGCAGAGAGCAGGATCAGGATAGGAGCTGCCAGGATGTGAACCAGTGCCCATAGGGGATGTTGGCGCTGCAGGCGGAGGCTTAGCCCACTGTGCCTCAGTGCCAGCCCTAGAACTGTGGAGTTTTAAGCAGTGGCATGAAGCACTCACATCTGTTCAGAAAGATCAGTCTGGCTGTGGTCTGGAAAATTCTTTAGAGAGGCGTGGGAGTGAGAGAGGAGAAGAGGGACAGTTAGGAGGTTCTGTAAGTGGCCCAAGGTGAGCATGAGGGGGGGCCGCGATTGCAGCTCTGGCTTCAGGGTAGCATCTTGGTCATCAGCGGGATGTGGGCATGAGGGACAGGGTGACTGGCCCCCTCCTCCTGTCACCAGCGCCCTCAGGGGGCTGTAGTGGGGCAGATGAAGAGACACAGAGAAGACGCTACACAAGCAGACGTGGCCATAATCAGCAGGTTATGTATTCCTGAGCATCTGCGTTTCATGTTGCGCTTTGTTGCCCGAGTTCTTTCTCCAGTTTGTTCTCTGAGGACTTGGGGTGGGCTAGTGAGGAAGACGCTCTTGCACTGCTGTGCAGCAGGCTGTGGTCTGGGAGCGGCCGGGCAGAGACGATGCACCTGCTGCTTGCAGGCGCCCTGGCTGTGAAATGGAGCTGCTTAACTAAGTCGCCAAGACTCCGTTTCCTCATTCCTAACATGGAGATGGTTGCCTTGTTCCTTATTCTCTTTGTGATGATGTAAGAGACAGCGCCTCCCACTGGAAGGAGCTTAGTGACAGGGAGCATCTGTGCTCCGTCTTCCCTCATGCTTGCATTCCCAAGAGGAAGTCAGTCGCCCAGGTGTGTGGCTTTCTGGCTGTGTGTCCAGACGTGCTCTCCCGGAACAAGTTCTCAGAGTTTTCCGGGTTTTGTGTCCTAAGCCAAGTGGAAGCATCCCTTCGACCGCTACCAGACCCGGAAGAAGGAGAGCTTTTTTGTGGACGAGAGGACCTCGGTCCGCGTCCCCATGATGCACCAGAAGGAGATGCACCGGTTCCTCTACGACCCCGAGCTGGCTTGCACCGTCCTGCAGATTGAGTACAGCGGGAACGCCCTGCTGCTGCTGGTCCTCCCAGACCCCGGGAAAATGGAGCAGGTGGAGGCGGCTCTGCGGCCCGAGACCCTGAGCAGGTGGAGCCGGCTCTTCCTGCCCAGGTGAGTGCATGGGCCGGAGGGCTCAGGCGGACCTCGCCCTGGAGCTTGAGCAGGCCGGCTCAGCTCTAGTCCCCAGAGGGCAGTGTCCAGCTGTGGCTGCCGCCCGGCCCTCTGCTCCTGCTGTGATCTTCCGCTTTGTCCCCCGACTCTGGGCCTCGGATTTTCCAACCATAAAAGTAAGGGCACAGTCCCTACCTCCTCGCTGGGGTGCCTGGAGGATGAGCTGTGTCACTGTCTACAGAGAGCTCAGCCCGGGACGCGAGTGCCCCTGGCCGCTGGCCGTCATCACCCCTTCCCTTCCTGAGTGTCTGCCTGACCCCAGCCCCCTTCCCTCCCACTTCCTTTTTTATCCCAATCACAGTGACGTACCAGAAGCTGTGTAACAAACTGCAGCCACAAAGATTAGCTCAAGGTCAATGGCTGGATGATTGTGACACCCTCGGGAGAGTGGAAAGGCACCTCCTTTTTTAATTCAAACATTAAAAAATCAAATATCAAGAAGAGCCCCATAAAAAACTCGCAGTGCACGTTCTGTGTGCGCCCCAGGCTGCTCTGCATCTCCCCTGCTTCCCGCTTGTGGCTTTGTCACCGCAATTCAGCAGCTCCTGGTTCACCTACCCCCCCTGCAGGAGATGGCCTCTTCTTGGGGTACAGCTTCCTTTATGGGGTGCTCTGGTTTAATGCCGGCTCCTGAGCTCTCGTTGTCACTTGTTCATTACACACAACCCCCAAATGGCACGATGTGAGCCAACCGTGTCTCTTGGTTCTCTGTGGGTTGACCGGGCTCAGCTGGGGCCCAGGGGTAAGATGGTGGCTGGGTCCCTGGCTGGGCTGGGCTGGGCTGGGCTGCCCGGGCGGAAGAGGCCAGGGCTGAGCTGACTCCTGTCTCCCCGTGCAGCGTCTCCACAGGCTGGCTCGGGCACAGCAGTCCAGGGTCCCCGCTACTGCCTGGCTGCTTGGGGCTCTGAAAGGAAGTGCTGCAAAAGACAGGAAGTTCTCACTCTCGCTCTCTGAAGGAAGGCCTGGGCCTAGAGTTCAGCCCAGTGTCACTTCTGCCATAATGTGTCGGCCAGAGCGCTCACAGGACCCACCCAGATGCAGGAGGGGGTCACGAATGCCCCTCGAAGGCCCTCTCCATCCTCCCCCTGAAGGCACAGTCTCAGCTCATGCCCACAGGGGTCTTCTCGAGGGTCCTACCCACACGTGGTCCCAGGGATGGAGAGAGGGGGTTTTGGATTTGGGCAGAGATTAAAGCACCAAGCGAAAGAGACTGGGTCCGGGGAAGAGGCCAGGATGTACGGGCTTATCCCTGGGCCTGGGCTCTGCATAGCCTTTGCTGGCTGCTGGCTCCAGCTGCTCCCAGCCCCACAGTCTCCGGCTCCTTGGAGGTGACCCTACTCTTTCTCGCCATGACAGAAGAGTGTCACAGAATCTTCTGGACTAGTAGATTTTCCCTCACTTCTTCTCACATTGAATTCCAAAAGCAAAACCAACCCAAGTGACGCTTCTAAATCGTCCTGATGCGGAGTGCCGCAGTGTCCCTCCAGGATTTCGGACTCGGAAGCTTCCGACTCGCCCAGGCTTCCTCCAGGAAGTCGCTGCCTGGAAGAGCGTGTCCCCTGCACCCTGTTCATTAGTCATTCACGTTTGTTAAGTGCCTACTGTGTGTCGACACCTACTGGGTGTTCAGCACTCTACCACACTCTGCTCTATTAGACTCAATTTGACACCCTGTCTGCCAGTCAATGGCCTGGGGCCCGCCCACACTGCCAGGGGCAGTTTCAGATAAGTCAAGGCGTTCTTCCACCTCTCTTAGTCTCTGGGCTCCCATGCTGCCTGGGAGTAACCCTGGCCATGACAGCAGTTCTCTAGGCTGAATTCAAATTGCAAATCTGAATTCAACAGAGGCAGCCGTGTCCAAGTTGGTTAGGAACTCATCAGGCGCGTGGGTGCCCCACAGTAGTTGAGGAGAAGAATAGTCCAGCGAAGAAAGGACAGACCTGCTCGGGGTCAGAAGCAGCGTCTGACTTTACCCAAGGACTGCGGTGAGCCGAGGGTCACCCGGAGGTGATGGGGGCTGAGCCCATCAGACACTCTGGCTCTACAGCTCTGCAGTGGCCACCCCGTACCACTTTGCTGTACCACTTTGCTCCGGCAGGCGGGAGGCGATGGTGGCTTGTCCTAGGGTTGCCAGTAGATGGGCTCGGGATGCAGCTCAGAGGTGGAGCCAGTGAACCAAGCAGGGAAATGGGAACACAGTAGCAGTATTTACGGCTGATGCTCATTATGGGATTCGATCAGTCCAGCCAGTGCGTGACACCCAAAAGCCCCGCATAAAAGCAATGAAGACGCTGAAGACACAGAGGTGTGCCAGACCTCCCCTGAGTGCGGAGAGAAGGGCGCTCTGGGCCCGGGGAGTGGGGTGCCCTGCTGTGCAGGTAGTGGCATGGGAAGACCACCAATCAGCCCTCAGGCCAGGAGACGACCCTCCCCCAGAGCAGACTTAATGAAGTGTCTCTGTCTCACCCCATCTCCAGTCTGTTGGATTTGCATTTGCCACGGTTTTCAATTTCTGGAACATATAACCTGGAAGAGATCCTTCCCAAAATCGGTCTCACCAACGTCTTCGGTCTGGAAGCTGACTTGTCGGGCATCACGGGGCAGCTCAACACGACCTTCTCCAGGGTAAGGAGGTGAACGCGGATGGTGCGGCTGGGGCACCAGGTCCTTCTCTTCCCACACAGGAGTGTGAGAGTCAAGTGCCCCGTTCTCTTTCCCATGTTGCTTCCTTCATGCCATCTCTTTCTAGGCTTACTTTTCGTGCACGGCTCCCTGTCCATCTCCCCTTCTTTTGGACCTCCACATCCTACAGGGCAGGAATAGGGGATTCTGTCCACTTGGGAAACACCCATGGAGCGAGCATTTCCCCAGGGGAGGGAGGGCTTTGTCTGATCCCTGGTGCTGCCTCCAGGGCAGCTGTGTAGCTGCACCTGCCACTGTTGTACTGTCAAGGGCAGTGGAGCGTGAGCAAGCCGCGCAGTCCCCATAGCTCACTGCTTCTCCACGGTTCCTCTTCCAGGACAGAGGCGAGGCAGTGCCCTAGGCCACAGATCTGCTTCTCACAGGGGATAAAGGAGAGGCCCCACTTGGGACACACCCTTCCCACGGCAGGGGAAACAAGGAAACATGTGCTAGGGCTGCTAGCATTCTCCCCACCTGGGACCTACGCCATGGCTATTCACGTGTCATTGGCCAACCCTGGTCCCCTAATCAAGACCCTGTCACCAAGGAGGGGCTGCGTCCCCCCACCCCCGCGGTCCTGTGGGGGAATGGGCAAGGCTTGAAGGGAGGGGAGAGTGACTGTTTGGGAAGAGTGATGCAGTCTCCAAGCGAGAGGCAGCAAAGGCCTCGCCCCGAGGTTTGCTTGCCCTTTGGGGTTCAGGGTGGTGTTCGACGTTCCCATTTGAGCCACGGTTAGGGGCTTCCTAAGAGAGGTGTTTTGTCATTTATTTGGGAAAGACAGTCAAGGGCTTGATGATAGGGAGATGATCGTGTGTGTGTGTGTGTGTGTGATGCGTAAGTGTGTGTGTCCACATGTGCATGCGTGTGTGTGCGTGTCTGCACCGGTGTGGTCACGTGTGCTTGTCTGTGTGTGTGCATACGTTGGGATGCTTGATGAAAGAAGTAGTTTAGCTTTTGAAGGGATTCCTTTCACGACGACTTCCACTGCTGGGTTTACCTTCTCAGAAGTGAGAGCCAGCAGGGTCAATGTCCATCCCGCTTCTGCGTCCTTTCTTCCCGGGCACTGCACGAAGGTCGGTTCTAGAAAGGGGAGCAGGGAGCAGGGCAGGCGTCACTGCTGCGCCTCGTGTGGCCTGGGACGCCCCAGCCCATATCAGAGCGCCGGATGCAGATCCTGCCTCTGCCGCCAATTCCAGCTCCCTGCTCACGCACACCCCGGAAGGCAGCAGGTGCCAGCTCGAGGGGAAGTCAGATGGAGCCCTGGGCACCTGGGTTTAGCTTGGCCCCGGCTTTTGTGGGCATCTGGACAGTGAACCAGTGGGTGGCAGCTTTCTCTGTCCCCCTCTCTTTATATGCATCTCTGTCTCTCAAATACATCTATGAATTTTTTAAGGGAGATGGGGCCAGGGAGGAGTCCCTCGCCTGGAGGCGATGGGGGCTGAGCCCATCGGACATCCTGGCTCCACTGAGCTCGCCTGGGCCCGTGACTTGGTCTGAGCAAGACAAGGACCTGACATGCAGGGGCGCTAGGTGCAGCTCCTAGCAGAAGGGGGTAGCCTGGCCTGTGCCACGTGAGCCGGGCTTGAGCAGTGCTTGTAGAACCTGCCGCTGGCCTCTGCAGCCCGGGGCACACCCAGGCAGCTCTGCTCAGGCCCTTTGCCTCCCGTTGGAGTGATGGGCACAGTCAGGGCGAGCCCTGGGGACCTGGAGGAGGGAAATTTGGAGAGAAGGGGCTGGAGGAGGCAGGCGGGGCTGCAGGGGCCCACCAGGGGGCGCTGTCTCCACCTCTCTGGTGCTGCAGAAGGCAGCAGCTGCCCCTTGCAGTCCCCTGAACTGATGCTGGCTCTGTCCCTCTTCTCTCTGCTTCCAGGTGTCGCACAAGGCGGTGGTGGACATGAATGAGAAGGGCACCGAGGCAGGGGCTGCCTCGGGCGTCCTCTCCCAGCCCCCAGCCCTCAGTGCAGCAGGGACACCGGCTTCGCATTTCAACAGGCCCTTCCTGCTGCTCCTCTGGGAGACCACCACACAGAGCTTGCTGCTCCTGGGCAAGATCGTCAACCCGGCTGCAGGGTGACCGGGGTGGGAGGCCAGGGGCTGACTCGCTTATCTCTCCCCCTGCCAAATGGAAGGCCAGCGCCAGCCTGCGGCGCGGGGCTGCACCAGTGCAGGGAGTCTAATAAAGCTGGCCTTGGGCTCTGTGCACGCCGGGGAGTGGTGTTTCCAAGGGAGGGGCCAGCGTCCAGGGCCGGACAGGCACGCACGCTGTAATCATCTCACGTCTGACATCAGCTGGCTGGCAGAGGGAGAGACAACAGCAGCCCTTGTGTTATGGCCTCCTGGGAGACGCCCACCACGGCCACCACTACAGCAGACGTTTGCTGAGCGTCCCTTGGGTAAGAGGCCCCGCAAATAGCACAGAGAACACCGGTGCAGTGGCTGCTCTGGAGCGGCAGCCCAGGGAGGCTGTCCTGAGGTGACATGGCCCAGACGTCAGGGGCTAGAGCTCCTAGAGATGAGGCGGGGCCTGGAGCCAGGGCTGCAGACCACGCCCCACGAAGAGGGCGGGTACCAGGATGGGCCGGCACGAGGGAGATTGGCAGGAAGAGAGCATTGGAGCCCAGGGCGACCTCAAACAGAGGGAGACGGAGGGTGACTGGCACGGGCAGAAGCATGGGCAGCCCTGTGAATTTGGAAGGCAGACCCCACTGGGCCAGGCAGTCTTTGCAGGGGGTCAGCAGCTCCTCCAAGTGGGCCCCTCCATCTGAAGTCCCTCTGAAACTAGTGGGAGAGGCAGAAGGGACCTTGGCCCAGGTGCATGCCATGGGCACGCCAAGGCCTTCTGAGCTGGCCATTGTGTGAGATGCCCTGGGCCGATACGCTCTGGCTCTCCCCGCAGCAGAGAGAAGGGGTTTTGCTTGGTCTTTATTCACGGAGGTGTTAAATAGCAGTCTGCTCCAAAGATTGCAGGAGGGCAGGGAGCTGGAGACACCTGTCCCACGTGGATTCACAGCCCTGCCTCTCCCAGTTCCCAGGGGTGAGGTATGAGCAAGGCACCAAAGAACAGCAGGAGGCCAAGGTTTGGTATGCAGGTGGCCGTGACCTTGAGCCAAGGTCATTCACAAAACCTTGGTCATCTGACATATCCCTGAGACCCCAACCCAAATCTTGGATCCTACCGCTCAGGTGATCTACAATAGGAAGCCAGTGGCAGGTGGGGGATGGACAAGGTGTGAGACGGAGATGTGCCAGCAAGCAGTGAAAGGGTTGTGTTTGCCACAGCCCCTGTACAGAAGCAAGCACGCTCCCTGGAGGTAGGGAAGAGGGGATCCAGCCTGCCTCCATGGCTCTGGCAGCACCGACTCCCCCTGTACTTACATGGGGGTGGCAGGAAGTGACTGAGCCACTGGAACAGTGTGAAGCACGGATGAGGAGCGAGAGCCCGCGAGAAGAGCCCGGGGGCTCTGCTCCCACAGACAGAAGGGTCCCCTACGAGCAGCTCATGAGCCTCCGATCGGGAACGTCTATGAAAGGTTCCGGCCACTACAGGGTTAAGTGATGATGCCTCTGTGGTAGGGTGAACTCTGTTTGAGGGAAGTGCCCAGGTGCCCCGCTCCCGGGAAGGCTCAGCCCCAGGACTCAGCACAAGCCTTTCGGTAGAGAGAGGCAGTGAGAGGAAAAGATGTGGGCCCCACGGCCACTGCCCAGCCTGCGGGGCTGGCCCTGCCCCTGCTGGTGACAAGGGCCACTGATGCACGCTAGAAACAGTCCGTGGCCTACAGGTGCCAGGGGAAAGACAGGGCTCCCAGGTAAACTTGAATTTTAGATTGACAACAAATAATCGTTCAGTGTAAGTACATCCCACGCAATATTGGTGTTACACTAAAAACATCTGTTGTGTGTCTCATGTTCAAGTTAACAGAGTGTCATATTTTTCCCTGCTAAACCTGGCGACCTGGGAGGGGTCTGTGCAGCTGGCAGCAAGTGGGTGTGGAAAGGAAGTCCCGGCCGGCGCCACGGCTCACTAGGCTAATCCTCCGCCTTGCGGCGCCGGCACACCGGGTTCTAGTCCCGGTCGGGGCGCCGGATTCTGTCCCGGTTGCCCCTCTTCCAGGCCAGCTCTCTGCTGTGGCCCAGTAGTGCAGTGGAGGATGGCCCAAGTGCTTGGGCCCTGCACCCCATGGGAGACCAGGAGAAGTACCTGGTTCCTGCCATCGGATCAGCGCGGTGCACTGGCCGCAGCGCGCCAGCTGCAGTGGCCATTGGAGGGTGAACCAACGGCAAAAGGAAGACCTTTCTCTCTGTCTCTCTCTCTCTCTCACGTCCACTCTGCCTGTCAAAAAAAAAAAAAAAAGAAAAAGAAAGGAAGTCCCACAAAGCCAGAGGTCAGCCTGCCCAGGGCATCCGGGCACCCCAAGGAGCCACGTGGATCAAAGCAGGGTTCGGGCCAGAGCCTACTTGTGAGCCAGCTCCCTGCTGAAGCACCTGGGAAGCTGCAGAAGATGGCCCAAGGGCTTGAGTCCTTGCTGCCCATGGGGGCGACCCGGATGGAGATCCTGGCTCCTGACTCTGGCCTGACCCAGCCCCAACTTCTGTGGCCATTTGGGGAGCGAACCAGCTGATGGAAGTCCTCTCCCCGCCCCCCCTGTACTCGGGCTTACAGCTAAATAGATAAACACATCTTCTTGAAAGGAGGGTTCAGAGGAGAGGTCTCAGGTTGAGCTGTGTCAGGATCCCGCCATCTGCGGTGTGAATGAGTCCACACTGGCTGAGAGATACAGCCACACAGCTCGGTGGTAGCCATTGCCGTGGCAGACGCCAGGCCGCTGTCCAAACTGAGTGAGGCCAGAGGCCCCAGCTGAGCCGCCGCTGACCACAGACCAGGTGAGCACAGCTAGAACTTCCTGGTTGAGTGGTTGTGCAGGAGGTGACTGACAGTGACGCACCCGGCAGTGTCTGTGTGTGTGCATATGTGAGCGTGTGTGCATGTAGGTGTATGTGAGTGTGAGTGTGTGCATGCATGTGTGTGCATGCATGCATACACACATGTGTGCTTATGTGTGTGTGTGCATGCATGGGTGTGTATGCATGTTTGTGTGAGTGTGTGCCTGTGTGTGCATACATGCATTGTGTGTGTGTTTGTGGGTGTGTGTGCACGCACATGTGTGAGTGTGCATGTTTGTGTGAATATGTGTGAGTGTGTGTATTGAGTGTGTGTGTGTACACATGTGTGTGTGTGTGTGAGAGAGAGCGTGAGCAGCAAGGGCCTAGGGAGTTGAAGAGGAGAGGGCAGCGTGGCTCCAGGGGATACCGAGTGCCAGGTTCATCTGCGGCCCTCCCCGCCCTCCCCCTCAAGGCCTGGAGCAGCAGGTGCTGAGCGCCTGCCCCCGCGCCTGTCCCAGGGAGTCCGGCAGCCCCAAGCCCCGCTGTCCAAACCTGCTTGTCTCGCTGCTTCCTAGGAACTGTTCCCGGGCGTCCCCGGTTCCCGTGGTGCAGGCAGATCGCACGGTGTGCATTCCAGGAGCCGAAGTGCGCAGTTGCTGGATGGCTCAGAGCTTCTCTCTTTTACCGTGACAGGGAGAGGACAGTGGCAACCATGTCAAGGATTGTGGGATTGAACAAGAGAAAGTACACGCAGTGTTGGCAAGGGGCCTGACACACACTCAGCACGCCCAGGATTTGCTGTTCAGCTCATTAGTAAAATGAGGCTTTAAGATTTCCATTCTGGGGCAGCACTGTGACATACGGGTAAAGCCACCATCTGCAGCGTCAGTATCCCATATGGGCACCAGTTCAAGTCCCGGCTGCTCCTCTTCCAATTCAGCTCTCTGCTGTGTCCTGGGAAAGCAGTAGAAGATGGCCCAAGTCCTTGGCCCCTCACCCATGTGGGAGACCTGGAAGAAGCTCCTGGCTTCGGGCTTCAGATTGGCCCAGTTCCAGCCATTACAGCCAACTGGGGAGTGAAACAGTGGATGGAAGACCTCTCTCTCTCTCTCAGCCTCTCCTCTCTCTGTGTAAACCTGACTTTTAAATAAAAAATAAACCTGCACACACATGCACACACGTGTGCACACAGACAGTACACACATAACACCCACACAAACGTGCACACATGCTCGTACACATAACACACATACATACACATGACACACAAGTCCACGTGTGCATGTGTGCTGTACATATATGTACACACGTGTGTACACACAGGTGCACATGCATTAAAGCACACATGCATAGATACATACATGCATGTGCACGCAAATGCACACATACATACCCATATGTGCACTCATGCATGCACTCTGGGGCTGGTAATTGTACAACCATTATTTCCTTTTTTTAAAGATTTATTTATTTTATTTGAAAGGCACAGTAACCGAGGGGCAGAGGCAGAGGGAGAGAGAGAGAGGTCTTCCATCCACTGTTTCACTCCCCAGATGGCTGGGAGACTACACTGCCCTTAGCTTTGGGACTTGCCTGGTGCCCTGGGACCACCCTCTACAGTGACTAAATATGAAGTCTAGGACTAAACAGGGGCCTTGGTGGTACTGTGGTTGCACCTGAAAGGTGTTCTTTAGATGCACCGACGTTGGATTCCAGGATCTTCCTATATCAACGAGGCTAACAGAGCCATGCTTGAAACCAGTCCATGGGGATTCCCACCTCCAGGGAGACCTCCAGGACACGTCTCTGGTGCAAACTGCAAGAGGACATGTGAACCAGGAGCTGTACCAGGGCCAAGGCTAAATAAAGTGTGGCCTGGCCCTAGTGTACCCCACGTTCGTGTGGTGATGAAACCCAGAGAACAGGGAATGTTGGGGGGTCTCCGGGGCAACCCTCCGATGATCACGTAAACCCCGGAGAAGCGCTTGGCTGCCCATCTGCAGAGTGAGAACACACAGCGCGCTCACCACCGCACAGCAACGCCGGCGGCGCTGCCCGGGAGACCGAACTAACCCAACGCGCGGAGGACAAGTGCTGCGCACGCGCACGAGGGAGACCGCGCCCAGGCATCGCACCCAGCTCTCCGCCCAGCCCTGGCAGCAGCACGTTCATGGAAAACGGAAGTAAAGGGTAACTTTATGTTTCTGAAGTCCGTGCATAGCTTCTGTCCCGTGCATTTTACCCAAGCTTGAAGAAGGCCCCTTGCACAATCCCGATGCCAGCGTGCCCCATGGTCCCCCAGCCAGGAAGCCGCTGAGCAGGTCCTAGCCCGCGCTGCCCGGCTCCGCCGTGGAAGCTTCTCCACTCCATCAGGCGCCTCCTGAAGATCTGGGTAACAGGGCTCCCTGGGGGTCACTTTCTTAGAAGACCCTGAAGGAAACTGCGTGCTTAGACGGTGCACCTTCTGTTCGGTCACAACGCACACAAGCTGCCTGTCCTTCGGAAGGCCACCTGATCCTGTGCAGACACAAGGAGCACAAGAGACTCTGAGAACAGCTCTCAGCGGCCCCACTGCTAAATCCGCATTCTGGGGGAGCACTGGTTTGTCTCCTTCCAGAACCTTCCATGCACAGGTTCCACTTTGTGTATGTATAGGCTGTTATCCCACAGGCTGTACCGTGAGCTGCTTTACTCTCTTCCTTCTTAGTGTTCAAACCAAAATACCAACAGAGAAGGGCACAAAAGAAAGAGAAAGGAAGCGGCATTTATTGAGTGTCTACTGTATGCCCATCCTCTCCATGCATTCATTTGTTCCACCTTAACCAGCCTCAGATCTTGGAACTCTGTCTCCACGTACGGGTGAGAACTGAGAAGCCGCTAGGGGTGAAGTTACTTGTCCACTGCGAACCAGGCGTGGCTCTGACTGTCCCCAAAGTCCCCAGTGCTCCAGGAAGTGTCCGGGCCATCACTTTCCCAGAGTGCTGTGTAAAAGGGAGGAGAGCCCCCCACCCTGAAAGCCCCGTGGGGGTTGGGGCTGGGTAACATGTCTGAGTGTGCAGGGCCTTTGCCCTCAGCCCTGGTGGGCGTGGCCTTGAGTGTCCTGGCGAGCCCCTGGGGGGGGGCCGCTCCCCCACCTGCTTCCTCCGTTCCTCCCACCCAGATGCACGACTTCCAGTGTCGGAACCCGTGTTCCCCGTGGAGGCCACAAGTGCAGGGCCCAGAAAGCGCCATGCTTCTTGTTTGCTCTGCAGGCCTTGTGGCCAGTGGCGGTGTGGACACGGCCGGTGTTTGCCCAGTTGCTCAATGCTGTGCGACATGGCGGTCACACACCCCAGGCACTGAGTCGGTGCCACCACAGTGGAAATCATCGATTCCTCTCCATACTCCTGGCCCAATTGTTTTCCTGATCCCGGCCATTGCACAACATCATTGAACTTGTACTTGCCTGCTGGCGATGGGAAGACAGCACCCGCTCAGTTCCCAGAATGCGGGGGGAGGGGAGGCAGCACATGGAGCTGCAGGCCGGCACCACCGCCTCTCTGGGAGTGCACCACCCCACCCCGGGTGAGAGAGGAGGCCAAGGCTCCGGGCTCACCATGGCTTACGGTAGCCTGGGTGTTGGTCTCTCCCGTGGTTCCTGGAACCCCTGCCAGACAACAGGGCAAGGGGAGGGCAGAGCAGAGAGAGAGAGAAGAAGAAGAGAGAGAGAGAAGAAGAGAGAGAGGGATAGAGAGAGGGAGAGAGAGAGGGAGAGAGAGAGAGGGAGAGGGGAAGAGAGAGGGAGAGAGAGGAAGAGAGAGGAAGAAAGAGGGAGATAGAGGGAGAGAAGGGGAGAGAGAGGGGGAGAGAGAGAGGGAGAGAGAGAGGAGGAGAGAGAGAGGGGGAGAGAGGGAGATAGAGGGAGAGAGGGGGAGAGAGAGGGAGAGAGAGGGAGAGAGAGGAAGAGAGAGGAAGAGAGAGGAAGAGAGAGGGAGAGAGAGGGAGAGAGGGGGAGAGAGAGGGAGAGAGAGGGAGAGAGAGGAAGAGAGAGGAAGAGAGAGGAAGAGAGAGGGAGAGAGAGGGAGAGAGGGGGAGAGAGAGGGAGAGAGAGAGAGAGGGAGAGAGAGGGAGAGAGGGAGAGAGAGGGGGAGGGAGGGGGAGAGAGGGAGAGGGAGGGAGGGAGGGAGAGAGAGGGAGGGAGGAACACCTCACAGAGTGTCGTGCTCTGCCCTGCAGCCAAAATAGATTCACACCTTTTACCCTGACACCGTGACACCCGAGCAGGCACTGAGCCAGCTGCTGCCGGCAGATGGGCCGACTGTGGCCCTGCTCGACGTGGACCTGGGCGTTCTTCCGCGAGCGGCGTCGGGGTGCTGCAGACGCGGGCAGCTGCTCAGAGGAGGCTCGGGGCCGTGGAGCTGTGCTCAAGCAGGCAGATGCAGAGTGGCGTCCTGCGTTGTCCCATCCGCACGCCGTTCTAGAAGAGGCGAGACCTCTCACCAAGATGGTGCCCAGAACTGAGGACCCCAGGGGCCTTCCTGGGTGGGTGGATTTGCCCTCTGTCCTGCTCAGAGGGGTGGTGCCCGGGTGTGCATTTAGGGCGCGGGATTTAACCCCATGTGCATAGCGCCCCAGGGGAGAAAGATCACCAGGGAAGAGACCTCAGCAAAAACGCGGGGGTGCAGGGAGGTGGGGGAGGGGTGGGCTCCCCCGACCCCACTTGCAGAGGAGCTGTGAGAAGCCTTTCTGCAGAGCTGCCGGGGTCACAGAGCTCATGACAGCTGGTAACGGAGTGCCTGGCGGCTGGCGGCTGCTCAGAAAATGGGCTGTTTTGGCTAGGATCTCGCTGCTCAGCTCCAGGGCAGGGAGGCCAAGGTCACAGGTTCAAAACTGACCAGACTGAGCCGGAGGAGGGGCCACAGGGAGAAGAGGAGCAGGGGGCAGTGGGGCAGGATGCCAACCCCTCCCCCTCCACGGCAGCTTGTAGTTACAGCTCCGGCCTGGCTCTGGCCCCTTCTAGAAGGGGTGCGGCTGTGCTGGGGGCTCTGGCTATGAGGCCCTGCTACCCTCTCTCCCCAGTCTTGCTTGTGGCTCAGAGAACAGAGGAACTCGCGTGTGCTTTTAGCTAAGAGGACACACGCGCCATGCGGATTTTCAGGGTCCTAAATGCTTTCCCAGTCCTACCCTGCACACAGAAGCCTCCATGTCTGCTCTCCTGGATCAACTCCGGTCACCAAGTGGCCTTGCGTTACCTGCTTCGTGTGCAGTACTAAGGCGGAGGGATGGGAGAAACGCAGCCCCTGACCCGGGGTGGTGCTGCCGGGCCCTGGAGTCCCACGGCCTGGTCAGAAGCTCCCTCTGCAGAGGTGGCCCTGTGATGCCACCATCGCCAGGGACGCCACCATCCCATGTGAGTGCCACTTGGAGTCCCTGCTGCTCTACTTCCCATCTGGTTACCACTAATGAGCCTGAGAAGGCAGCGCAAGATGGCCCAAGTGCAGAGTCCCTGCCAGCCATGTGGGAGACCCAGATGGAGTTTCAGGATCCTGGTTTTGGCCTGCCCTTGCCCCAGCCATGTGGGGAATGAACGAGCACATGGAAGAGTCTCTCTCTGTCTCTCCCTCTCGCTCTGTAACTCTGCCTTTCAAATAAACAAATCGTTATTCAAAGAAAGAGAATCTCCCCTCCAGCCCCTCCCAGCCCGCGGTGACCTAGCTGGGGTACTTGATCTCTGCACCTCAGTTGTCTCGCGTGTGAAATGGGAGTAAGTGCAGTTGTCTAGGCTTGTTGCTAAGATGAGCTCACCGTGTGCAGAGTCTAGAAGCATCTGCTGTGTGCTGTGCCCTCACTAACTGCCAGCTGTCCTAGCGTGATGAGGGTGTGGACAGTGAGAGGGAGGAAGGGGGGTTGCGCTCCTGGTAAGCGCATGGCAGCTTCCTGGGCCTCGGCTCCCTCACCCATGCCCAGGAGCTGGGTCCTGGCGCAGGGGATCCTAGGAGCTCATGCCCATCAGGAGGGCAGCGGTCACCCGACAGGTCTCAGCCAGGTGGAGACAGTGACGTGACCCACGTCGGGGGCAGTTTGGGGATCTGCTTTGGACAATGACAACAGCCGGGGACTTCTCAAAACCAAGCAAACAGAAGCCTTCAGAGTCAGCATGACAAAGCCAGATCAAGGACAACCCTTCCAGCTCAGCTGGATTGAGCAAGTTCCAGAAACTCTGTCGCTGCAACTGGAGCCACCCACGTAGGGCCTGCGCTCCCTGTAATGGGCCCCAGGACTGCTGGTCATTCCGGAAGGAGCCTTATCACCCCTGCTCTCCCTCACTGGAACACGGCCACTGACGCCACTGCCCTGAGGCAGCCGTGGGGTCAATGCTACCAAGTGATGCTTCCGGAAAACTCAGCAGGGGTGAGCATCACAAGCAGTGCTCCTGCCTGCCCCGGAAGGCCAAGGTGACCTTCCACAAGGACATCACAGCTACAGTTACACAGGGCACGAGAGGTCCCCGGGAGCTTACGTCCCTGTTGGCTGTCGTGGTCCAGAACCTCAAGAGTGAGGTTCAAGTAGAAGCGAGGTTGGCTGTAATGAACCTCAGAGCCTTCATCTCAGAGCGTCCCGAGGCGTCTTTCCTGCCTTCTGCTCCCAGCATGGCCACGTTGCGTGGATTTGCCTCATTTTTCTGCAGCTGAACAAGGAGGAGAATTGGAAGCAGGAGACCCCACACCCTCGCAGGAACTCCGCCAGTGGATCTGGCTGCCCTGAGGCCCACCCTCTCCACCAGAGCAGCCTCAGAGCCCCTCCCATGCCTGACCCCCAACTCCCTTCCTGGCTGCAGACCCCAGCCCACCCCTGGGCCCCATCTCTAGGCAGGGCCCGTGCAGGGGCAGGGTCTCCCAGTAGCCCTCTGCTCACATGCAGCCCACTGGCACTTCCCAGCATGCACTTGCTCCCAGCTACTGCCGTCGACAGTTGCAGGAGAATCCAGTAGTGAGGCACTGTTTCCTCACAGGGCACCCGGCCCACCCACCTGCGCATACGTGCCCTGTCCCTCTCCAGGGGGTCTCTCCTGCCTCGCTTTCTCGGGTCCTCCCAGCCATACATCCAGTGACGGTGCCCAGGGTAGATGGTGCCCTGAGGGTGGAGCCCGAAGCCCTCAAGGGCAGGGACCCAAACCTGGCTGCCGAGCGCCACGTCCTGCTGTCAGCCAGGCCTGGGACACTCGACCTCCCAGCCTCCCTGGCTCCTGCTGGGCACCTGGAGGTGGCCCTGCCTCCTCTCTCTGCAGCTGGCCCTGGAATTCTACCACGAAGGTGACATCGTTGTTCATAGGACTCCTGGAAGCCTAAGCCACTGTTCCCCCTGCCGGGGCTCAGAGCTCAGGGCGCCTCAGCCTGGGACTCAGAGCCAGGACACGGCAGGCACAGCAGGCGACACACAGGACTGCCTGGGCCAGCAAGAACCACCTGGGTCCACCTGGCAAAGGGCAGGGCCCTTCCTGCCTCAGCTCCAGCCCCTCCTGGTCCTGTCATCCACACCACAGGGGCCTCCTTCCCCCCGGGCAGGCAGAGACCAGAGCTGTGGTCAGGCACGCACGGCCTGGGTGATGCAACCCCAGAGAACCAGAGCTGCAGAGGAGGAGAGCAGCAGGGGACAGGGAAGCATGGCTGCCCCTCAGCACGACCCAGGCCCAGGTGGAGGGGCTGCGAGTCCCATTTGGGGAGAGGGGGAGAGGGGGCACCTGCCGTCCACTCAGTGTAGCACGTGAGAGAGCTGTTGTGCAGATGGGGGTACAGCGTTTGGGGGTCAGGGCTCTGCTCCACCACAGCTAGCTGCTCCTTGCCCTGGGAGCAGCCAGGGTGCAGTTCCAGGGGAAGCATCCCCCTGGCCAGCTCAGGGGAAAGACAGGGACCCTGAAGGCAGAGGACGGAGTTGGGTATGGGAGAGCAGTGGGGAGAGGGTTCTGAGCCACTTCCTGTACGGTGGGTGTATGGGGGGGGGGTTGCTGATTGAGGGACTACCCGCAGGAAGGCTCCTGATCACCACCCAGCTTGCTCCAGGTAACCCCAGTGGTATCCATTGACCTGGCAACAACCTGCATGAGCTCTGAGTGGACCTTGGACTACTGCACCAATAACGTGTGTGCTGCCTACCAATGTGGTACTAGGAGGCACAGAGAGGTTAAGTGACTGGTCAGAGGTCACACAACTGCGAGTGGGTCCCCTGGTCTGAACTCAGGTGTAGAGAATTCCCAGGGCCACCCCCAGATGGGACTGCGGGAGGAGAGGGGGAGCAAAGCCAAACTCGTCCTCATCAGAGAGCACCTGTCGGTGCAGCAGGAGCCCAGCCACCGGCACCGAGCAGCCCAGAGGGCACTGCGATGCATTTAGGTTGCTACAGGAACTCGAATCGAGGGGGCCAGGTTGCTGCGACTCTGCACCTCCCCCAGCCACAGCACTGCTCCCCAAGGCCGCGAGGAAATTCAAGCCGTGCGTGGGTCGCGCCGGCCTTCCGGGAACCAGAAGCTGGAACCGCCAGAGAGCGATGGGCTGCATAATCCCAGAGTGCGGAGGGACGGCGACACAGGCTGCTCGGGTCATGGCACCCTAGGTGCTCCCTGTGTTCCCACAAGCCAGGCTTGGGGGGTGGGGCTTGTGATCAGCACAGGTGCAGGGGAAACGCCCCCAGGATCCGAGAGGAAGCAGCACCGATCGCCTCTTCAGATTTACTCTCTGGCCCTGCCCGTCCCCAGGCCACGGTGCCAGGCTGACATGGCCACGTCTCTCAGTCCTGCCCCAGTCCCCATTCTGGGGGACATGAATGGTCAGGACCTAAGGCTGGCTTGGGAACGTTGGAAAAGCAGCCTCTCCACTGAGCCTCAGTCTCCCTCTCTGTCACACGGGCTCAGACTCACTCCACCACCACGGCTGTGCTGGGTCTTCCACAGAGGGCGCGCGGGGCGGCTGGCTCATACGTGGCTCATCTCACTCCTGATGGGGCGGCCACGGAGGGTTTCGGGTGAGAGCACACAGCCAGCTGGGCGATGCTGTCCCAGAGAGCGTCTGACTCATGCCACCCACCCCACGGTCGACGTGCCTGCTCCAGTGACCCCTTGGGGATATGGACCTGAGAGATATGTGCTGTCCAGGCCAAGCTTACGCATGGTGGGTGGGCAGCCCAGTGCCCAGCCAGTGGACTTAACTCCTGTTTGCTCCTCCGATAACTGGCGTGACCTTGGTTAATATTCACCTGCAGCTGCCCCATCCCCCGCTGTGATCTTTTCTTAAATTCCGACAAGGACAAGGACAGGACTCCATCTCCCCATCTTTGTTCCTGCCACCAGCCCTGGGCACTGAGTCCTGGTAAGTGTGCGCTCCCTGGGGAGGGCCCTGGGGGCCTGCGGGGCAGGCTGGGAGGGGTGGCTGGGCTGTGCTGACATCCACTGGCTGTCCTGTGACCACAGTAACAGCAGCCCCTAGGGTCCTTTCCCCAAACCTGCCCAGTCGTCCCAGCTCCGTAAGCGAAGTGGAGGAAGGCAGCAGGCCCAGGGCCCTGGGGCCCCAGGAGGAGCAACACGGGCAGGAGGAACAGTGGTGTCCTTTCCAAGTCCCGGGGTCTGCCTAGGGCTTCCGCGCATCCTTGCCCTTTCTGCAAAGGAGGATGGTAAGATAGTCACAGAGGCATGGAGCAGCCTTGGGTCACACTCCTTCCTCTCTGTGTACACAGTGGGGGCCCCCATGCCCGGTGGCCTCTTGTGCATAGAGAAGGAACCCAACCCCTATGAGCAAAACCCACGTCCAGGTCCTGGGCACTCACTCGGGGCCAGGCCATGTCTAAGCTCAGTGCATGTATTATTAAGATTATTTACTTGGTAGGCAGAGGTGAGGCAGGGAGAGAAGGAGGAATAGAGACAGAGATGAGAGGAGGAGGGTGAGGAGGAGCGGGGGTGGGGGGAGAGAAGAACTCCCATGTGCCGGCTCACGCCAGGATTGCCTGCAATAGTGGGGATGGGGCTGGGAGCCAGGGACATGACCGCAGTCTCCCACGTGGGTGTCAGGGAACTGATTAACTTCAGCTGTCACCACTGCTGCTCCAGGAAGCCGGAGACAGGAGCTGAGCTCAGATCAAACCCAGGCCCCTGGCATGGACGTGGCTTCCTGAGCCGGGTCTGAACCTGCACCCTGTCCCTTCGCCCCAGGACACGTACTGCTGCATTTCAGACTCACAACAGCCTGGGAGGTGCAAGACTGACCTCAGCCCCGCTCTGACCTTCACAGAGCCTGAGGTCCCAGGACCCAGCTGTCCGATCCTTCCTGAGAAAACCAGACTGGTGCCAGGATTCTAAAGGTTGACTCACTTATGTGAAAGTCAGAGTTACAGAGAGACAGACGGACAGAGATCTTCCCTCTGCTGGTTACTCCCCAGGAGGCCACAAAGGCCGGGGCTGGGCACAGGCTGAAACTTCCTCTGGGCGGCAGGAGCCCAACCACTTGGGCCATCCTCTGCTGTCCTCCTGGCACGTTAGCAGGGAGCTGGATTGGAAACGGAGCAGCTGGGACTCCAACCAGCAAACAGAAAGGTTGCTGGCATCACAGGCAGCAGCTTAACCTCCTGGGCCACAACACCGACCCCTGGTCCCAACTTTGTCCCTGAGGCTCTGTGGGGTCTTGTCCATGCGAGGGCCCTCTCTTGGCCTCAGAGCCTCCACTGTAAAAGGAAGAACCCAGATAGCCTGGGGCACCCAGGATGTGGTAGAGAATGCGGTTGTCCAGGCTGCAGGTCCGCCCACCCCTCCCCATGCCAATCTTTCCCTTCCTCCTTGGAGCCCATCAGTTCCTGGAGTAGGAGGGTGCCTCAGCCCACCCCACCCCTCAGTGGGAGTCCTGGGCACCCCCCAGGAGCCCTGTGTGGGTGCAGGGAGGGCCTGGGGTCGCCTCCGCCCAACCCTGCACAGCTGGACAGAGCGAGGCCCAGGGGATGCTCGCCGATGCCCAGTGGAAAGTTGTGTGCCTGGAGGGGAGCTGCAGCCTTCAGCAAAGGCCTCTGGGAAAAGCTGGCGTCCGCCCTGTTAGGCTCAGCTGCCCCTGGTAACTGAGCCCTGCAGAGGTGGGGAATTTCCATCTGGCCTGGAGACTGCACCACCATCCAGGCGGGTGGTGTCATGGAATCCTAAGGCAGTGGAAATACAGAAGGGATCCCAGTGCCTTCTTCCCCTCTGACCATGTGGGCTGGCCACTGTAGGAGAAGCAGAAACACCCACGCGTTGTGCTACTGCGGTCTGCTCTGTTTGTATCATTTCAAGCCAGGGAGAGCAAGAAGAGGGTGGAGGAAAAGAAGCTAGCTGTGTTTGTCTTGTTGTTTTAGCAAGAACAAACTTACAAAGGCCCGGGACAATGCAGGTCTGGCAGGGGACATCGCATCTCTGGCCCAGCTCTGTTCGCTCTGGCTTTCAGATCCCCACTCCCAGGGCTCCACTCTGTCTCCTATCAAGGCTGCACCTTCAGTTAGCACCTGCAAGCAACTCAGGGTCTGCAGGTGCATCTCAGCTTCTGTGGACAGAGCAGGCTGGCCCAGTCCCCTGAGAACTGTGCAGGAGTCCCTGACTCATCCTGTGCCTCAGTTCCCTCCTTGGTAGAGTTAGGGCAGTGAACTTGCACCTCCAGGCCACCGTGGCTGTAAGTGGAGCTCCCAGAGTCGCTGGCGGGGTCCCAGCCTGTCCGGGAGCAATCAGCTACCTCGCCGCCCCTGGCCTCCGCCACGCCTGCTCTGGGCTTTGGCTCTCTCATCAGTCAGCGATGAACAGCAGTGCCAGCGTACATGGGAGTAGAACAGGCAGCAGGAAGTCAGGGCCCACGACAGCCCAGGACAACGCAGCCTGTCTTCATGACCTTTCCCCTGGTGGTGACTTGGGGAGCACTGGGAAATGCCTGGGCCCTTGTGCATGCCTGCTGGCCATGACCTATGCGTGGCGTCAGTGGCTGGCCTCCGGCAGGCATCACGGGCCCCGACTCAGGGCTTGGTGCCCTTCTCTCTCCCACAGGACAATGCCACCCTCTGTCTCTCGAGCGCTCCTCCTGCTGGCCGGCCTGGGCTGCCTGCTGCCCGGCTTCCTGGCCGACGAGGCCCAGGAGACAGCCGTTTCCAGCCATGAGCAGGACCACCCAGCCTGCCACAGGATCGCCCCGAGCCTGGCCGAGTTCGCCCTCAGCCTGTACCGCGAGGTGGCCCACGAGTCCAACACCACCAATATCTTCTTCTCCCCGGTGAGCATCGCCCTGGCCTTTGCCATGCTCTCCCTGGGGGCCAAGGGGGACACCCACACCCAGGTCCTGGAGGGCCTGAAGTTCAACCTCACGGAGACGGCCGAGGCCCAGATCCACGACGGCTTCCGGCACCTCCTGCACACCGTCAACAGGCCCGACAGCGAGCTGCAGCTGGCCGCCGGCAACGCCCTGGTCGTCCACGAGAACCTGAAGCTGCAGCACAAGTTTCTAGAAGACGCCAAGAACCTGTACCAGTCCGAAGCCTTCCTCGTCGACTTCAGGGACCCCGAGCAGGCCAAGACCAAGATCAACAGCCACGTGGAGAAGGGGACCCGAGGGAAGATCGTGGACTTGGTGCAAGAGCTGGACGCCCGCACACTGCTTGCCCTGGTGAACTACGTTTTCTTCAAAGGTGAGGGTGCACAGCCGCTCAGCAGGTGCCGTGGAAACCCCAGACAGACGCCGGGCCGGCCTTAGGCTTCCCTGGCCACACCCGATGCAGGCTGGACGGCGCGTCCCAGCCCGGGCCCCCAGTTTCCCGCACACCAGCACTGCACTCCACCAACCACAGGGAACAGGGCCTCAGTGCTCAGCACCATGGGCTTCCCTGCAGGACTCTCAGGGCCCTCACTGGGGTGAGAGCTCCCCTCGGCTCCCAGCCGCCTTCCTGCCTCGGAGTGCTCAGCGCGTCAGAGGTTGGGGCCCGCAGGGTGCTCTCAGGCCGCTCCCACTGTCCCAGGGAGAGCTCAGGGTCAAGGCCAGGGTCAAGCCCTCCCCAAGGACTCCCTCCCTATAGAGTCCTGCAGTGCAGGGCACCAGGCCGAGGCCTGCCCATCTGAGCTCCCAGCTCCACTGAGACCTAGCACAGGGCTCAGCCTCCCCAGCCATCACCTCCCCCTCCAGTGAGGAAGGAGGGTCCTGGGGTCCTGGGGTACCTGCCCCTTGGCTGTCTTCATGGTGGGGTCCTCTTTGGTTACACAGGGGGAGGCTGCCTGTGCACCTGTTTTGCCCCTGTAGTTCCCAGGACAAGGACTTAGGAGCAGCACCCAGAGTGCTCACCCTGGGTGGCGACTGCCCGCCCCAGACGTTCACTTACAGCGCTCTTTCTGGTGTGGGCAGGAGCTTGTCCATCCCCCTCCAGGTTCTGGCCTCACCAGGAGACGCCTCCTAGCCTCCTAGCACAGGCTTCACCAGGCACACAGGCAGCATCAGGGGTTCCCGTGAGAGAGAAACAGACATCCGTGCAGGAGCGTGGCACCCTTGACACGCGTGGGTACTGGGAGAGCTGAATGGGAGAAGAGGTAGGACAGAAAGAGACCACTTGAGTAGCACCTTCAGGAGTGGTCTAAGGTGAGAGGGAAAGAGAGAGAGAGACAGAGAGAGAGAGAGAGAGAGAGCTCTCCCCGTTGTTGGCATTTTTTACCAGGTAGGGGGCGATTTCCACAAGGGTGCAGCCACCTGGGAATTGTCCCCACCTCCATGGATCCCTCATGGGGCTTAGTGTCCATATTTTCATGGCGTCTCCCTTCTAGGTCCTGCATGAAGCAAGTGCATTCTGGGAAAGAGGGTGTTTTGACTGACAAGTTGAGGGATAGTGTTACATTGTAGCTTTCCAGGATTTGGGGCTCACACCACATCCCAGCCAGGCTTAAATACACACATAACACAGAAAACAAAGGCACTGTGCCTGTTGTCCTCTGGGGGGCAGAGCTCCATATTTTTCCTCTCTCTTGGTTGTCCTTGTCCTTGTCCAAGTCCTTCCATCCGTGTGGATGCTGATTTGAGCCCCTTTCTCCGATGAGGCGGAGGCTCAGCGAGGTCACACGCATCCAAGGCCCGCCCGGCCCCCAGCTGGTGCTCACCTGCCTCTGCCCTCCCCGCCTCCCCAGGGAAGTGGGAGAAGCCCTTCGAGCCCGAGAACACCAAGGAAGAGGACTTCCACGTGGACGCCACGACCACGGTGCGGGTGCCCATGATGTCACGCCTGGGCATGTATGTGAAATTCCACTGTAGCACGCTGGCCAGCACGGTGCTGCGCATGGACTACAAGGGCAACGCCACGGCCCTCTTCCTCCTGCCCGACGAGGGGAAGCTGCAGCACCTGGAGGACACGCTCACCACGGAGCTCATCGCCAAGTTCCTGGCAAAAAGCAGCTTCAGGTGACTCCCCGCCCACACCAGCCTGGGACCCCTCGGGACCTCTAGGTCACACTGGGAGTGGGGCCATGACCAGCAGTCGGGGCTGGGGAGGGAGGACCCCATGGGCTTTGGGCCACAGCTGAGGCAGGTGCTCAGTACAGGTGGCAGCAGCCAGGCTGTGTGAAAGGGACAGTGAACTGGGTAAGAAGGTCAAGGCCGAGTTCTGGGGACTCCACCCCCGGGCATGGACACGGCCACTTCCCAACATCGTGCCCAGTGAGGTGACAGTAAAGGCAGCACAGGCTATGGCAGAACCACGGAGGGCTTCCTGCAGGGTGGCAGCTGAGTATGGAGTCCAAGCACAGATGTCCCTGGTGGGCAGGGGAAGAGGCCCAGCAGAGCAAAGGCCAGAGTGGGAGACACCGGGACCCATCTGCAGAGAACTGGTGTCGCTGTGACGTCACTCGAGTGCTCTCCTGGCCCTGCAACTCTGCTGGGCCCCAGCACACCCAACCCCCACGCGGACTTGTGCCTGGGAATCATGCGTGTGCCCTGCCGAGCTACTGCCCACTGTGCCCTCAAGATACACATGACCACACACGCAGGGCTAAGGGTCAATGCCAAATGGAATCCTTCAGCCCTCTGCCCCGCCCCACCCTGCCGAGGTCCCTGCACCAGGGATGAGAACAGGGGCCCAGGAGCAGCCACGGCCAGAACTCGTCATAGAGCCCCAGTGCCAGTCTGCCCGCCCACAAAAGCCCGCACCTTCTCCCCACAACCAGAACTGAGCCCTAAGCCTGCTGGGTCCACTCTCCTACCCATGAGACAGCTGTCACTCAGCACCTGCCACCGCCAGCCACGTTCCCCTGGGAGCCAGGCACCAGGGAGTCCCCGGCTGTGGGGGCACCAACACTGCAGGGCAGGTTAGATGCTCTTCCAAGGACACCCTGGATCTGCCTGGAGGGCTTCTCAGGGGAGGTGGCTTTCCAGGGCCCTGTGGGTGCTGACACTCTGACACCTGCTGCAATGGGCGAGAGGAGGACAATGACTGAGTCAGCATCCATGTGGGAGTGGGGGAGGGGCTGCGCTAAGTGGGAGAAACCAGGAGGAAAGAACACAATGCCCAAGCGGGGCCCCAGAGGACGGGAGCAGGAATGAGACGTTTTCATTGTGTTCCCTGCACGACAGGTCTGTCAGGGTCCGTTTTCCCAAACTCTCCATCTCTGGAACCTACGACCTGAAACCCCTCCTGGGCAAACTGGGCATCACCCAGGTCTTCAGCGACAACGCGGACCTCTCGGGGATCACGGAACAGGAACCTCTGAAGGTGTCCCAGGTGAGGCCCCCAGGGACCAGGCTGCCCACTGATGTCTGGGACCAGATGGGGAGAGGCAGGCCCCAAGTTGGAGATGGGGACAGGCCCGAGACACACACCATGTCAGACCTGGCTGCTCCCGGGGCCCACGTGATGCACTGGGGCGGGAAGTGTCGGGGGACAGATTTCAGGAGGGGGCTCCATGCTAGGAGCCCCCCCTGAGCTTGGGTCAGAGCCCTGGCTCAGCGTGCCCATGGCCTTCTCGTCTGGACCTTGATTTCCCGGCCCTGACACAGAGGTCAGAGTCGGTGACTCCAAAGCTCAACCTGGCCCCTTCCCTCTGTGCCATGGGGTGGCATTGTGTCACCACGTCTGAACATGAGGGAGTTCAGCTACGGGTGACGGCTGCTCAGTGACATCGTGGGAGCAGTGACCTAGTGGAGCTCAGTGAGAGGCTGCACACAGTGGGGACGGAACGGGCACTGGGATGCCACCCCACAGCCCTTGTGACAAGGACCTGAAAATCGTAATGAGAACGGAGTACAGTGGAGGCACATAGAGGGTCTTGGCCATGGTACCCTGCTGAGGCTGAGGTACAGCCAGTGGGTTAGAGGTTTGGTTCAGGATGAGGGGAGGATGTGACAGCCCCAGACAAGAGACAGAGAAGTGAGAGAGAGAGAGAGAGAGAAAGTGTAGGAGCCCAAAGGGCGGAGGGACGGGAAAGGGCATCCCCGGCCAGCAGCAGAAAAGCCCACGTGAACCACTCCTGGGTGAGCTGTCCACCTGGGTCCCTGTCCAGGCTCAGCTCACAGCTCTGCTTCTCTGCCTCCAGGCCCTGCACAAGGCGGTGCTGACCATCGACGAGAGAGGGACCGAAGCTGCCGGGGCCACATTTGTGGGGATCATGCCATCGTCTCTACCAGAAAGTGTCATTTTTGACAGGCCCTTCCTCTTTGTCATTTACAGTCATGAGCTCAAGAGTCCCCTCTTCGTGGGGAAAGTGGTGGATCCCACCCAACACTGAGACCCCACCCCAGCACATTAAAGCTCTGAGCTGCTCTCCCCGGGGGCAGCCCCTCACCTGTGGTCTCTGAGTGTCCCTCTGTGCCCTGGGCTTGTGTGAGGACTCCAGGTCACAGCCCTGTCTCGGGGTCCCTCTGACGCCTACCCAAGAGTATGTGGTGCCAGGGAGGGCACCCCACAGCCCACCCTGAGACATCACCGCCCGCCCACTCCTGGCAATGCACATGTGCGTGAAGCTCGGGGCTGAGTCACGTGGCACTGAGTGCTTTAACCCAAGTGTGGGAATCCCCTGAATTTCCCCTTCTGTCTCCTGGTGCTTAACAGCAACTGCTCCCCAAACAAGGCAGGCTCTCCTGAAGTCACTCACCCGAGACCGCCAGTGCCCACAGCGCTGAGCTTCATGGGTCGGCTGGAACCATGCCAGACCCGAGGGGCTGGGGGCCTGGATTCAGGTTCAGAATTCTCCACTCCCCAGCTGGCCAGGCCTGCACAGGTGCACTGCTGAGCCTGGCCAGAATTTAGGGATGAGAGTGAAGAGCAGGTGGGCCAGCAGGGGGCGCCCGCACACAGGTGGCCTGGACCCATCAGCCCCAGAAACCCAGGGGCCTCCCTGGATGCCCTGCCAATGCTCAGATGCTGTCCCAGAACACAGCGAACACTTTTATCCAAGAAGCAGAATGTGTGCTACGCTCGTCTTCCTCCTCTAACAGCGACCGGGGAACAAAGTCAGAGCAGGGTGTGATGGGGAGAACCCATGCTTTTGCTTTAGTCCACGCAACCCCTGCCTCAAACACCTTCTGAGACGTTCCAAGGCAGCTGCCTTTAGTTCCCAAGGGTCTGAGCATTAAAGCCCTGGGACACGATCGAGGGCCGGGAAACGTTCTGTCCCTGTAACCTGAGCCAGACAACAGGGCCTGCACCTCCCATAACAGGCCAAGGGTCCTTCGGGACCTCCGACCCCCAGCCATGGCGAGCTTTGCACACCAGTCCTGCTGGTCATCACGGAGGAGCCTCGCAGCCCTGCTCTCTCCCTGGCCAGAACACGGCCACTGACTGACCTCCCAGCAATGAGGCAGCCTTGGGGTCAAAGAAACCAAGTGATGCTTCCGGAAAAGTCAGCAGTGCTGATCTCCTGCCTGCCTGGGAAGGCCAAGGTGACCTTCCACAAGGACACCATAGCTACAGTTACACAGGACACGAGGGGTCCCCTTGAGCTCACATTCCCGTTGGCTGTTGTAGTCCAGAACCTCAAGAGTGAGGTTCAAGTAGAAGCGAGGTTGGCTGTAATGAACCTCAGTGCCTTCATCTCAGAGCGTCCCGAGGCGTCTTTCCTGCCTTCTGCTCCCAGCATGGCCACGTTGTGTGGATTTGCCTCAGTTTTCTGCAGCTGAACAAGGAGGAGAATTGGAAGCAGGAGACCCCACACCCTCGCGGGAACTCCGCCAGTGGATCTGGCTGCCCTGAGGCCCACACTCTCCACCTAGGCAGCCTCGCATCCTGACCACCTGGCCAGAGCCCCTCAAATGCCTAACCCCCACTCCCTTCCTGGCTGCAGACCCCAGCCCACCCCTGGGCCCCATCTCTAGGCAGGGCCCGTGCAGGGGCAGGGTCTCCCAGTGGCCCTCTGCTCACATGCAGCCCACTGGGACGCCCCAGGATGCACTTGCTCCCAGCTGTTGTCAAGGACAGTTGCAGGAGTTGGAGGGGCTTTCCCCATAGGGCACCCTGGCCTGGGAGCACCCGGTCCACCCAACTGTGAATAGGTGACCTGTCCCACTCCAGGGGGTCTCTCCTGCCTCGCTTTCTCGGGTCCTCCCAGCCCTACACCCAGAGATGGTGCCCAGGGTAGACAGGGGCTGAGTGTGGAGCCCGACACCCTCAAGGGCAGAGACCCAAACCTGGCTGCCGAGCACCACGTCCTGCTGTAAGCCAGGCCTGGGACACTCGACCTCCCAGCCTCCCTGGCTCCTGCTGGGCACCTGGAGGTGGCCCTGCCTCCCCTCTCTGCAGCAGGCCCTGGATTTCCACCAGGAAGGTGACACTGTTGTTCCTAGGGTCCTGGAACTGTTGCCACTGTTCCTCCTGCTGGGCTCAGAGCTCAGGGTGCCTCAACCTGGGACTCAGAGCCAGGACACGGCAGGCATAGCAGGCGACACACAGGACTGCATGGGCCAGCAAGAACCCCCTGTGTCCACCTGGCAAAGGGCAGGGCCCTTCCTGCCTCAGCTCCAGCCCCTCCTGGCCCTGTCATCCGCACCACAGGGGCCTCCTTCCCACCAGGCAGGCAGAGACCAGAGCTGTGGTCAGGCACACACGGCCTGGGCGATGCAGCCCCCAGAGAACCAGAGCTGCAGAGGAGGAGAGCAGCAGGGGACAGGGAAGCATGGCTGCCCCTCAGCACGACCCAGGCCCAGGTGGAGGGGCTGCGAGAACCATTTGGGGAGAGGGGGAGAGGCGGCACCTGCTGTCCACCCAGTGTAGCAGGGAGAGAGCCGTCATGCAGATGGGGGTACACAGTTCTGGGGGGCAGACATCTGCTCCTCCACAGCTAGCCGCTCCCTGCACGGGGAGTAGCTTAGGGGTGCAGTTCCAGGGGAAGCATCCCGCTGGCAGCTCAGGGGAAAGACCAGGTCCTTGAAGGCAGGGGAAAGGGCTGTGCGCAGGGAACGGTAGGGGAGAGGGTGCTGAGCCACTTCCTGTAAGGTGGGTGTATGGGGGGGTGCTGAGTGAGGGAATACCCACAGGAAGGCTCCTGATTCACCTCCCAGACTCTCCATGTGACCACAGGGGGATCTATGGGCTTGGGTAGACATTGGACCAATGCACCAATAAGGAGTGTACACCTACCTGTGCGGTACCAGAGAGGTTAAGTGACTGGTCAGAAGTCACACAGCAGTGAGTGAGTCCTCTGGTCTGAATTCGGGCGTAGAGAATTCCCAGGGCCACCCCCAGATGGGACTGCGGGAGGAGAGGGGGAGCAAAGCCAAACTCGTCCTCATCAGAGAGCACCTGTCAGTGCAGCAGGAGCCCAGCCACCGGCACCGAGCAGCCCAGAGAGCACTGCGTTGCATTTAGGCTGTTACAGGAACTCGAATCAAGGGGGCCAGCTGGCCGCGACTCTGCACCTCCCCCTGCCACAGCACTGCTCCCCAAGGCCGCGAGGAAATTCAAGCCCTGCGTGGGTCACACCGGCCTTCCGGAAACCAGAAGCTGGAACCGCCAGAGAGCCATTGGCTCCGTAATCCCAGAGTGCAGAGGGATGGCCACACAGGCTGCAGGGTTCAAATAAAGATCCCCAGGGCAGGGCAGAAAATCCTAGGTGCTTCCTGTGTTCCCAGAAGCCAGGCTTGGGGGGTGGGGCTTGCGATCAGCACAGGTGCAGGGGAAACGCCCCCAGGATCCGAGAGGAAGCAACACCGATCGCCTCTCAAGATTTACTCTCTGGCCCCGCCCGTCCCCAGGCCACAGTGCCAGGCTGACATGGCCAAGCCTGTCAGTCACGCCCCAGTCCCTATTCTGGGGGACATGAATGGTCAGGACCTAAGGCTGGCTTGGGAACGTTGGAAGAGCAGCCTCTCCACTGAGCCTCAGTCTCCCTCTCTGTCACACGGGCTCAGACTCACTCCACCACCACGGCTGTGCTGGGTCTTCCACAGAGGGCGCGCGGGCGGCTGGCTCATACGTGGCTCATCTCCCTCCTGATGGGGCGGCCACGGAGGGTTTCTGGTGAGAGCACACAGCCAGCTGGGTGATGCTGTCCCAGAGACCATCTGACTCGTGCCACCCACCCCACGGTCGACGTGCCTGCTCCAGTGACCCCCTTGGGGATATGGAGCCGAGAGATATGTGCTGTCCAGGCCAAGCTCAATACAGTGGGTGGGCGGCCCAGTGCCAGCCAGTGGACTTAGCTCCTGTTTGCTCCTCCGATAACTGGCATGACCTTGGTTAATATTCACCTGCAGCCGCCCCATCCCCGCTGTGATCATTATAAATACGGACAAGGACAAGCACAGGGCTCCGTCTCCCCATCCTTGCTCCTTCCACCAGCCCTGGACACTGAGTCCTGGTAAGTGTGCGCTCCCTGGGGAGGGCCCTGGGGGGGGCTGCAGGGCAGACGGGGAGGGGCCACTGGGCTGTGCTCCCAGCCGCCGGCTGTCCTGTCGCCATAGCAACAGCAGCCCCTGAGGTTCTTTCCCCAAACCTGCCCAGTGCTTCCCAGCCCTGTAAGAGGAGTAGAAGAGGACAGCAGGACCAGGGTCCTGGGGCCTCAGGAGGAGCAACACGGGCAGGAGGGTGCCTCAGCCCACCCCAGCCCTCAGTGGGAGTCCTGGGCACCCCCCCAGGAGCCCTGTGTGAGTGCAGGGAGGGCCTGGGGTCGCCTCTGCACAACCCTGCACAGCTGGGCAGAGCAAGGCCCAGGGGATGCTCGCTGATGCCCAGTGGAAAGTTGTGTGCCTGGAGGGGAGCCGCAGCCTCCAGCCAAAGGCCTCTGGGAAAAGCTGGCGTCCGCCCTGTTAGGCTCAGCTGCCCCTGGTAACTGAGCCCTGCAGAGGTGGGGAATTTCCATCTGGCCTGGAGACTGCACCACCATCCAGGTGGGTGGTGTCAGGGAAACCCTAAGGCAGTGGAAATACAGAAGGGATCCCAGCGCCTTCTTCCCCTCTGACACCAGGGGCTGGCCACTGTAGGAGATGCAGACACGCCCACGCGTTGTACACCTTCGGTCTGCACTGCCAGAGACCCTGTGCATGTCTGCTGGCCATGACCTGTGTGTGGCGTCAGTGGGTGGCCTCCGGCAGGCATCACAGGCCCCGACTCAGGGCTTGGTGCCCTTCTCTCTCCCACAGGACAATGCCACCCTCTGTCTCTCGAGCGCTCCTCCTGCTGGCCGGCCTGGGCTGCCTGCTGCCCGGCTTCCTGGCCGACGAGGCCCAGGAGACAGCCGTTTCCAGCCATGAGCAGGACCACCCAGCCTGCCACAGGATCGCCCCGAGCCTGGCCGAGTTCGCCCTCAGCCTGTACCGCGAGGTGGCCCACGAGTCCAACACCACCAATATCTTCTTCTCCCCGGTGAGCATCGCCCTGGCCTTTGCCATGCTCTCCCTGGGGGCCAAGGGGGACACCCACACCCAGGTCCTGGAGGGCCTGAAGTTCAACCTCACGGAGACGGCCGAGGCCCAGATCCACGACGGCTTCCGGCACCTCCTGCACACCGTCAACAGGCCCGACAGCGAGCTGCAGCTGGCCGCCGGCAACGCCCTGGTCGTCCACGAGAACCTGAAGCTGCAGCACAAGTTTCTAGAAGACGCCAAGAACCTGTACCAGTCCGAAGCCTTCCTCGTCGACTTCAGGGACCCCGAGCAGGCCAAGACCAAGATCAACAGCCACGTGGAGAAGGGGACCCGAGGGAAGATCGTGGACTTGGTGCAAGAGCTGGACGCCCGCACACTGCTTGCCCTGGTGAACTACGTTTTCTTCAAAGGTGAGGGTGCACAGCCGCTCAGCAGGTGCCGTGGAAACCCCAGACAGACGCCGGGCCGGCCTTAGGCTTCCCTGGCCACACCCGATGCAGGCTGGACGGCGCGTCGCAGCCCGGGCCCCCAGTTTCCCGCACACCAGCACTGCATTCCACCAACCACAGGGAACAGGGCCTCAGTGCTCAGCACCATGGGCTTCCCTGCAGGACTCTCAGGGCCCTCACTGGGGTGAGAGCTCCCCTCGGCTCCCAGCCGCCTTCCTGCCTCCGAGTGCTCAGCGCGTCAGAGGTTGGGGCCCGCAGGGTGCTCTCAGGCCGCTCCCACTGTCCCAGGGAGAGCTCAGGGTCAAGGCCAGGGTCAAGCCCTCCCCAAGGACTCCCTCCCTATAGAGTCCTGCAGTGCAGGGCACCAGGCCGAGGCTTGCCCATCTGAGCTCCCAGCTCCACTGAGACCTAGCACAGGGCTCAGCCTCCCCCGCCATCACCTTCACCTCCAGCGAGGAAGGAGGGTCCTAGGGTCCTTGGGGCATCTGCTTCTCTGGCTGTCTTCACGGTGGGGTCCACTTGGTGTCAATCACGGGGAGTCTGCCCATGCACTGCGTTGCACCTGCAGCTCCCAGGACAAGGACTTAGGAGTAGCACCCAGGGTGCTCACCCTGGGTGATGACTGCCCACCCCAAGATGTTCACTTACAGCGCTCAGACTTTATGGGCAGGGGCTTCTTCATCCCCCACCAGGCTCTGGCCTCATCAGGAGTCACGACTCCTAGCCTCCTAGTGTAGACTTCACCTTGCCGCACAGGCATCATCAGGGGTTCCCAGTGACAGAGAAACAGACATCCATGCAGGAGCCTTGTACCCTTGACATGCATGGGTAAAGGGAGCACCGGAAGGGAGAAGGGGTGGGACAGAGGGAGAGAGCACCTGAGTGGCACCATCAAGAGTGATCTAAGGTGCGATGGAAAGAGAGAGAGAGAGGAGATAGAGAGAGAGAGAGAGAGCTCTCCCGGTTGTTGGCCTTTTATACGAGGTAGGGGGGGATTTCCACAAGGGTGCAGCCACCTGGGAATTTTCTCCACCTCCATGGATCCCTCATGGGGCTTAGTGTCCATATTTTCATGGCGTCTCCCTTCTAGGTCCTGCATGAAGCAGGAGCATTCTGGGAAAGAGGGTGTTTCAATTGACAAGTTGAGGGATAGTGTTACATTACAGCTTCAAGGATTTGAGTTCCACACCACCTCCCAGCCAGGCTTAAATGCACACATAGCCCAGACACCAAAGGCACTGTGCCAGCAATGGGAGGCAGAGATCTGGATTTTTCCTCTCTCTTAGTTGTCCTCGCCTAAGTCCTTCCATCCGTGTGGATGCTGATTTGAGCCCCTTTCTCCGATGAGGCGGAGGCTCAGCGAGGTCACACGCATCCAAGGCCCGCCCGGCCCCCAGCTGGTTCTCACCTGCCTCTGCCCTCCCCGCCTCCCCAGGGAAGTGGGAGAAGCCCTTCGAGCCCGAGAACACCAAGGAAGAGGACTTCCACGTGGACGCCACGACCACAGTGCGGGTGCCCATGATGTCACGCCTGGGCATGTATGTGATGCTCCACTGTAGCACGCTGGCCAGCATGGTGCTGCGCATGGACTACAAGGGCAACGCCACGGCCCTCTTCCTCCTGCCCGACGAGGGGAAGCTGCAGCACCTGGAGGACACGCTCACCACGGAGCTCATCGCCAAGTTCCTGGCAAAAAGCAGCCTCAGGTGACTCCCCGCCCACTCCAGCCTGGGACCCCTCGGGACCTCTAGGTCACACTGGGAGTGGGGCCATGACCAGCAGTCGGGGTGGGGAGGGAGGACCCATGGGCTTTGGGCCACAGCTGAGGCAGGTGCTCAGTACAGGTAGCAGCAGCCAGGCTGTGTGAAAGGGACAGTGAACTGGGTAAGGAGGTCAAGGCCGTGACCTTAAGATCCCCCACCCCAGCGTGGACACAGCCACTTCCCAACATCCAGTTCCCAACATAGTCACAGTAACAGTAGCACAGGCTATGGCAGGACCAAGGAGGGCTTCCTGCAGGGTGGCAACTGAGTGTGGGGTCAAGTACAGATGTCCCTGGTAGGCAGGGGAAGAGGTCTAACAGAGCAAAGGCCAGAGTGGGAGACGCCGGGACCCGTCTGCAGAGAGCTGGCGTTGCGGTGACGTCACTCGAATGCTTCCTGGCCCAGCAGGGAAGGGCACTGCACGCCCCAACATCCACGCATACTTGTGCCTGGAAATCGTGCATGTGCCCTGCCTAGCCGCTGCCCACTGTGCCCTGCAAGACACACACAACCACACACACTGGGCTGAGGGTCAACGCTGAATGGACGCCTTCAATGAGTGTGGGGTCAACACTGCACTGCCCCACCCCGCCCGAGGTCCCTGCACCAGGAATGAGAACAGGGGCCCAGGAGCGGCCGTAGCCGGAACTGGTCACAGAGAATCACTGCCAGTCTGCCTGCCCTCGAGGTCTGCACCTGCTCCCACAACCAGAACTGAGCCCTAAGCCTGCCGGGTCCACTCTCCTCCCCCACGAGACAGCTGTCACTCAGCACCTGCCACCGCCAGCCACATTCCCCTGGGAGCCAGGCACCAGGGAGTCCCCGGCTGTGGGGGCACCAACACTGCAGGGCAGGTTAGATGCTCTTCCAAGGACACCCTGGATCTGCCTGGAGGGCTTCTCAGGGGAGGTGGCTTTCCAGGGCCCTGTGGGTGCTGACACTCTGACACATGCTGCAGTGGGCACAAGGAGGACAATGACCGAGTCAGTGTCCACGTGGGAGTGGGGGAGGGGCTGCACTAAGTGGGAGAAACCAGGAGGAAAGAACACAGTGCCCACGCGGGGCCCCAGAGGACAGGAGCAGGAATGAGATGTTTTCATTGTGTTCCCCGCACGACAGGTCTGTCACGGTCCGTTTTCCCAAACTCTCCATCTCTGGAACCTATGACCTGAAACCCCTCCTGGGCAAACTGGGCATCACCCAGGTCTTCAGCGACAATGCGGACCTCTCGGGGATCACGGAGCAGGAAGCTCTGAAGGTCTCAAAGGTGAGGCCCCCAGGGACCAGCCTGCCCACTGATGTCTGGGACCGGATGGGGAGAGGTGAGGCCCAGGCAGGAACTGGGGATAGCCCAAGATGTGCACCAGGTCAGACCTGGCTGCTCCTGGGGACCTACTTGATGCGCTGGGATGGGAAGTGTCGGGGGACCCTGAGCTTGGGTCAGACCCTTGGCTCAGCGTGCCCATGGCCTTCTCGTCTGGACCTCGATTTCCGTGTCCTGACACAGAGATCAGAGTCGGTGATCCAAAGCATGTCCTGGCCCCTTCCCTCTGTGCCATGGGGCGGCGTTGCTGTCACCACGTCTGAACACAAGGGAGTTCAGCTAAGGGTGACGGCTGCTCAGTGACACCGGCGGGACCAGTGACCTAGTGGAGCTCAGTGAGAGGCTGCACACGGTGGGGACGGAACGGGCACTATGATGCCACCCCACAGCCCTTGTGCCCAAGGACCTGAAAATCGTAATGAGAACAGAATACAGTGGAGGCACACAGAGGGTCTAGGCCATCGTCCCCTGCTGAGGTTGGGGTACAGTCAGGTGGCTGGGATGTGGGTCAGGAATGGAGGGGAGGGTGGGACATCCTCAGATAGGAGAGAGACAGAAGTGTGGGCGACCCAGGGTAGAGGGATGGGACAGGGCAGTCCCGGCCAGCAGCAGAAAAGCCCATGTGAGCCGCTCCTGGGTGCGCCGTCCACCTGGGTCCCTGTCCAGGCCTGGGTGGGGCTGGCACAGGCTCAGTTCACGGCTCTGCTTCTCTGCCTGCAGGCCCTGCACAAGGCGGTGCTGACCATCGACGAGAGAGGGACCGAAGCTGCAGGGGCCACATTTGTGGAATACGTACTCTATTCTATGCCCCAAAGGGTCACCTTCGACAGGCCCTTCCTCTTTGTCATCTACAGTCATGAGATCAAGAGTCCCCTCTTCGTGGGGAAAGTGGTGGATCCCACCCAACACTAAGACCCCACCGCAGCACATTAAAGCTCTGAGCTGCCCTCCCAGGGGGCAGCCCCTCACCTGTGGTCTCTGAGTGTCCCTCTGGGCCCTGGGCTTGTGTGAGGACTCCAGGTCACAGCCCTGTCTTGGGGTCCCTCTGACGCCTACCCAAGAGTATGTGGTGCCAGGGAGGGCACCCCCCAGCCCACCCTGAGACATCACCACCCGGCCACTCCTGGCAATGCACATGTGTGTGAAGCTCGGGGCTGAGTCACGTGGCACTGAGTGCTTTAACCCAAGTGTGGGAATCCCCTGAATTTCCCCTTCTGTCTCTGGTACTTAACAGCAACTGCTCCCCAAACAAGGCAGGCTCTCCTGAAGTCACTCACCCGAGACCGCCAGTGCCCACAGCGCTGAGCTTCATGGGTCAGCTGAAACCATGCCAGACCCGAGGGGCTGGGGGCCTGCATTCAGGTTCAGAATCCTCCACTCCCCAGCTGGCCAGGCCTGCACAGGTGCACTGCTGAGCCTGTCCAGAATTTAGGGATGAGAGTGAAGAGCAGGTGGGCCAGCAGGGGGCGCCCGCACACAGGTGGCCTGGACCCATCAGCCCCAGAAACCCAGGGGCCTGGTTGGATCTCCTGCCAATGCTCAGATGCTGTCCCAGAACACAGCGATCATTCTCTGTAAAACATTGAAGAAGCAGAATGTGTCCTATGCTCCTTCTTTCTCCTTTAACAGCGACCAGGGAACAAAGTCAGAACAGGGTGTGAGGTGGGAGAAGGGATGCATTTTCTATAGTTAACAGCCACACCCACCTCTAAACACCTTCTGAGATGTTCCATGGCAGCTGTCTTTAGTTCCCAGGGGTGTGAGCATTAAAGTCCTGGGAAGCGATTGAGGGCCGGGAAAGGTTCTGTCATGGTAACCTGAGCCAGACAACAGGGCCTGCACCTCCCATAACAGGCCAAGGGTCCTTCCGGGACCTCCCATCCCCAGCCACCCACAGCGGGCATTGCACACACAGGCCTGCTGGTCATTCCAGAAGGAGCCTTGTAGCCATGTTCTCTTCTCCCCACAACAAAGCAACTGACGCCCCAGCCCTGAGGCAGCCGTGGCTCAAAGCTACCAAGTGATGCTTCCGGAAAAGTCAGCAGGGGTGAGCATCGCAAGCAGTGCTCCTGCCTGCCCGGGTCGGCCAAGGTGACCTTCAACAAGGACATCACAGCTACAGTTACACAGGGCACAAGGGGTGCCCAAGAGCTCACGTCCCTGTTGGCTGTCGTGGTCCAGAACCTCAAGAGTGAGGTTCAAGTAGAAGCGAGGTTGGCTGTAATGAACCTCAGAGCCTTCATCTCAGCGCGTCCCGAGGCGTCTTTCCTGCCTTCTGCTCCCAGCATGGCCACGTTGCACGGATTTGCCTCAGTTTTCTGCAGCTGAACAAGGAGGAGAATTGGAAGCAGGAGACCCCACACCCTCGCGGGAACTCCGCCAGTGGATCTGGCTGCCCTGAGGCCCACCCTCTCCACCTGAGCAGCCTCATGTCCTACCCACCTGGCTAGAGCCCCTCCCATGCCTGATCCCCAACTCCCTTCCTGGCTGCAGACCCCAGCCCACCCCTGGGCCCCATCTCTAGGCAGGGCCCATGCAGGGGCAGGGTCTCCCAGTGGCCCTCTGCTCACATGCAGCCCACTGGCACTTCCCAGCATGCACTTGCTCCCAGCTACTGCTGTCGACAGTTTCAGGAGAATCCAGTGGAGGGGCTTTCCCCATAGGGCACCCTGGCCTGGGAGCACCCGGTCCACCCAACTGTGAATAGGTGCCCTGTCCCACTCCAGGGGGTCTCTCTTGCCTCGCTTTCTCGGGTCCTTCCAGCCCTACACCCAGATACGGTGCCCAGGGTAGACAGGGGCTGAGTGTGGAGCCCGAAATCCTCAAGGGCAGGGACCCAAACCCGGCTGCCCAGCACCACGTCCTGCTCTCAGCCAGGCCTGGGACACTCAACCTCCCAGCCTCCCTGGCTCCTGCTGGGCACCTGGAAGTGGCCCTGCCTCCCCTCTCTGCAGCAGGCCCTGGATTTCCACCAGGAAGGTGACACTGTTGTTCCTAGGGTCCTCGAACTGTTGCCACTCTTCCTCCTGCTGGGTCTCAGAGCTCAGGGCGCCTCAACCTGGGACTCAGAGCCAGGACACGGCAGGCACAGCAGGCGACACACAGGACTGCCTGGGCCAGCAAGAACCCCCTGTGTCCACCTGGCAAAGGGCAGGGCCCTTCCTGCCTCAGCTCCAGCCCCTCCTGGCCCTGTCATCCGCACCACAGGGGCCTCCTTCCCACCAGGCAGGCAGAGACCAGAGCTGTGGTCAGGCACGCACGGCCTGGGCGATGCAGCCCCCAGAGAACCAGAGCTGCAGAGGAGGAGAGCAGCAGGGGACAGGGAAGCATGGCTGCCCCTCAGCACGACCCAGGCCCAGGTGGAGGGGCTGCGAGTCCCATTTGGAGAGAAAGGGAGAGGGGGCACCTGCTGTCCACCCAACGTTGTAGGTAAGAGAGCGTTGTGCAGATGGGGGTACATAGGCCCAGGGGGGTAGGCCTCATCTCCACCATAGCTAGCCGCTCCCTGCACTGGGAGCAGCTGAGGGGCATAGTTCCCAGGGGAAGCATCCCCCTGGCCAGCTCAGGGGAAAGACAGGGACCCTGAAGGCAGAGGATGGAGCTGGGCACGGGGGAGCAGTGCGGGAGAGGGTTGTGAGCCACTTCCTGTAAGACAGGTGGACGGGGAGGGGGGGCCAGGTGCCGAGTGAGGGAATACCCACCGGAAAACTCCTGAACACTGCCTACCTCGCTCCAGGTGACCCCAGGGATATCCACTGACCTGGTGACACCTGGCAGTGGGCTCTGAGTGGAACTTAGACCAGCGCATCCAAAAAGCTGTGTGCTACCTTCCGTCGTGGTACTAGGAGGCACAGAGAGGTTAAGAGACTGGCTGGATGTCACAGAAGCAGCAAGTGGGTCCCCTGGTCTGAACACATGTGCTATATATTTCCCAGGGCCCCCCCCAAATGGGACTGGGGAAAGAAGAGGAGCAAAGCCAAACTCGTCCTCACTCAGCGAGCACCTGTTGATGCCAGCCAGGAGCCCAGCACCCGGGCACTGAGCGGCCCAGAGGGCACTGCGATCCATTTCAGTTGTTACAGGAACTCGAATCAAGGGAGCCAGCTGGCCGCAACTCTGCACCTCCCCCAGCCACAGCACTGCTCCCCAAGGCCGTGAGGAAATTAAAGCCTTGTGTGGGTCACACCAGCCTTCCGGGAACCAGAAGCCAGCACTGCCAGAGAGCGTCATTTGCTCCGAGCAGCCTGCAGTGGGGAGGGACGGCCACACAGGCTGTATGGGTCATACCACCCTAGGTACTCCCTGTGTTCCCACAAGCCAGGCTTGGGGGTGGGGCTTGCGATCAGCACAGGTGTAGGGGAAAACGCCCCCAGGATCCGAGAGGAAGCGACACCGATCGCCTCTTCAGATTTACTCTCTGGCCCCAGCCCGTCCCCGGGCCACAGTGCCAGGCTGACATGGCCACGCCTGTCAGAGATGCCCCAGTCCCCATCCTGGGGGACATGAATGGTCAGGACCTAAGGCTGGCTTGGGAACGTTGGAAGAGCAGTCTCTCCACTGAGCCTCAGTCTCCCTCACTGTCACACGGGCTCAGACTCCACTCCACCACCACGGCTGTGCTGGGTCTTCCACAGAGGGCGCGCGGGCGGCTGGCTCATACGTGGCTCATCTCCCTCCTGATGGGGCGGCCACGGAGGGTTTCTGGTGAGAGCACACAGCCAGCTGGGTGATGCTGTCCCAGAGACCATCTGACTCGTGCCACCCACCCCACGGTCGACGTGCCTGCTCCAGTGACCCCTTGGGGATATGGAGCTGAGAGATATGTGCTGTCCAGGCCAAGCTCAGGCACGGTGGGTGGGCAGCCCAGTGCCCAGCCAGTGGACTTAGCTCCTGTTTGCTCCTCCGATAACTGGCGCAACCTTGGTTAATATTCACCTGCAGCCGCCCCAACCCCGCTGTGATCATTGCTTAAATACGGACAAGGACAAGCACAGGGCTCCGTCTCCCCATCCTTGCTCCTTCCACCGACACTGGACACTGAGTCCTGGTAAGTGTGCGCTCCCTGGGGAGGGCCCTGGAGGGCCAGCAGAGCAGGTGGGGAGGGGCGGCTGGGCTGTGCTGCCAGCTACTGGCTGTCCTATTGCCATAGTAACAGCAGCCCCCAAGGTCCTTTCCCCAAGCCTGCCCAGTGTGTCCCAGCCCTGCAAGTGAAGTGGAGGAGGGCAGCAGGCCCAGGGCCCTGGGGCCCCAGGAGGAGCAACACGGGCAGGAGGAGCAGTGGTGTCCTTTCCAAGTCCCGGGGTCTGCCTAGGGCTTCCGCGCATCCTTGCCCTTTCTGCAAACGACGACAGGAAGACAGACACAGAGGAAGGGAGCAGCCTTGGCTCACGCCCTCCTTCCTCTCCGGACACAGCCAGGGGGCTCAGAATGAGCCCTCCCCCCACATCACAGTGAGCCTAGAGCACAGAAGAGGACCTGCAGCCCCCACAAGCGGCACTCACGTCCAGGGTTTGAGTGGCGGGTCCTGGGCACTCACTCTGAGCAGGCCACATCTAAGCTCAGTGCATGTATTATTAAGATTATTTACTTGGTGGGCAGAGGTGAGGCAGGGAGAGAAGGAGGAATAGAGACAGAGATGAGAGGAGGAGGGAGAGGAGGAACGGGTGGTGGAGGGGAGAGAGACAGAGAGAGAGAAGAACAGCCATGTGCCGGCTCACGCCAGGATTGCCTGCAATAGTGGGGATGGGGCTGGGAGCCAGGGACATGACCGCGGTCTCCCACGTGGGTGTCAGGGAACTGATTAACTTCAGCTGTCACCACTGCTGCTCCAGGAAGCCGGAGACAGGAGCTGAGCTCAGATCAAACCCAGGCCCCTGGCATGGACGTGGCTTCCTGAGCCGGGTCTGAACCTGTACCCTGTGCCCACGCCCCAGGGCATGTACTGCTGCATTTCAGACTCACAACAGCCTGGGAGGTGCAAGACTGACCTCAGCCCCGCTCTGACCTTCACAGAGCCTGAGGTCCCAGGACCCAGCTGTCTGATCCTTCCTGAGAAAACCAGACTGGTGCCAGGATTCTAAAGGTTGACTCACTTATGTGAAAGTCAGAGTTACAGAGAGACAGACAGACAGACAGAGATCTTCCCTCTGCTGGTTACTCCCCAAGAGGCCACAAAGGCCGGGGCTGGGCACAGGCTGAAACTTCCTCTGGGCGGCAGGAGCCCAACCACTTGGGCCATCCTCTGCTGCTCTCCCGGCACGTTAGCAGGGAGCTGGATTGGAAACGGAGCAAACTTAACCTCCTGGGACTCAACACTGGCCCCTGGTCACAGCTTTGATCCTGAGTCTCTGTGGGGTCTTGTCCATGCGAGGGCCCTCTCTTGGCCTCAGAGCCTCCACTGTAAAAGGAAGAACCCAGATAGCCTGGGGCACCCAGAATGGGGTGGGAATGTGGTTGTCCAGGCTGCAGGTCCGCCCACCCCTCCCCATGCCAATCTTTCCCTTCCTCCTTGGAGCCCATCAGTTCCTGGAGTAGGAGGGTGCCTCAGCTCACCCCACCCCTCAGTGGGAGTCCTGGGCACCTCCCCAGGAGCCCTGTGTGAGTGCAGGGAGGGCCTGAGGTCACGCCTCCACCCAACCCTGCACAGCTGGACAGAGCGAGGCCCAGGGGATGCTCGCCAATGCCCAGTGGAAAGTTGTGTGCCTGGAGGGAGCTGCAGCCTCCAGCCAAAGGCCTCTGGGAAAAGCTGGCATCCGCCCTGTTAGGCTCAGCTGCCCCTGGTAACTGAGCCCTGCAGAGGTGGGGAATTTCCATCTGGCCTGGAGACTGCACCACCATCCAGGTGGGTGGTGTCAGGGAAACCCTAAGGCAGTGGAAATACAGAAGGGATCCCAGCGCCTTCTTCCCCTCTGACACCAGGGGCTGGCCACTGTAGGAGCACAGGCACGCCCACGCGTTGTACACCTTCAGTCTGCACTGCCAGAGACCCTGTGCATGCCTGCTGGCCATGACCTATGCGTGGCGTCAGTGGCTGGCCTCCGGCAGGCATCACGGGCCCCGACTCAGGGCTTGGTGCCCTTCTCTCTCCCACAGGACAATGCCACCCTCTGTCTCTCGAGCGCTCCTCCTGCTGGCCGGCCTGGGCTGCCTGCTGCCCGGCTTCCTGGCCGACGAGGCCCAGGAGACAGCCGTTTCCAGCCATGAGCAGGACCACCCAGCCTGCCACAGGATCGCCCCGAGCCTGGCCGAGTTCGCCCTCAGCCTGTACCGCGAGGTGGCCCACGAGTCCAACACCACCAATATCTTCTTCTCCCCGGTGAGCATCGCCCTGGCCTTTGCCATGCTCTCCCTGGGGGCCAAGGGGGACACCCACACCCAGGTCCTGGAGGGCCTGAAGTTCAACCTCACGGAGACGGCCGAGGCCCAGATCCACGACGGCTTCCGGCACCTCCTGCACACCGTCAACAGGCCCGACAGCGAGCTGCAGCTGGCCGCCGGCAACGCCCTGGTCGTCCACGAGAACCTGAAGCTGCAGCACAAGTTTCTAGAAGACGCCAAGAACCTGTACCAGTCCGAAGCCTTCCTCGTCGACTTCAGGGACCCCGAGCAGGCCAAGACCAAGATCAACAGCCACGTGGAGAAGGGGACCCGAGGGAAGATCGTGGACTTGGTGCAAGAGCTGGACGCCCGCACACTGCTTGCCCTGGTGAACTACGTTTTCTTCAAAGGTGAGGGTGCACAGCCGCTCAGCAGGTGCCGTGGAAACCCCAGAGCAGACGCCGGGCCGGCCTTAGGCTTCCCTGGCCACACCCGATGCAGGCTGGACGGCGCGTCCCAGCCCGGGCCCCCAGTTTCCCGCACACCAGCACTGCACTCCACCAACCACAGGGAACAGGGCCTCAGTGCTCAGCACCGTGGGCTTCCCTGCAGGACTCTCAGGGCCCTCACTGGGGTGAGAGCTCCCCTCGGCTCCCAGCCGCCTTCCTGCCTCCGAGTGCTCAGCACGTCAGAGGTTGGGGCCCACAGGGTGCTCTCAGGCCGCTCCCACTGTCCCAGGGAGAGCTCAGGGTCAAGGCCAGGGTCAAGCCCTCCCCAAGGACTCCCTCCCTATAGAGTCCTGCAGTGCAGGGCACCAGGCCGAGGCCGGCACAGCTGAGCTCTCAGCTCCACTGAGACCTAGCACAGGGCTCAGCCTCCCCAGCCATCACCTTCCCCTCCAGCAAGGAAAGAGTGTCCTAGAGTTTCTGGGGCATCTGCCTCTCTGGGGTCCTCGTTGGTTATACAGCGGGGGGGGGGGAGGGGGGGGCTGCCCGTGCACCTGTATTGCCCCTGTAGTTCCCAGGACAAGGAATTAGGAGCAGCACCCAGAGTGCTCACCCTGGGTGGCGACTGCCCGCCCCAGACGTTCACTTACAGCGCTCAGACTGGTGTGGGCAGGAGCTTGTCCATCCTCGTCCAGTCTCTGACCTCACCGGGAGACGCCTCCTAGCCTCCTAGCACAGGCTTCACCCGGGTGCACAGGCAGCATCAGGGTTCCCGTGAGAGAGAAACAGACATCCGTGCAGGAGCGTGGCACCCTTGACATGCGTGGGTCAGGGGAGCACCAGAAGGGAGAATGGGTGGGACAAGGAGAGAGAGCACCTAGTAGCATAGTCAAGACTGGTCTAAGGTGAGAGGGAAAAAGAGAGAAAGAGAGAGAGAGAGAGAGAGAGCTCTTCTCGTTTTTGGTCTCTTTTATGAGGGGGGGTGGTGGATTTCCACAAGCGTGCAGCCACCTGGGAATTGTTTGCCACCTCCATGGAGCTTAGTATCCATATTGTCATGGTGTCTCCCTTCTAGGTCCTGGATGAAGCAGGTGTGTTCTGGGAAAGGGGGTGTTTTGATGGACAGGTTGAGGGATAGTGTTACATTGTAGCTCTCAAGGATTTGGTCTCACACCACCTCCCAGCCAGGCTTAAATACACACATATCCCAGGCTCGCTCGCTTGCTCTCTCTCTCACACACTCTCCTTCTCCCTTTTTGTCTTCCTCGCCCCTTCCCTCCAGTCTGCCGGGTTTCCCCAATAAACCCTTTCCTTACTCCGGTGTTTGGTGTTTTGTGGCGGCCGCACACGGGTGCCGAGACTCGGATCCAGGCTCCCCCAGTGACTTTGCTCTCCCTTCGGGGATCTCTGAGCTGCTCTGGGTCCTGGATTTCTGGCAGTCACAAAACACACCCCGGAACTCCTTCCACACCACCAAACGCTCCACGAATGCATCCACACACTGGCCTGAGGTAGGACGCGGAACAGGACATTCCCACGGCATCCTCTACTTCGAGTTGTGGGTCTACTCTTGTCTGAAATTCCTAGTACGGGGTGCTAACCACAACTCCTAAAGGCTTTCAGTCTCTACGGACGCTGTGTCCAGACAACAGTGGGTGTGGGCGACGACTCGACCTCCTGTTTCCCTTTTATGGGCTAAGCCCTCACTCCAGTGGGTGCTTGGGTGACGACTCCGCCCTCTGCTCCCATATCCTCTCGTTAGTCAGATGGCCAGGATTCAAGGATGCTTGCTGTCCACCAATCTGACTCTACAGGTCACAATGGGAACTTTCTCTTCTCACCTTCCGTCTGATTCTCCTCTTGGCGGCCTCCTAAGTCCCTCTCAGATTGGCTCCAGCTCACAGACATGGATGCCTATCTTTCTCTGGAGTCGAGCATGGCCCATGTATGACCTTAACAGTCAGCCAAAGTGGCCAGCGCCGCGGCTCACTAGGCTAATCCTCCGCCTAGCGGTGCCAGCACACCGGGTTCTAGTCCTGGTCGGGGTGCTGGATTCTGTCCCGGTTGCCTCTCTTCTAGGCCAGCTCTCTGCTGTGGCCCAGGAGTGCAGTGGAGGATGGCCCAAGTGCTTGGGCCCTGCACCCCATGGGAGACCAGGAGAAGCACCTGGCTGCTGCCTTCGGATCAGCGCGGTGCGCTGGCCACAGCGCACTGGCCATGGCGGCCATTGGAGGGTGAACCAACGGCAAAGGAAGAACTTTCTCTCTGTCTCTGTCTCTGTCTCTCTCTCTCATTGTCCACTCTGTCAAAAAAATAAAAATTAAAAAAAAAAAAAAACAGTCAGCCAAAGTGGCCCCTCCGTTAGACCCTGATAGCATTCAAGATCTTTATCACTCTGTGAGCGAGCGGGGAAATGGAAGGAGACCCCAGATGGTCAAGCTTTTCCTATCTTCTGTCTAAACCTTCCATGTGTACTTCCTGCTCTCCGGCCCAGGTCCTGGTGGCCTCCAAAATTTCCACCAGAGGTCAAGGGCCTGAGCTGAAACCCCTGCCCTCTATGTCCGTGGCCCCAACTCTTCACTGTCGCTGCTCCCTGTACCTCCCCCTCCCACCCAGGAACTGCGACTATCTCAGAGCCAGGCCTGGTCCACAGTCTACTCCCCCATCTTATCAATGATCCTCCTGCAAGTTTGGCAATGGCCGTCTCCACACTTTCACTCTCCAGCCCTTGTCCTCCAACTGGTCTCTGCCACTCCCTCTCCTGCTCCAGCTTTGCCAAAGAATAGGAGGGGAGTGGGAATCAATCCTTCTGAGCGCCCTGCTTATTGAGGAACAAATCAGGCACCCACCCTTCCAATGGCTCTTCGTTTTATCGTGAGCAAGCCAGACAGGAAATCAGGTCTTTTGACCTCCATTCTTGCCCTTGGAGCATGGACTTCCGGCCCAAGGCCAACTTTGGGAACTGCCTTGCAGCTGCCTGAAGCATTTTCCAGAGGCAGTGCCAGGGCTGACTATGACTTCATGGGCCTAGGGTGTTCTTAGGGGAAATAAGGCAGCTGTAACTAGACACTGCGTTTGAAGAAATTTCTCTCTTTATATCTAGGAAGATCAAATAAAGCTATTTTCCTACACACTGGCCAAAAAAATAAATAAATACACACATAACCCAGACACCAAAGGCACTGCGCATGTTGGCCACTGGGAGCCAGAGCTCTGGATTTTTCCTCTCTCTTAGTTGTCCTCGCCTAAGTCCTTCCATCCATGTGGATGCTGATTTGAGCCCCTTTCTCCGATGAGGCGGAGGCTCAGCGAGGTCACACTCATCCAAGGCCCGCCCATCCCCCAACCGGTGCTCACCTGCCTCTGCCCTCCCCGCCTCCCCAGGGAAGTGGGAGAAGCCCTTCGAGCCTGAGAACACCAAGGAAGAGGACTTCCACGTGAACGCCACGACCACGGTGAGGGTGCCCATGATGTCGCGCCTGGGCCGCTATGACTTGTTCCACTGTAGCACGCTGGCCAGCACGGTGCTGCGCATGGACTACAAGGGCAACGCCACGGCCCTCTTCCTCCTGCCCGACGAGGGGAAGCTGCAGCACCTGGAGGACACGCTCACCACGGAGCTCATCACCAAGTTCCTGGCAAAAAGCAGCCTCAGGTGACTCCCCGCCCACTCCAGCCTGGGACCCCTCGGGACCTCTAGGTCACACTGGGAGTGGGGCCATGACCAGCAGTCGGGGTGGGGAGGGAGGACCCCATGGGCTTTGGGCCGCAGCTGAGGCAGGTGCTCAGTACAGGTAGCAGCAGCCAGGCTGTGTTAAAGGGACAGTGACCAGGGTGAGGAGGTCAAGGCTGTGACCTTAAGATCCCCCACCCCAGCATGGACACAGCCACTTCCCAACATCCAGTTCCCAACATAGTCACAGTAACACCAGCACAGGCTATGACAGGACCAAGGAGGGCTTCCTGGCAAAGGTGGCAGCTGAGTGTGGGGTCCAAGCACAGATGTCAATGATGGGCCAGGGAGAGGCCCAGCAGAGCAAAGGCCAGAGTGGGAGACGCCAGGACCTGTCTATAGAGACTGGCGTTGCTGTGACGTAACTAGAGTGCTCTCCTGACCAAGCAGGGAAAGGCACCGCACGCCCCAACAGCCATGCAGATCCGTGTTGGGAACCGTGCCCGTGCCAGGCCCACCTGCTGCCCACTGTGCCCTCAAGACACAAGCGACCAAACAAGCAGGGCTAAGGATCAAAGCTGAATGGACGCCTTCAGCCCTCTGCCCCGCCCCACCCTGCCCGACGTCCCTGCACCAGGAATGAGAACAGGGGCCCAGGAGCAGCCATGGCCGTAACTCGTCACAGAGAATCATTGCCAGTCTGCCTGCCCTTGAGGTCTGCACCTGCTCCCCACAACCAGAGCTGAGCCCTAAGCCTGCTGGGTCCACTCTCCTACCCACGAGACAGCTGTCACTCAACACCTGCCACCAACAGCCACGTTCCCCTGGGAGCCAGGCACCTGGGAGTCCCCGGCTGTGGGGGCACCAACACTGCAGGGCAGGTTAGATGCTCTTCCAGGGACACCCTGGATCTGCCTGGCGGGCTTCTCAGGGGAGGTGGCTTTCCAGGGCCCTGTGGGTGCTGACACTCTGACACCTGCTGCAATGGGCGCAAGGAAGACAATGACTGAGTCAGCGTCCACGTGGGTGTGGGGGAGGGGCCGGGCTAAGTGGGAAAAACCAGGAGGAAAGAACACAGTGCCCACACGGGGCCCCAGAGGACGGGAGCAGGAATGAGATGTTTTCATTGTGTTCCCCGCATGACAGGTCTGTCACAGTCCATTTTCCCAAACTCTCCATCTCTGGAACCTACGACCTGAAACCCCTCCTGGGCAAACTGGGCATCACCCAGGTCTTCAGCGACAACGCGGACCTCTCGGGAATCACGGAGCAGGAACCTCTGAAGGTCTCCCAGGTGAGGCCCCCAGGGACCAGGCTGCCCACTGATGTCTGGGACCGGATCGGGAGAGGCAGGTCCCAGGCGGGAGATGGGGACAGGTCCGAGACACACACCAGGTCAGATCTGGCTGCTCCTGGGGCCCACTTGATGCACTGGGGCGGGAAGTGTCGGGGGACAGATTTCAGGAGGGGGCTCCATGCTAGGAGCCCCCCTGAGCTTGGGTCAGACCCCTAGCTCAGCGTGCCCATGGTCTTCTCGTCTGGACCTCGATTTCCATGCCATGACACAGAGGTCAGAGTCGGTGATCCAAAGCATGTCCTGGCCCCTTCCCTCAGTGCCATGGGGCGGCGTTGCTGTCACCACGTCTGAACACAAGGGAGTTCAGCTACGGGTGACGGCTGCTCAGTGACATCGGCGGGACCAGTGACCAAGTGGAGCTCAGTTAGAGGCTGCACACAGTGGGGACGGAACGGGCACTGTGATGCCACCCCACAGCCCTTGTGCCCAAGGACCTGAAAATTGTAGAGAATGGAGTGCGGTGGAGGCACACAATGGGGAGAAGGCCATCGTCCCCTGCTGAGGTTGGGGTACAGTCAGGTGGCTGGGTGTGCGGGTCAGGAATGGAGGGGACGGTGGGACATCCTCAGATAGGAGAGAGAGAGAAGTGTGGGCGACCCAGGGTAGAGGGATGGGACAGGGCAGTCCCGGCCAGCAGCAGAAAAGCCCATGTGAGCCGCTCCTTGGTGCACTGTCCACCTGGGTCCCTGTCCAGACCTGGGTGGGGCCGGCACAGGCTCAGCTCACAGCTCTGCTTCTCTGCCTCCAGGCCCTGCACAAGGCGGTGCTGACCATCGACGAGAGAGGGACTGAAGCTGCCGGGGCGACTTACATGGAGATCATACCCATGTCTCTGCCTGATAGCATCACTTTGGACAGGCCCTTCCTCTTTGTCATCTACAGTCATGAGATCAAGAGTCCTCTCTTCGTGGGAAAAGTGGTGGATCCCACCCAACACTGAGACCCCACCGCAGCACATTAAAGCTCCGAGCTGCCCTCCCAGGGGGCAGCCCCTCACCTGTGGTCTCTGAGTGTCCCTCTGGGCCCTGGGCTTGTGTGAGGACTCCAGGTCACAGCCCTGTCTCAGGGTCCCTCTGACGCCTCCCCAAGAGTATGTGATTTCAGGGATGGCACGCCAAGCCCACCCTGAGACATCACCGCCCGCCCACTCCTGGCAATGCACCTGTGCGTGAAGCTCGGGGCTGAGTCACGTGGCACTGAGTGCTTTAACCCAAGTGTGGGAATCCCCTGAATTTCCCCTTTTGTCTCCTGGTGCTTAACAGCAACTGCTCCCCAAACAAGGCAGGCTCTCCTGAAGTCACTCACCCGAGACCGCCAGTGCCCACAGCGCTGAGCCTCGTGGGTCACTTGGAACCATGCCAGACCCGAGGGGCTGGGGGCCTGCATTCAGGTTCAGAATTCTCCACTCCCCAGCTGGCCAGGCCTGCACAGGTGCACTGCTGAGCCTGGCCAGAATTTAGGGATGAGAGTGAAGAGCAGGTGGGCCAGCAGGGAACGCCCACACACAGGTAGGCTGGACCCATCAGCCCCAGAAACCCAGGGGCCTCCCTGGATGCCCTGCCAATGCTCAGATGCTGTCCCAGAACACAGCGAACACTTTTATCCAAGAAGCAGAATGTGTGCTACGCTCGTCTTCCTCCTCTAACAGCGACCGGGGAACAAAGTCAGAGCAGGGTGTGATGGGAAGAAGCCATGCTTTTGCTTTAGTCCACGCAACCCCTGCCTCAAACACCTTCTGAGACATTCCAAGGCAGCTGCCTTTAGTTCCCAGGGGTCTGAGCATTAAAGCCCTGGGACGCGATCGAGGGCAGGGAAAGGTTCTGTCCCTGTAACCTGAGCCAGACAACAGGGCCTGCACCTCCCATAAGTGGTCCCAGGGTCCTTTGGGACCTCTGACCCCCAGCCACGGTGAGCTTTGCACACCAGGCCTGCTGGTCATCACGGAGGAGCCTCGCAGCACTGCTCTCTCCCTGGCCAGAACACGGCCACTGACTGACCTCCCAGCAATGAGGCAGCCTTGGGGTCAAAGAAACCAAGTGATGCTTCCGGAAAAGTCAGCAGGGCTGATCTCCTGCCTGCCTGGAAGGGCCAAGGTGGCCTTCCACAAGGACACCATAGCTACAGTTACACAGGGCACGAGAGGTCCCCGGGAGCTTACGTCCCTGTTGGCTGTCGTGGTCCAGAACCTCAAGAGTGAGGTTCAAGTAGAAGCGAGGTTGGCTGTAATGAACCTCAGTGCCTTTATCTCAGAGCGTCCCGAGGCGTCTTTCCTGCCTTCTGCTCCCAGCATGGCCACGTTGCACGGATTTGCCTCATTTTTCTGCAGCTGAACAAGGAGGAGAATTGGAAGCAGGAGACCCCACACCCTCGCGAGAACTCTGCCAGTGGATCTGGCTGCCCTGAGGCCCACCTTCTCCACATGAGCAGCCTCACGTCCTACCCACCTGGCTAGAGCCCCTCCCATGCCTGATCCCCAACTCCCTTCCTGGCTGCAGACCCCAGCCCACCCCTGGGCCCCATCTCTAGGCAGGGCCCATGCAGGGGCAGGGTCTCCCAGTGGCCCTCTGCTCACATGCAGCCCACTGGCACTTCCCAGCATGCACTTGCTCCCAGCTACTGCTGTCGACAGTTGCAGGAGAATCCAGTGGAGGGGCTTTCCCCATAGGGCACCCTGGCCTGGGAGCACCCGGTCCACCCAACTGTGAATAGGTGCCCTGTCCCACTCCAGGGGGTCTCTCCTGGCTTGCTTTCTCAGGTCCTCCCAGCCCTACATCCACTGATGGTGCCCAGGGTAGACAGGGGCTGAGTGTGGAGCCCGACACCCTCAAGGGCAGAGACCCAAACCCGGCTGCCCAGCACCACGTCCTGCTGTAAGCCAGGCCTGGGACACTCGACCTCCCAGCCTCCCTGGCTCCTGCTGGGCACCTGGAGGTGGCCCTGCCTCCCCTCTCTGCAGCAGGCCCTGGATTTCCACCAGGAAGGTGACACTGTTGTTCCTAGGGTCCTCGAACTGTTGCCACTCTTCCTCCTGCTGGGTCTCAGAGCTCAGGGCGCCTCAGCCTGGGACTCAGAGCCAGGACACGGCAGGCACAGCAGGCGACACACAGGATTGCCTGGGCCAGCAAGAACCCCCTGTGTCCACCTGGCAGAGGGCAGGGCCCTTCCTGCCTCAGCTCCAGCCCCTCCTGGCCCTGTCATCCGCACCACAGGGGCCTCCTTCCCACCAGGCAGGCAGAGACCAGAGCTGCGGTCAGGCACGCACGGCCTGGGCGATGCAGCCCCCAGAGAACCAGAGCTGCAGAGGAGGAGAGCAGCAGGGGACAGGGAAGCATGGCTGCCCCTCAGCACGACCCAGGCCCAGGTGGAGGGGCTGCGAGAACCATTTGGGGAGAGGGGGAGAGGCGGCACCTGCTGTCCACCCAGTGTAGCAGGGAGAGAGCCGTCATGCAGATGGGGGTACACAGTTCTGGGGGGCAGACATCTGCTCCTCCACAGCTAGCCGCTCCCTGCACGGGGAGTAGCTTAGGGGTGCAGTTCCAGGGGAAGCATCCCGCTGGCAGCTCAGGGGAAAGACCAGGTCCTTGAAGGCAGGGGAAAGGGCTGTGCGCAGGGAACGGTAGGGGAGAGGGTGCTGAGCCACTTCCTGTAAGGCGGGTGTATGGGGGGGGTGCTGAGTGAGGGAATACCCACAGGAAGGCTCCTGATTCACCTCCCAGACTCTCCATGTGACCACAGGGGGATCTATGGGCTTGGGTAGACATTGGACCAATGCACCAATAAGGTGTGTACACCTACCTGTGCGGTACCAGAGAGGTTAAGTGACTGGTCAGAGGTCACACAGCAGTGAGTGGGTCCCCTGGTCTGAACTCGGGTGTAGAGAATTCCCAGGGCCACTCCCAGATGGGACTGCGGGAGGACAGGGGGAGCAAAGCCAAACTCGTCCTCATCAGAGAGCACCTGTCGGTGCAGCAGGAGCCCAGCCACCGGCACCGAGCAGCCCAGAGGGCACTGCGATGCATTTAGGTTGTTACAGGAACTCGAATCAAGGGGGCCAGCTGGCCGCGACTCTGCACCTCCCCCAGCCACAGCACTGCTCCCCAAACGTGAGGAAATTCAAGCCGTGCGTGGGTCGCACCGGCCTTCTGGGAACCAGAAGCCAGAACCACCAGAGAGCCATTGGCTGCATAATCCCAGAGTGGGGAGGGACGGCCACACAGGCTGCTCGGGTCATGGCACCCTATTGCTTCCTGTGTTCCCAGAAGCCAGGCTTGGGGGGTGGGGCTTGTGATCAGCACAGGTGCAGGGGAAACGCCCCCAGGATCCGAGAGGAAGCAGCACCGATCGCCTCTTCAGATTTACTCTCTGGCCCCAGCCCGTCCCCAGGCCACAGTGCCAGGCTGACATGACCACGTCTCTCAGTCCTGTCCCAGTCCCCATTCTGGGGGACATGAATGGTCAGGACCTAAGGCTGGCTTGGGAACGTTGGAAGAGCAGCCTCTCCACTGAGCCTCAGTCTCCCTCTCTGTCACACGGGCTCAGACTCACTCCACCACCACGGCTGTGCTGGGTCTTCCACAGAGGGCGCGCGGGGCGGCTGGCTCATACGTGGCTCATCTCACTCCTGATGGGGCGGCCACGGAGGGTTACTGGTGAGAGCACACAGCCAGCTGGGTGATGCTGTCCCAGAGAGCGTCTGACTCATGCCACCCACCCCACGGTCGACGTGCCTGCTCCAGTGACCCCTTGGGGATATGGAGCCGAGAGATATGTGCTGTCCAGGCCAAGCTCAATACAGTGGGTGGGCAGCCCAGTGCCCGGCCAGTGGACTTAGCTCCTGTTTGCTCCTCCGATAACTGGCGTGACCTTGGTTAATATTCACCTGCAGCCGCCCCAACCCCGCTGTGATCATTGCTTAAATACGGACAAGGACAAGCACAGGGCTCCATCTCCCCATCCTTGCTCCTTCCACTGGCCCTGGACACTGAGTCTTCGTAAGTATGCAATCCCTGGGGAGGGCCCTGGAGGGCCGGCAGGGCTGGCCACTGTAGGAGATGCAGACACACCCACGCGTTGTACACCTTTGGTCTGCACTGCCAGAGACCCTGTGCATGTCTGCTGGCCATGACCTGTGCTTGGCGTCAGTGGGTGGCCTCCAGCATGCATCACAAACCCCAACTCAGGGCTTGGCGCCCCTCCTCTCTCCCACAGGACAATGCCGCCCTCTGTCTCTCGGGCGCTCCTCCTGCTGGCCGGCCTGGGCTGCCTGCTGCCCGGCTTCCTGGCCGACGAGGCCCAGGAGACAGCCGTTTCCAGCCATGAGCAGGACCACCCAGCCTGCCACAGGATCGCCCCGAGCCTGGCCGAGTTCGCCCTCAGCCTGTACCGCGAGGTGGCCCACGAGTCCAACACCACCAATATCTTCTTCTCCCCGGTGAGCATCGCCCTGGCCTTTGCCATGCTCTCCCTGGGGGCCAAGGGGGACACCCACACCCAGGTCCTGGAGGGCCTGAAGTTCAACCTCACGGAGACGGCCGAGGCCCAGATCCACGACGGCTTCCGGCACCTCCTGCACACCGTCAACAGGCCCGACAGCGAGCTGCAGCTGGCCGCCGGCAACGCCCTGGTCGTCCACGAGAACCTGAAGCTGCAGCACAAGTTTCTAGAAGACGCCAAGAACCTGTACCAGTCCGAAGCCTTCCTCGTCGACTTCAGGGACCCCGAGCAGGCCAAGACCAAGATCAACAGCCACGTGGAGAAGGGGACCCGAGGGAAGATCGTGGACTTGGTGCAAGAGCTGGACGCCCGCACACTGCTTGCTCTGGTGAACTACGTTTTCTTCAAAGGTGAGGGTGCACAGCCGCTCAGCAGGTGCCGTGGAAACCCCAGAGCAGACGCCGGGCCGGCCTTAGGCTTCCCTGGCCACACCCGATGCAGGCTGGACGGCGCGTCCCAGCCCGGGCCCCCAGTTTCCCGCACACCAGCACTGCACTCCACCAACCACAGGGAACAGGGCCTCAGTGCTCAGCACCATGGGCTTCCCTGCAGGACTCTCAGGGCCCTCACTGGGGTGAGAGCTCCCCTCGGCTCCCAGCCGCCTTCCTGCCTCCGAGTGCTCAGCACGTCAGAGGTTGGGGCCCACAGGGTGCTCTCAGGCCGCTCCCACTGTCCCAGGGAGAGCTCAGGGTCAAGGCCAGGGTCAAGCCCTCCCCAAGGACTCCCTCCCTATAGAGTCCTGCAGTGCAGGGCACCAGGCTGAGGCCTGCCCATCTGAGCTCCCAGCTCCACTGAGACCTAGCACAGAGCTCAGCCTCCCCAGCCATCACCTTCCCCTCCAGTGAGGAAGGAGTGTCCTAGGGTCCCCGGAGCACCTGCCTCTTGGCTGTCTTCACATGGGCTCCCTTGGTGTCACTCAGGGGGAGGCTGCCTGTGCACCTTCATTGTCACTTTAGTTCTCAGCACAAGGACTTAGGAGCAGCACCCAGAGTGCTTGCCCGGGGTGACAACTGCCCTCCCCAAGTTGTTCACTTACAGCGCTCTTTCTGGTGTGGGCAGGAGCTTGTTCATCCCCCTCCAGGCTCTGGCCTCACCAGGAGACGCCTCTTAGCCTCCTAGCACAGGCTTCACCAGGAACACAGGCAGCATCAGGGGTTCCCGTGAGAGAGAAACAGACACCCATGCAGGAGCCTGGTACCAGCCACACAAGGGTCAGGGGAGCACCCTAAGAAAGAAATGTTGGGACAGGGAGGGAGAGCACATGAGTATCACCACCAGCATTGGTCTAGGATGAAAGAGAGAGAGAGAGAGGAGATAGAGTGAGAGAGAGAGCTCACCCCGTTGTTGGTCTCTTTTACGAGGTGGTGGGGGGGAGGTTTCCACAAGGGTGCAGCCACCTGGGAATTGTCTCCACCTCCATGGATCCCTCATGGAGCTGAGTACCCATATTTTCATGGCGTCTCCTTCTAGGTCCTGGATGAAGGAGGTGCATTCTGGGAAAGAGGGTGTTTTGATTGACAAGTTCAGGGAGAGTGTTACAATGTAGCTTTCCAGGATTTGGGGCTCACACCACATCCCAGCCAGGCTTAAATACACACATAGCACAGAAAACAGAGGCACTGTGCCTGTTGTCCTCTGGCGGGCAGAGCTCCATATTTTAACTCTCTCTTAGTTGTCCTCGTCCAAGTCCTTCCATCCATGTGGATGCTGATTTGAGCCCCTTTCTCAGATGAGGCGGAGGCTCAGCGAGGTCACACGCATCCAAGGCCCGCCCATCCCCCAACCGGTACTCACCTGCCTCTGCCCTCCCCGCCTCCCCAGGGAAGTGGGAGAAGCCCTTCGAGCCTGAGAACACCAAGGAAGAGGACTTCCACGTGGACGCCACGACCACAGTGCGGGTGCCCATGATGTCACGCCTGGGCATGTATGTGATGTTCCACTGTAGCACGCTGGCCAGCACGGTGCTGCGCATGGACTACAAGGGCAACGCCACGGCCCTCTTCCTCCTGCCCGACGAGGGGAAGCTGCAGCACCTGGAGGACACGCTCACCACGGAGCTCATCGCCAAGTTCCTGGCAAAAAGCAGCCTTAGGTGACTCCCCGCCCACACCAGCCTGGGACCCCTCGGGACCTCTGGGCCTCCCTGGGAGTGGGGCCATAACCAGCAGTCGGGGTGGGGAGGGAGGACCCCATGGGCTTTGGGCCACAGCTGAGGCAGGTGCTCAGTACAGGTAACAGCAGCCAGGCTGTGTGAAAGGGACAGTGAACTGGGTGAGGAGGTCAAGGCCATGACCTTGAAATCCCCCCTCCCAGCTTGCACAAGACCACTTCCCAACATATGTGCCCAAAGTAATAACGGTAACACCAGCACAGGCTATGGCAGAACCAAGGAGGGCTTCCTGGCAAAGGTGGCAGCTGAGTGTGGGGTCCAAGCACAGATGTCCCTGGTGGGCACGGGAAGAGGTCTAGCAGAGCAAAGGGCCAGAGTGGGAGAGGCCGGACCCATCTGCAGAGAGCTGGTGTCACTGTGACGTCACTCGAGTGCTCTCCTGGTGCCAGCAGCTCTGCAGGATACCGGAACAGCCAACACCCTTGCAGACTTGTGCCTGGGAACCGTGCCCATGCCCTGCCGAGTTGCTGCCCGCTGTGCCCTCAAGACACAAGCGACCAAACAAGCAGGGCTGAGGATCAAAGCTGAATGGACACCTTCAGCCCTCTGCCCCGCCCCACCCTGCCCGAGGTCCCTGCACCCAGGTTGAGAAAAGGGGTCTAGGAGCAGCCGTGGCCACAACTGGTCTTAGAGACCCAGTACCCATCTGCCCATCATCCCAGGACCGAACCAGCTCCCCACAACCAGAACTGAGCCCTACACCTGTTGGGTCTACTCTCCTCCCCCACGAGACAGCTGTCATTCAGCACCTGCCACCACCAGCCACGTTTCCCTGGGAGCCAGGCACCAGGGAGTCCCCGGCTGTGAGGGCACCAACACTGCAGGGCAGGTTAGATGCTCTTCCAGGGACACCCTGGATCTGCCTGGAGGGCTTCTCAGCGGAGGTGGCTTTCCAGGGCCCTGTGGGTGCTGACACTCTGACACCTGCTGCTATGGGGGCTACGAGGACAATGACCAAGTCAGCGTCCACATGGGTGTGGGAGAGGGGCTGCGCTAAGTGGGAGAAACCAGGAGGAAAGAACACAGTGCCCACGCGGGGCCCCAGAGGACGGGAGCAGGAATGAGATGTTTTCATTGTGTTCCCCGCACGACAGGTCTGTCACGGTCCGTTTTCCCAAACTCTCCATTTCTGGAACCTACGACCTGAAACCCCTCCTGGGCAAACTGGGCATCACCCAGGTCTTCAGCAACAACGCGGACCTCTCGGGAATCACGGAGCAGGAACCTCTGAAGGTGTCCCAGGTGAGGCCCCCAGGGACCAGGCTGCCCACTGATGTCTGGGACCGGATGGGGAGAGGCAGGGCCCAGGCGGGAGATGGCTCAGGCCCGAGACACACACCAGGTCAGACCTGGCTGCTCCCGGGGCCCACTTGATGCACTGGGGCGGGAAGTGTCGGGGGACAGATTTCAGGAGGGGGCTCCATGCTAGGAGCCCCCCCGAGCTTGGGTCAGACCCCTGGCTCAGCGTGCCCATGGCCTTCTCGTCTGGACCTCGATTTCCCTGCCCTAACATAGAGGTCAGAGTCGGTGACTCCAAAGCATGTCCTGGCCCCTTCCCTCTGTGCCATGGGGTGGCGTTGTGTCACCACGTCTGAACATGAGGGAGTTCAGCTAAGGGTGATGGCTGCTCAGTGATGTCGTGGGACCAGTGACCAAGTGGAGCTCAGTGAGAGGCTGCACACGGTGGGGACGGAACGGGCACTGTGATGCCACCCCACAGCCCTTGTTCCCAAGGACCTGAAAATTGTAGAGAATGGAGTGCGATGGAGGCACAATGCGGGTACATGGCCATCGTCCCCTGCTGAGGCTGGGGTGCAGCCGGGGCTGGAGGTGTAGGTCAGGATCGGAGGGGATAGTGGGACGGCCTCAGACAAGAAGAGAGACAGAAGTGATTGAGCCCCCAGGGTGGAGGGATGGGACAGGGCAGTCCCGGCCAGCAGCAGAAAAGCTCATGTGAGCCGCTCCTGGGTGCGCCGTCCACCTGGGTCCCTGTCCAGGCCTGGGTGGGGACGGCACAGGCTCAGCTCACAGCTCTGCTTCTCTGCCTCCAGGCCCTGCACAAGGCGGTGCTGACCATCGACGAGAGAGGGACCGAAGCTGCCGGGGCCTCATTTGTGGAGCTCATACCCGAATCTGTGCCCGATAGCATCACTTTGGACAGGCCCTTCCTCTTTGTCATCTACAGTCATGAGATTAAGAGTCCCCTCTTTGTGGGGAAAGTGGTGGATCCCACCCAACACTAAGACCCCACCCCAGCACATTAAAGCTCTGAGCTGCCCTCCCAGGGGGCAGCCCCTCACCTATGGTCTCTGAGTGTCCCTCTGTGCCCTGGGATTTTGTGTGGACTCCAGGTCACAGCCCTGTCTCGGGGTCCCTTTGTCACCTCCCAAGAGGGTGTGTTTCCAGGAAGGCACTCCCCAACTCACCCCTGTGTCATCACTGCCCGCCCACTCCTGGCCACGCACGTGGTTGTGAAGCTTGGGCTGTGCCCTGGCGAGGGCTCTCCCCAGCGAGGCGGCCGCCCCTGCCGACATCCAGCGCTCCTGTCTGTGACATCAGCACCAGCACAGGCTGTGCTGGGACCAGGAGCAAAGAGCTGGGCTTCCTGGGCAGAGGCCGGAGCTGTGGGTGACGTCCCAGCACAGAGGGTCCCTGGGGTGAACATGGGAGGAGCCTCACAGAGAGGCCTAGGGAAGGAGGGGCCAGCGCAAGTGTAGGCAGCTGCCCCTTCTCTGCCAATTCCCTCTGGGGGTTCACTGCCTCCCCGGGGTCAGCAGTGCCTGAGGATGCCCCCACAGCAGTGCTCATGTGTGCAAAGAAGCGTGCCCGTGCTCCACTGTGCCACGCACGCTGGGTGCTGTAGACACATGTAGGGGTGAGGCTGAAGGTATGGATGTGAGGGTGCAGGTCTCTTCCATGCCCCACCCCTGCCTGAGGTCCCCTCACCCAAGATGAGTACAGAGAACAAGAAGGGGCTGTGCTGAGTGCAGTCTGCGTACTCTCCACAGCAGAAGCAGCGTGGGGAGATGGCAGCATTGCCCAGAGCTGTACCAAAGCCGAGCCAGCTCACCAGACTGACAGCTTCAGGGAAAATCCTTCTGCTGGGAATGCAGTAGCAGCTGAAGACAAGGAGAGACCAGATGAGCCAATACCAACAGGGAGGCAGGAGAGGTACAAAGGGGCAGGGAAACATGACACCTGCATGGAGGCAGGAGAGGTACAAAGGGGCAGGGTAACATGACACCTGCATGGAGGCAGGAGAGGTACAAAGGGGCAGGGTAACATGACACCTGCTAAGAGTGCACTACCCCTGGAGCAACAGACCTCACAGAGAGAGTGGATGAAATGCCAGGTAAAGAATTCAAACAATGGGACCCACCCTGTGGCACAGTGGGCAGAGCCGCCGCCTGCATAGCTGGATCCCATGTGGGTGCCAGTTCCAGACGCTGCTGCACTTCTTCCCATCCAGCCCACTGCTATGGCCTGGGAAGGCAGCAGAAGATGGCCCAAGTTGCTTAGGCCCCTGCACCTGCGTGAAAGACACAGAAGAGGCTCCTGGCTCCTGGCTGCGGATCAGGTCAGCTCTGGCCATTGCAGCCATCTGGGGTGTGAACCAGCAGGTGGAAGACCTCTCTTTCTCTCCCTCTGCTTCTCTCTAACTCTGCCTTTCAAATAAATAAATAAATCTTAAAAAGAATTCAAAGACTGACTAGTGGGAAGCTCAACAAGATACAAGAGTGCAGAGAGGGGTGGTTCACAAAAATTAAGACAACAAAATCCTGACACACATAAGAAATTCAGCACACACACAGACAGAAATCTGGATCAAGAACCAAACAGATCTTGCAAAGGAAGAACTCATTACATCGAAGAAAAAATGCAGTCGAAAGCCTCATGATAGACCAGATAAAGCAGAAGAAAGACTTTAAACTTTAAAGTCAGGCCTTTTGAAATATCCCAGGCAAACAAAAAACACATATTTTAGAGATTTATTGTATTTATTTGAAAGGCAGAATTACAAAGAGAGAGAAAGAGAGAGAGAGAGAGATATCTTTCATCAACTGGTTCACTCCTCAAATGAGCACAGCAGCTGGGGCTGGGGCAGGCTGAAGCCAGAAGCTTCACCAGGGTCTCCCAGGTGGGTGCAGAGGCCCGAGCACTGGGGCCACTTTCTACTGCTTTCCTAGGCCATTAGCTGGGAGCTGGATCGGAAGCGTAGCAGCTGGGACTCAATTCAGTGCCCATGTGTGATGCTGGTGACACAGGCAGTGGCTTAACCTGTTACACCATAATGCTGGGTCCCCTCCCCGAAAACATTTTAACATAAAAAATGCAAGCAGCCTCTGAGACAGCCACGAGTGCGTACGTGTTGACATTTGGGTGCTGTCTGAAGACAAAGAAAAAAGTAAAGGCAGAGATACCCCGTGACTGAGAGAAGAGCTGGAAACTCCCTACCTGGGCAATCGTGGACATCGGGGCAAGAGGCCCACAGCGACTCGGACAGCCAGGACGGGCGGAGGTTCTCACCATGAGCATCTCATCTAACCGTGTGTCTCTGCTGGCCTCAGCTGCCCACGCACAGCACAAGACAGAACTCCAGACTCTGCAGGAGAAACGTGCCAGGTCCCAGCAAAGGGGTGCCCCGCTAGAATCAGAGCAGCAGCCCTGGGAGTCCCTGCCCTGCTCTGCACAGGGGCGGGGCGGGGGGGGGGACACTCGGGCCAGGCTCTGTGCTCAGCCAGGTCTGCAGAGTCCTGACCTCACTCACCCATGCAGGCAGCGCAAAGACCCTGCCACACCGTGTGGGACTCTGGAAGTATGGGCTCTGCCCTGCAGGGGGCGCCACCTTCACCAAGTGGGACCGAGTCTGAACCGGGAGGCACAGGTGGCACACCGATTCCCCCTCCCAGCAGCTCTTGGGTCCTGGCGTTTGTGCCGTCAGCAACCACACAGACACCTGCTCCGTCCAGGGGAGGGAGAGAAGAATGAGAGGCAGGTTCCCTTGGGAGAAGTTGCTCTGATGTTAGCTGGGAGGGAGGGAGGCCTGCCTAGGGGTGGGTGTTCTCAAACTGTGTGGCCAGCAGAGCTCACGGCCGGGCCCAGAGCCAGGATCAGCTTCTGCAGGGATCTGAGCCCACTCTCAGGGGCGCATGGTGACTTCTGGGGAGATGGCCACAGGCAGGCTGCCCCTGGCCAGGACACAGGCACCCCAGGAAGACTGGACCCTCACCGTGGTGTCTGTGAACAGACATGAGACAGTGGCTGTGTGTCCTGGGCAGGGTCCTGCACTTCTCTGGGCACAGGGTCGTCTTCCGTAAGATGGGACAGGAGGACGGAGTAAAACTTCCAGGATGACTTAAAGCTGTGGTTTTTAGTTTCTCCAAAGTCCCTGTCCCAGCCACGCCCAGCCCAGAGCTCATGTCGGGGTCCAGGTGTCGGTGCAGCCCGGGAGCCTTGGCCTCACCTGCTGCCTGTGTCTGAAGCCGGCTGACCACGACGGTTCCCCAGAGCCCAGTTTCCTGCAGGAGTAAACCAACCCCGAGCTCCACGGCACCTGCAGCAGGGACAGAGCTGAGGTTTCCGCCGTCCTCTCCGTTTTTCCTTCCTTCTCGTGGCCGGCACCTGGGCAACAAGGAGGGGTGGTCTCCCAAGATCAGAGATGCCCAGAGCAGGCCCTGGGTGGTCATGGTCCCCGCGTCACTGCTGCTGGCTTCGCACTAACCACTGCCATCGGCATGGAGGGAACGGTTAAAGGAACTGGAGACAGAAGGTGCGTAGCAGACACGTGAGGACAGGAAGCCCCATCCAGCCCGGTGTCCGTGTCACCAGGATGGGCAGAGCCCCCGTGTGCCTCGCACAATGGCTGTGGGGTGAGGAGACTTGTGCCTTTGCTGGCCACAACCAGCATGTCCATTCCCTCGCAGGAGTCAAGGTCACCTGTCCAAACCAATGTGCTTGCCGTTTGGGGTTATCTGGGAACACAAGGTACGCACCGTGATGAGCAATCAGAGATGACGGAATTCTAGAAATTTCGCTCTGCTACCTGAACAGAGCACAAAGGGAACAAACAAAACTAGCAATGTGCATTACATAAAACACTTTTTTTGTTGAATTGGCTGCGATGTCCTCACAGCGCGTTCTGGGATGTATTCGTGGGAGTGCCCTGTCCTTCTCCAGTCACTTTCCACATGAACGTACCAGGATGCTAAGGGCAGCACGTCAGCCTGGATGCTCCTCTGCCTTCCCCTTACCGAGTCACCCTCAGTGTGCCTCGGTGTCCTGGGCTGCTAGATGGGCAGAGGGTGTAACTCCGGGATCTTCACGGTTTAATAGACAAAGGGGCATTTCTAGTGCTAATGCTTGGCAGACCCTCAAACAGGCATCAAGACTGTGGGTTCCAAAAGGAATCACTAGGCAAGCTTCCCCCATCTCTTTCCTCCCACGGCCAGAAGATTGGCAGAGGCATAGACGCCCGTCTTGGGCACAAAGAAAATGAGCCTGAGCTGGGAGGCTGACCGCTGGGCATCTCGACCAGTGCTGCCTGACCCTGGCCTGGGGGCCGCGCCTCCACCAGCTGCAGCCTCAGCTCTCAGCCTACAGTATCCCAGCCTGCATCACAGGGGCTTGTCTGACGCCGGCTTCCCCGGTGCCTCCACTCTGGCTGGGAGCCAGGAGCTCATGGGGGATGGGACTCGGTCTGTCTTAACACTAACTCTCTACACGGGCCGGACGGGCACAGACACGGCGGAGCGGGAGCAGCGCTGAGGGCCCTGTGGCTGCCGTTGCACATGCCAAGGGTTTAAAGAGAAAATTGTCCAATCCCAGTTCTGGGAGACCCAGAGTCCGGAATTAGGAGGAGTCTGCAAGGGGTCAGTGGCTCACTGCTGGGGTAGACTCTGGTACATTGGCAGAGGGGGTGACAAAGGGCTCCCAGGTGTCCCGTCCTTGCTGGTGGCCTGGCACCGGGGGTTCCGCAGGACTAAGCCACTTCAGAGCAGGACAGCCAGGCCCTGGGAGGCGATCAGCCCCGGGCAGCACACACCTGGCCAGGGGCTGGAGCTGTGCCAGGCTCATTTCAGGACAGGAATCTCTGGTCACATGGGAACTGAGTGTCCCCACGCCCCCTGGACAGCGCTATAAGTCCCCGAAGGCTGTGCGTGAGGTGGGACGCCAGCACCGCTGGTCCAGCCCCACAAGCTGCCTGTGCACCCGCAGGTTCTGCTGAGCCTCCTGAGCTGCCGTGGGGGTGAGTGCTGGGCCCACTCCACACGGGGAAACTGAGGCACGCAGCGCTGTACTCCTGTGGGCAGAGCCAGGACTGAGCGCTGGCAGCCAGGCCTTGGTCATGGTACGGGGCAGTCAGGTGGGAGTCACTGGGCAGCTCCCGGCACACAGGGTCCGACACAGGCAGGTGCCGGGGAGGGGGAGCTGATTGAGTGCTCCTTGCCCTCCTGCTCCCGCCCCGCCTGGGCTCAGACTCAGCCTGTGTCCCCTGGGCCTCACCTGGCTCCCTCCCACCTGCAGGGTCCGGAGGAGGACCCCCACCACAGCCCCTCACTATGCATCCCTTCAGGGGCTCCTCCTTGGAGTCCTCCTTTCTCCCCCAGCTGAGCCACAGTCCTAGACCTCGGCTTGTGGATTCCTGCCCCCTGCCCCGCCCTGACTCCCTGGAGGAGAAAGGGGGCCCTCTTACCTCTGGCCCACGGCGGCCAGTTACCCAGAAGCCCACAGGACTGCCCGGGTCCTCTTGCTTCTGCTTTGTCCACCCTCCTGCCACAGGGCCCTGCCCTCGACCTCCTGGCTAGAGCAGCTGCCTGCAAGGGAACGGTGTGTCCGTTACTCCTCAGTTGGCCCGGCTAACTCTCCCGCCGCCTCTCCCCCTGTCCTGTCTGGGTTTGTGGCTGTTCACGTTGAAGGCTTGGACTTGACAACACTCTCATCTCAGAGCAGTGTAAGGTTTGACTCCACATTTATTCCTCCTGATGCAACCAGCACAGAGAGGAGGGCAGAGGAGGGCGCAGTGTTAGTCTTGGTCACAGCTGCTCTGGGTTGGGCTGGGATTCCTGCAGGTCTCCATGAACCCCTCCCCGCACACCTGCATTTCCTGGAGACACCAGCAGGTCCCTGCCCCATCAGTGCTGGCTGTGGCTGGGACACAGGTGGTGGCCAGGACGGGCCACGAGCTGCTGGCAGGAATCTCAGCTCATGTGCAGGGCCAGGAGCCCAGGCCCCACGGGGCGCACCCAGGAAGCTGCAGGGACAGCGGCTCCCAGAAAGGGTTCAGTGGGCACAGCACTGAGCTCCCAGGGGCTCTGAGCCCCACGGTGAGGGTGAGAGGATCGGCTGGGGCCTCCTTCAGGCCTGACCCCGCAGGCCAGGGGGGATCTTGGGGCCCCAAACAGGGCCCTGCCACAGGAAGAAGGGACGCCCCCAACTGCCTGGCTCCTGGGGACCTTTGGCCAAGGGAGGTGAATGCAGTTGGGTCTCCCGTGACCCAAGGCTGCTGTGAGCAGAGAGAAGTCTGAGCCAGTCAGGGAGCAGGGGACTCCCCCGTCAGCCGGTGGGTCCTGAGCCCCTGCATGGCTGGGCCAGGAGGCCCTCGGTGATGCTGGGAGACAGTGCACTGCCACCCAGGGAGCAGGGCTGCTGCCCGGCCCACCCTGCACAGGACAGCCCCGCCCCGCCCAGCACAGCCGCACCCGGCCCCACAGTGCGAGCGGCAGGACCAGCTGAGCAGCAGGTGCAGCCTCAGCACCAGCAGGTGCACAGGCGACAAGCGGAACACGGGGCACCCATGCAAAAGCTGGTGATGCAGCCGGTCCCAGCCTGCCCTGCTGGGTGCCCTGAGCAAACTGCTGAGTCATGCTGAGCTTCTGCAGTGGAGACGCTGAGTCACACTTGGAGATGAGAGGCAGAGTCCGTGAGAGCCTCAGGGCCAGGGCTGCCCCGGGTTCTGGCCGCCCATGGCTGGAAGATGCCGGCCCTCTCGGCGGTCCACAGTGGCCATCGGTGCGGCCCCCAGTGACTTTTCTGAGGCCTGGACGTCCTTCCTGGGCCTGACCTGACCCAGACGAGCCCTGGGCAAGTCCCCTCTGCCTGCTGTGTAGCAGCATCCTCTGTTGTACCCTGGGCGCTGGGACACTGGCACGTCGAGGCCAATGCAGGAGTGAGCGGAGCTGTGCAGGGCGTGGACTCTGGCCCAGCTCGGGTGGGAGGTTCGGGCTCTGCCTGGACCTGCCCGCTGCCCTCGGGCATCGCCCACCCTCTGGGCTTTGCTTCCTTGTCAGTCAGGGCAGCACAGTGGTGTGCACACTGGTGGAGTGTGCGGGCGGCAGGGAGTCCAGGTCCCTGAGAGCCAGGGCGGTGCTGGGCAGGAGGTGAGCAGAGACCCAGGTGGTCAAGTCTGATTCTTTAATGATGATATCTCAGTCCCTTTTCTTCTATTCCCCCCATGATACTTGACACATTAGAAAAAAATGGTTGATTTTTGCTGGTGGTTCTGGTCTGAGGTGATGGTACTTTGGTGGCAGAGTCCCACGTGAGACACGGGGCGTCCTGTGTTTGTGCATTGCCCTGTGTTCCTGCATCTCCCTGTGTTCCTGCGTCTCCCTGTGTCCATGCGTCTCCCTGTGTTCCTGTGTCTCCCTGTGTCCGTGTGTCTCCCTGTGTTCTGTGTCTCCCTGTGTTCGTATGTCTCCCTGTGTTCTGTGTCTCCCTGTGTTCCTGCATCCCCCTGTGTTCTGTGTCTCCCTGTGTTCCTGTGTCTCCCTGTGTCCGTGTTCTCCCTGTGTCCGTGTGTCTCCCTGTGTCCGTGTGTCTCCCTGTGTTCTGCGTCTCCCTGTGTTCTGTGTCTCCCTGTGTTCGTGGGTGTCCCCGGGGTACGACAGAGGAGCTGCAGCACAGCAGGCAGAGGGGACCTGCCCAGGGCCAGGATTGAGTCTTGGCGCTCCATGCTGATGGCCGTCCCTGTCCCATCTACCTCCCAACGACCCACCCCCAAACACCATCATCAGATTATATTTCTACCCTTGGAGCTGCCCACAGTGGGGAGTCAACTCGCACGTGAGTTTCAGAGGGGACAGACCTTATTCAATGACAGGGGTGATAAAAAGCAATTAGCACCTGAGGACTGTTTGCTGGGACAAGGTCCCTCGTCCATGGTGTCCGTGGAAACCCTGGGCCTTGACTGAGGCCTTGGCACCCCCTTCTCTCTCCTGCAGGACGATGCCACCGCCTGTCTCATGGAGCCTCCTGGCGCTGGCCACACTGTGCTGCCTGGTGCCCCGGGCCCTGGCTAAAGGCAGCCTGCAGCAGGATAGCGCTGAGTCCGACGCAGACCACCAGGCCCATCTCACCTGCCACAACCTGGCCAACATCATTACTGACCTTGCCTTTGCCATGTACACGGAGCCCTCCTATTGGTCGAACACAAGCAACATCTTATTCTCCCCGCTGAGCATCACAGCTGCCCTGGCCATGCTCTCCCTGGGCGCCTGGGGTGACACTCGCAGCCTGATCCAGGAGACCCTGAAGTTCAACCCCAAGGAGGCCCCTGAGGCTCTGATCCATGGATGCTTCCAGCAGATGATCCACAGGATCCTGCAGACGGGCCACAAGACCCAGCTGCTCACCGGGAGCAGCCTGTTCATGGACAAGGGCCTGAGGCCAGTGGCTACGTTCCTGGAAGGGATCAAGCACTGGTACCACTCCAAAGTCACGACTGTTCACTTCCAGGACACCAAAGCGGCCAGGAAACACATCAACGGCTATGTAGAGAAAGAAACAAAGCGAAAAATACGGGACGTGGTCCAGGGTTTGGATAGCGCCACGAGGCTCGTCCTGGTGAATTACATCTTCTTTCACGGTAAGGCCATAACGTGAACCCAAGCCAGCTCCAGGGAAATCGTCCAAAGGTAGTCTCCCACTGCCACTTCTGCAATGTCCCGACAAGGCAGGGTGCAGTATGGCAGGGTATGGTCTTGACGTGGCTGCTTCTGTTGTCCACACCTGAACAATAGAGCGCGTGCGGGTTGGGGAATGAGTGAAGGGCGGTCAGAGCACTGTCTCCTGGGCAGGACTCTCAGGGCCCTCACTGGGGTGAGAGCTCCCCTCGCCTCCCAGCCGCCCTCCTGCCTCCGAGTGCTCAGCGCGGCAGAGGTTGGGGCCCACAGGGTGCTCTGAGGCCGCTCCCACTGTCCCCAGGAGAGCTCAGGGTCAAGGCCAGGGCCAAGCCCTCCCCACTCCCTGCCTGCACAGTCCTGCAGTGCAGGGCACCAGGCCGGGGCTGGCACAGCTGAGCTCCCAGCTCCACTGAGACCTAGCACAGAGCTCGCCCCCCCCCCCCAGCCATCACCTCCTCCTCCCCTGAGGAAGGAGGGTCCTTGGGTCCCCGGGACACCTGCCTCTCTGGCTGTCTTCACTTGGGGTCCTCTTGGTGTCACTCAGGGGAGGCTGCCTGTGCATCTGCATTCCCCCTGCAGCTCCCAGGACAAGGACTTAGGAGCAGCACGCAGAGTGCTCGCCCTGGGTGATGACTGCCCGCCCAGCAGCCAGGGCCAGGGAGCCCCCGGGAAAGGGTCCCCAAGTACACATGAGGACTTCTGGTTCTTCATTAGGGTTCTTTGGAAGACTTATTTTATTTATTCGAAAGACAACATAACAGAGACACAGGAGAGAGAGAGATCTCCCATCTGCTGGTTCACTCCCCAAAAGGCCTCAGTGGCCAGGGCTGGGCCAGGCAGAAGCCAGGAGCTAGGAGCACTGTCCAGATCCACGTGGGAGGCAGGGCCTAAGTACTGAAGCCTCTTCTGCGGCCTTCCCAGGCACATTGACAGACGGAGTTGGCTTGGGAGCAGAGCAGCCAGGACTTGAACTTGGGCTGTGGTATGGAATGCTGGCTTCACAAGTGGTGGCTTAGCCCCCTGTGCCAAACCCTGGCCCCTCTTCAGTTTTTATAACCCCCTGCCACCACGCCAGAAACAGACAGAAACCCAACCCCACTGTGCGGCCTTCAGAGCCATGCTTCTGCCAGCTGTCACTGTCCCCCACACCGGCAGCATCTCTCTCTGCCCACTGAGCACCACAGAATTCCAGGACCCTCCTGGCTTCAGAGAGTCCCCCCTGGAGCCACCCTGAGGCCCCATCGCTCTGTTTTTAGACCATTTTGCAGATGGCGAAGCTGAGGCTCAAAGAGGTACGTCTCAGAAACAGGGCTCAGGGCTCCTCCCTCGGACTCAGGTCCCTCAGGGTCCCCCCCACCTCCCTCCTCCCCAGGGAAATGGATCGATGAAGTGCAGGCGATGCACCCCGTGCAGGAGAGCTTCCATGTGCAAGAGAAAAGAGCCATGCGGGTGCCCATGGTGAACCACCTGGGCACATTCTACCTGCACCGAGATGAATCCCTGTCCAGCTGGGTGCTGGTGCTGCATGGGGTAGGAGGGGACACCGCTTTCTTCCTCCTGCCTGACCCCAAGAAGATGGGAGAGCTGGAGAGGCGACTGACTCGCCAGCACTTTGAGGAGATCCTGAGACACACGGGAACAAGGTGATCTCCCCACCCAGGGCACCCCGGCCTGCCTGGCCTCTGAGCTGTGTCAGGACTGAGCCTACTGGGGCGTCCAGAGACTGGGGAGGGTGACCTCGCGCTCCCAGCCAGCCAGAGCCCACATCAGAAAGGCAGCCTGTGTCAGAGAAGGACAGAGACCACGGGAGGGGGCCAAGGGCCTGCTCCTGGCGACCTCCCCTCCCGCCCTGGGTGTGGGCCCAGGCCAGCCAAGAGATGCTGGGACACGCTAGGAGGTTTGCTGACAAAGGTGGCAGCTGAGTGTGTGGTCCGAGCACAGATGTCCCTGTGCACAGGGGAAGAGGCCTCACGGAGAGGCCCAGCAGAGCAGGGGCCCAGAGAGCTGGCACGGCTGTCGCGTCACTCCAGTGACAGGAGCGATGTGCACTTGATACGACACACACCATCAGAAGTGCACAGTTGGGCATCGGAAATGTGCCGGGTATGAGAACAGGGCCCGGGAAGGGCCGCAACTAGAACTGGTCACAGAGCCCCAGTGCCAGTCTGCCCGCCCTCCACGGACCCTCCCAGGGCCCACACCTGTTCCCCACAACCAGAACTGAGCCCTAAGCCTGCTGGTCCACTCTCCTCCCCCACGACACAGCTGTCACTCAGCACCTGCCACCGCCAGCCACGTTCCCCTGGGAGCCAGGCACCAGGGAGTCCCCGGCTGTGGGGGCACCAACACTGCAGGGCAGGTTAGATGCTCTTCCAAGGACACCCTGGATCTGCCTGGAGGGCTTCTCAGGGGAGGTGGCTTTCCAGGGCCCTGTGGGTGCTGACACTCTGACACCTACTGCAATGGGGGCTACGAGGACAATGACCAAGTCAGCGTCCACATGGGTGTGGGAGAGGGGCCACGCTAAGTGGGAGAAAGCAGGAGGAAAGAACACAGTGCCCACGCGGGGCCCCAGAGGACGGGGGCAGGAATGAGACGTCTGCACTGTCTTCCCGCCCGGCAGGTCCGCCAGCGTGTTCCTCCCCAGGTTCTCCATCTCTGGGACCCACGACCTGAGACCCATCCTGGGCAAACTGGGCATCACCAACGTCTTCAGCGACAAGGCTGACTTCTCTCGGATCACAAGGGCACCTGTGAAGCTCTCCAAGGTGAGGTCGCCCCACTGACTGGTATCCTGGGGGGCAGGGCCCTAGCAGGAGACTGGGGACAGGCCTGAGACGCACACCAGGTCAGACCTGGCTGCTCCCGGGGCCCACTTGATGCCCTGGGAAGGGAAGTGTCGGGGGACAGATTTCAGGAGGGGGTTTCATGCTAGGAGCCCCCCGCCCTGAGCTTGGGTCAGACCCCTGGCTCAGCTTGCCCATGGCCTCGATTTCCCTGCCCTGACACAGAGGTCAGAGTCGGTGACTCCAAAGCCCCTGGCCCCTTCCCTCTGTGCTGTGGGGCGGCATTGCTGTCACCTCGTCTGAACATGAGGGAGTTCAGCTACGGGTGACGGCTGCTCAGTGACATCGGCAGGACCAGTGACCAAGTGGAGCTCAGTGAGAGGCTGCACACGGTGGGGACATAACGGGCACTGTGATGCCACCCCACAGCCCCTGTGCTGTAATGAAAACGGAGTAAAGTGGAGACACACAGAGGGGCAAGGCCATCGTCCCCTGCTGAGGCTCGGGTACAGCCAGGGGGATGGGGGTGCGGGTCAGGAATGCAGGGGAGGGTGGAATGGCTTCAGACGAGACAGAGAGAAGTGTGGGAGCCCCTAGGGCAGAGGGAAGGGACAGGGCAGCCCCGGCCAGCAGCAAAAAAGCCCATGTGAGCTGCTCCTGGGTGCGCCGTCCACCTGGTTGCTGTCCAGGCCTGGGTGGGGCCGGCACAGGCTCAGCTCATGGCTCTGCTTCTCTGCCTCCAGGCCCTGCACAAGGCGGTGCTGATCATGAATGAGGGATTCACAAAAGTCCGCAAAGCCAATGCCGGGAACAACAAGGCCAACAACCTCACTGTCAAGTTCAACAGGCCCTTCCTATTCATCCTCAAGGACAATAACATGCACTTTCCCCTCTTTGTGGGAAAAGTGGTGGACCCCACTGCACACTAACAGCCCCTCAACTTCAGCCCTGAACCGGTGACTGACCCCGGCCCCCCCAACACATTAAAAGTCTGAGCATCCCTTCCTGAGTCCATCTGCAAACCCCTCCCTGCCCCGGAGCCTGTATAGACTCCACTGGCTTGCTGCTGCCAGTGGCCACGTCCTTGAGGTCCCTGCACAGCACAGAGCCCTGCAGGCAGGGCTGAGTGTGGTGGAGCCGCACCCCAAGGCTCTGAGCCCCTCCTCCTGCAGGAATGCCCCGGGCTTTCCAGTCACATGGGAAATCCTTGGGGGACGGTGTGTCTCAGACCAAAGGCCTAGGCCCACTGAATGTCCACATCCTCCTGCTCACCCAGCCAAGCCCACCCTGTAGCTCCGCCCCTGCCAGGGTGGCCCCGCCCACCCCCAGACTCCGCTCCGACTGCTGCCCGCTCAACCCTGGCACTGCGCGTGCGTCCTCTGCTGGTCCCCTGGGTCACCTCTCCCCTGTGTGGGCCCCTCCCACCTCAGTGTGTCTCCTGGGATTGAGGAGGACGAGTGTCCCAGGAGCCCTTGCTCCCTGTGCTGCACCTGTGCTCGGGCTCTGTCAGGGCCTCGGGGCCTGGACTCCCGCCCTCCTCAAAGTCACCAGGACCACCAGGTCCCCAAGGCCAGTTCCGCCCTGTCCCTGTCTGCTACCCAGTCACGTGGCCGTGGTCCCCAGGATGGGGCTGAAGCCGTGACAGGGACTCCTGGCTGTGAGGGCGACAGTGGCACCTCTGGACCCCGTGGCCTCTCCCTCTGTGGCCCTGCCCGTGGTCTTCCCAGGACGGCCCAGCTCCCGTGCCTCTGCTTGAGCTGTCCCTGCGGCAGCGCTCGGCCCAGGGGCACGGGTCTCTTCCATCGCCCAGAGCAGAGGCCCCCAGCTCAGGGCACCTGCGCCCTGGCTCCCCAGGAGTGGGCTTGTCCAGGGGCGGCCCTGCCCCTCCCCAGCCTACCCCGTGTGCCCTGGCTCCCCAGGAGTGGCAGAGTCAGCCTTGGGGGCTCCCTGCCCAGAACCAGGGGGAAATAGCACAGGTGTGCGAGGCACGAGGCTGGCTTCTTCCTCTAATTTGTGTGTGAAAGACAGAGAAAGCTCTGCCACCCCCTGGTTCACTGCCCAAGTGCCGGGAGCGGGACCCTCGAGCTTAAGCATCGCCTGCTGCCTCCCAGGTATGCAGCAGAAGGAAGTTGGACTTGGAGCAGAACTGGGACCCGAACCCAGGCAGGCAGACATGGGTGTGGGTGTCCCAGGTGGCTACAGCTGTGCCTAACGCCCGCCTCTCATCTCTCGGTCTCCTCTCCAGTTGCAGCCTTCGGATCCCACTGCCTGCACACCGAGGGCGGAGTGAGGTGCAGCCTGCCTGGTGCTGGGGAGACGGGGGGTGGAGGGACCTCACACCTGGGACCTGACGCTGCCATCAATGGCAGTCTTGTCGCACTCCCTGTCCCTGGCCTTAGGGACAGACAGGAGTAGGGAGGGGAAGGGCATGGAGGGCATCGAGGAGGGGTCTGATCCTGAGGGGGGGGGTGCGCTCAACATGACCTGCGCCCATGGGCGGTGGGGGGAGGCTCATCGAATCACGTCAAGGCCTCCAGGAGGGTGGCACCGGCTCACAGGTCTGGTCCTCAGGGATCCACGGTGACACTGGGCTGGGCAGAGGTCTTCAAGCCAGAGCCATCACGCGTAGGCTGGGCTACCTCACCAGGTCACGTCCCTGTCCCCGTCTGTTAAGTGGGACTAGCCCTGCCTCGTCCACCTCTCCAAGTCATAGCAGCCCAGACAAACACAATGGCCAGCGTAAAGGAGGTGCATTAGGAGTAATTAGAAATAATCACAGTAATAGCGATGATGGGGATTAATAATGATGGTAATAGCAAGGAGGACAGGAGAGGCTGCTGGTTCTGCCCGGTGGAGTCATTGCCCGGTGTCCAGCCCGGGCCTCACCAGGCTGTGAGATGCAGACCTGGCGTGGGGCGGCCCCAGTGGAATGCTGGGACAGGCCCAGGCCCGGAGCAGTGGAGCCAGTGCAGGAAGACGCACGTCCTCCTGTAACTATTCTGAGTGCTGTGGGTAGCAGCACGGGAGACAGACGGTTATGCCTGAGTTTCCAGAGTCTGGGCGACAGAGTGGCTGATTGCCCGAGACCAGGGGAAAGGCCCCTTCACAGGGCTGGGCAGCTGGGCCGTGCGGGTGGAGTAGTGGAGGGAGACACACAAGCCAGTACCTCCATTCTCTGGAAAGTTCCACGCGCTGCCCAGTGGAGTCTGAGACCAGCCACGGGCCACGCACACAGCATGAGGGTGGTGCAGAAGGCAGGTGTGGGGCAGCCATTCTGGGCTCGCTGTGCACACGGGAGGAGGCATGCTGCCCTTGGCTCACTCCTGGCCCCTCCCCCTCCAGGCTACAAAGACAGGGGCTGGTGGAGTCATGTGTGTGGGGCACTCAGGTCACTGCTGTTTGCCGAGGTGACCTCTGAGCTGCTACCGCGTGTCTGCTGAAACCAGTGCTGTGCAGAGAGAGAGTGTGGGGTTGAGACTAGCTCACACTAAAGCATGAATGGCTGATAGCAGAGACCTGTGACATGGGCACAGAAAGACATTGTGGAGCCCCTGGAATCTGAGGCAGGGAGGAAAGCCCCGGGAGGGGGATTAGAGAGAGAGGACGGGAGGGTGGGGGCCAGAGGATGCCACTGGAGTAAGAGAGCGAGTGCAGACCCCGCCCTGCTCCTCTCTGCTCTGCGACCCCCCCCCCAGGCTACTCCACCTGCCAGGACCCGGTTTTCTGGGCTGTGGAAGGGGAGGAGCTCTGGGAAACCCCCTGGGAGCACCATCCGCCTGGTGCTTGTCAACGCCAGGGAAACCCTCAGCGCCCAGGCCAGGTGGCTCCAGGACATCAGGAGTTTGCGGGGTCCCTGAGGGCTGGGCCAGGAGCTGTCATTTTCCTTCCTTCTGGGATGAAGTTTTTAAAAGGTGACTGGGTGCTCAGCTTGAGATCCGTCAACCTGGACCCCCGACAGCCGCCAGCCGCTTCCCGCAGGCTCCGTTCGCCCGATGGCTGCCCCGGGGGAGCTCCGCTGCTCGGCCCCTCTGTTACTTCTCAACACCAAAAATGGTTTCCCTGCTGTCAAAGCACAGGTGACTTCCTGGGGCACTCGGACCCTGGGAGGGGCGCGGGTCTGAGGACAGCAGCTGCGTAGGGGCCAGACTCCTGGAGCGCCCAGGGATTCCGCAGCACTGCACCTCAACTTGTTCAGCTGTTAAATGGGGGCCAATCCTAGTCCCCCCAGTACAGAGAGGCCAAGTCGGATAATCCTTGCAAAGCCCTGGCCTGGGCCTGGCGCGCAGAGCCATCGGTGGCGGCTGGTTGTGCTGCTGTGTTATTCCCACGGTTGTTGTTCCTCTTAGCACACGCACTGTAATTATCCTTTCAGACGACACTGCCGGGCGATGGGTGTTTCGGGCAGCAACCCCCAAGGGCTGGGGCATGGAGCAAACATTTCCACAGAGGCGTCCCCGCCACCTCCCACACCCACCCACCTCCGACCACAGGAGGGCCCGTGTGCCAGCCACGTGGGCAGAGCCGGTGCTGGGCTACCAGGCAGGCGCTCAGCCAGCCCTGGCCCTGTGACTCACCCCCGCAGTCCAGCTGCCACAGGAGGGAGAAGAATGCTGAGAACTCCACCCGGGGTGGGGAGGGGACTGGGCGGGGCTGGAGCCCCGGGTGGGAGCCTGGAGGCAGCCTTGAAGGGCTGGGCTGGGGCTCTGGGGGTGGGGGTGCCGTGGGATGTGGATGGAGTCCACGTGGATGTCCATGGCAGGGCTTGTGGGTGAGGCCGTTCCTGGACTCAGTGGGTCTATTCCCAGGGCCAAGGTCCGTACCTAGGAGCTGGCGGGCAGTTCGAGGCCGAGGGATTTCCAGGGTGGTGGCGGGGGGATGCTGGAGACAGGCGGGTGGTGGAGCTTTGAGGCCATGGTCGGCAGAGTCAGGACCTCCTTGGCTGCTGGGAGTCCAGGGCCGGTCCTGCCCAGGGGTGGGGGTGCGGCCGGAGGTGGGGGCCCCAGCAGCAGGGACGCAGCCCTCTGGGCAGAGGCCAGGTCGCTGGGTCTTCAGGCCGGCAGAGTGGTGTCCAGGCTGACAGTGACGAGCCTGGGAGGTGCATGGGGGCCGGCGATGTGCTCCTGCCAGGACAGGGAGAGGGTCAGGTGGAGGTGAGAAGCCACGAGCAGGAGAGGACCAGAAACCCCAGGGGCACCGTGCCGAAGGGGTCAGGGGACCCAGAGCACCAGGCAGTCTGGGCAGGCTGCCTGGAGAAGGGGCCACGGGGCCAGTGGAGCCTGGAGCTCCCAGGGCTCTTTCTCTGGGGGAGGCCCCCTGGTGCACCTGTGTCCTGCCGCCCCGCCCTTTCTCAGGCTCACTTCCCTCCCTCCTCCTTCCTCCTGGGCCCCACCTTTCACACCTCTTGTCTGAGTCAAAGTAACATTGTCCTGACCCAGGTCCTGGGCTGGGTCCTTCCCCAGTGGACCAATTTCTGTGTTGCTACCAAGAGGAATTGTTGCAAATTCTAGCTATCAGATCTGCTCTTGCTCAAAAACCGGCAATGGCTCCCTATCGCCCGCACAACGAACCATCTAAACTTTCCAACTAAGACGCCTTGCAATCTGGTCTCAGCCTCCGTCCTGGCGTGAAGACCCCTGGCCAGCTTCCAACTCCCTGACATAGATCCCTTGCCCTCCCTGCAAAGCCCTCCCCGCCCCTCCCCCAGGCCTTCACGCAGGCCTGGACAGGGAAATCCAGTGGTCTCCTGCACCCTCGGAGCCAGCTGCATGACAGCTCTCTGCCCACCCATGCCTCCCCTCATCCTGTTGTTCCTCCCCGACCCTGTCACTCTGGCCTGGGGGTGGGGGGGCCCGCTGCCCATGCTGTTGGCGCCATCCTGGGTGGTGGGGGCCCTGCTCCACTGTCACCTAGAAACTCTCCATCGGCTAAAGGGATCCTCAGGCCCCTCTCGGTCTTCACACAGCCCTGGCACCCCCAGGATGACTTTATTTCCCCTGCTGGTGCAGGTGTCTGCTCTGCGGGTCTGTGGACTTCAGGCCATCACCTCCCGAGGTTCCCACTGCTGCACCTGCCCCTGGGGCACGTGACGTCTTTGCTGGAGGCAGATCCCAGACCCCGGGAGACAGAGAACACGAGTGGGGCCGAGAACTCAGGTGCCTGCCCACACTGGCACCACGGGGGGCGCAGCGTGTCAGGGGAGGGCAGTGCATTGTGGGTCAGACGGACCTGGTCTGACAGCAGCTCAGCCCCCAGGGGGTTCCTGAAGCTCTGGAAACTTCCTGCCCCCCCCCCCCCGCTCTGCTTATTCACCCTGCAGAATTCGGATGAAACTGTCCCGTCCCGGGCTGGCAGGGCAGGTGGGAGAGGAGCCCAACCCCACGGGGCCTTGCAAGGGGGGAAGGGGTGACAGGTGTCACCGAGGCTGCTGTGGGCTAGCAGGTGACAGCTGCAGGTCCTGGAGCTTCGGGAAAGCCTGGGTGAGTGAGCCGTGGTGGCCACCCCACCGACCCCGCCTTCCGTGTCGTGGCTGTGTGCCGCCTCCATCCTCTCTGCCATCGGCGTCCTCTACCGTGAGTGCTGGGAGGTCAGGGTTGCTGCAGGGGCCCAGGAGAGCATGGGAGGCTGTGACGGGCCCCTGTCCCCAGTCTGGCGGTCAGCCCAGGGCCACTGCGGTTCAGCAGGGCAGGTGGAGGGAAGAAAACTTGGGGTCGAGACGGGACACAGGGACGAGGCAGAGCTGGCGTCCGAGTGACAGAGCGACCGTGAAGGTGCTGGCACTGTCCCCTGGCCCGGGACCTGCGGAGGCCCAGGGAGGAGGCTGGGGGATCAGGAGGAGCCGCAGCACAGACGCCGCTCCACAACCACAGGGGCGCGGCAGGTGCAGGTGCCGAGAGAGAGAGCCGGGGCCATGATGGCCTCAGAGCAGCCTGGCCCTGCGGAGCCCCCACCTCCCACCCACGCACCCTCTCCTGGGTCAGCCCTCGCCCGCAGCCACACAGCGCAATTCTGAGGAAGGCAGTCCTGCGTAGCCAGCTGAGTCACTTGGCAGCAGCTCCTGCGGTTTGTGTCTGACAGTGGCTGCCTCCACCCCCTGCCGGTGCTCTCTCTGACCCGAAACCCTGATCCTGAGACCCACCTCACCCCTGCCTGGTCCAGGTGCCTCTTCCTGGGCCAAACGCCTGTGGGCACAGGGGCAGAGCGGGACAGGCGATAAAACAGCTGCTCCGGCAGGCACCTGGGGAGGAGCGGTTTCCACAAGGACACAGTGGGTTGTCACCACACCATTACACAACCAGGTGCACACACACTCTCGGCACCAGGGCTGCCGTGGGGAAGGAGGGGGCCAGGAGAAGAGCTGCCCGTCTGCCGGCCCCACTTGACCTGAGCTTGGCCTTCAGGGAGCCCAGGAGCCCAGGACCACGCCGGTCCCACGGTTCTTGCCACAGACCTGAGTGTGTGCGGCTCCCTGGCTCTGCCGCAGGCATCGGATCCCGGCCCCCCCTCCCCCCCCATCTCAGCAGGACGCCCTGCGGAGGCTCAGATGTTGCCCCTGGAGGCTCGGGGTCGGCCGCATGGCCCTGTTCTCACTGCGTGGAACTGTCTGCGGATGGAGCACCACGAGGGAGATCATAGACTCGGTGGCCCTGGTGGCCAGCTCCCCTGGGGGCCCAAGGTGTCCCCAGAGCCAGCCAGGAAGACACTGGCCACAGAGAACACTGGCACTGCCTTAAGCAGGGCAGGAAAGAGAGGGGCCTGGAAACCTTGTCCCAGCAAGGGCATCGGACACCCAGGACAACATCCCCGTGCCCTCAGCCGCCTGGCGGCCCGCACCGGATGCTGCCCCCCAGCACCCTGTGTCTGTGGCTGACAGCTCTGGGCAAGGGGAGAGGGCTCGGAACCCTGGGCACAGCCCAGAGGATCTGGGCAGGATCCTTCCCCGTCTGCACTCACGGACGTCAGGGCCCCACGGGGGCTGTGTGAGGAGAGATCCTGCGAGTGGGGAGGTGAGGCCTTGGAAGCCACCTTCACCACTGACAAGGCCAGCGTTAAGAAATGTTTTGATCAAATGGCAACACTGACAACTGCCATTCCTGTCCCTGCCACCTGCTCAGCCTTGTCCCTCATCTGTGCGCTCCCCAAGGGCCCAGCCTTTAGCTTCCTCCACCCCCAACCAGCCCCTCACACTGAGCTGGCGTGGGGTGGGGGCTGGTCACGCTTGCTTCTGGTCCTCCTGGGAATTCTCACCCAGCCTCAACACCCAGCTCAGATGTTCCTTCCACTAGGAGGAGGCGCAGGTGGCGCAGATGGTGGTGGTTGAGGGTGGGGCTGGCACTACTCGTATTGGTGATCAGGCTCGGAAAGTGGTGGTGGTGGTGATGGTGATGGAGGTGGCAGTGATGGTGGTGATGGTGACGGTGGTGTTGAAGGTGATGGAGGTGGCAGTGATGGATGGGATGGTGGTGGTGGTGATCGTGGTGGTGGTGATGGTGAAGATGGTGCTGGGTTGATGATGGTGATGACGGGGTTGATGGTGTTGATGGTGAAGGAGGTGGTGATGATGGATGCAATGATGGTAGTAGTGATGGTGGTGGTGGTGGTGATAATGGTGGTGATGGTGGTGACAGAGTTGATGATGGTGTTAACGGTGTTGATAGTGATGGAGGCAGTTATGGTGGTGATGGTGATGGAGGTGGTGATGATGGATGAAATGATGGTAGTAGTGATGGTGGTGGTGGTGGTGATAATGGTGATAATGGTGGTGATGGTGGAGACAGTGTTGATGATGGTGTTGACGGTGTTGATGGTGATAGAGGCAGTTATGGTGATGAAGGTGTTGATGATGGCGATGGAGGTGGTGATGGTAATGATGGTGGTGATGATGGTGATGGTGATGGGTTGATGATGGTGATGATGGTGATGTTGTTGATGGTGGTGTTGATGGTGTTGATGATGGTGTTGGTGGTGATGATGGTGATGATGGTGATGATGGTGTTGATGATGGTGTTGGTGTTGATGGTGTTGATGGTGATGGGTTAATGATGGTGATGGTGATGATGTTGTTGATGGTGTTGGTGGTGATGATGGTGTTGATGGTGTTGATGATGGTGTTGGTGGTGATGATGGTGTTGATGATGGTGATGGTGGTGTTGGTGTTGATGGTGTTGATGGTGATGGGTTGATGATGGTGATGGTGATGATGTTGTTGATGGTGTTGGTGGTGATGATGGTGTTGATGGTGTTGATGGTGTTGGTGTTGATGATGGTGTTGATGGTGTTGATGATGGTGTTGGTGGTGATGATGGTGATGTTGATGGTGGTGATGATGGTGTTGATGGTGATGGTGATGATGGTGTTGATGATGGTGTTAATGGTGGTGATGATGGTGTTGATGATGGTGATGGTGATGATGGTGTTAATGGTGTTGATGATGGTGTTGATGGTGTTGGTGTTGATGATGGTGTTGGTGTTGATGATGGTGTTGGTGTTGATGATGGTGTTGATGGTGTTGGTGTTGATGATGGTGTTGGTGGTGATGATGGTGTTGATGGTGATGGGTTGATGATGGTGGTGGTGATGATGGTGTTGATGATGGTGTTGGTGGTGATGGTGGTGATGATGGTAATGGAGGTGGCAATGTGGTCTTGATGGTGATGGTGGCTCTAATCTGAACAGGTCTTGGTTACCCCACTCATGTAGACGTTAAACATCAAAGCGTCATTGGGGTGGTGCTTAAGGGCCGAGGCCTGATCCAGTCCTGGTGTCTGAGGGCAGGGCCCACGGGAGGGGGCTGGGGTTGTGGGCGTGGAGCCTCATCACCTCATGCTGGTGGCTCCAAGGGAAAGAGCAGGCTCCCTGCCTTTCTCTGCCCGCTGTGCACCTGGTGTTTCCTCCACCCAGGCTCGGCCTTTGCCAGCCTCCACCCTCAGCAGACACAGACAACGGGGCCACCCGATATTAGCCGTGAGCCTCCAGATCCAGGAGCCGAGGTCACCGTCCTCCTGCTCGGTGTTTGTTACGTGGTGAGCAGCGGAGCTGCCCCGGCGTCGGTGCCGGTGCAGATCAGAGACTTCATCACCGTCACTGGCCAGCACGCAGTGGTAGTTCTCATGCCTTCTCCTGGGAGTCAAGCCGGGAGCTTTGGTCTTTGATCTGTCCTGGGTCATCTCTTCCCCCTAGGGATGGAGGCCTTTGATGGACAGATGTGGGAGGAGTCAGGTTCTAGAGGGGGCGGGGAATAGGAGCTGGGCCTGGGGTACCCACGCGGGGTTTCCTCCCTTGGCCTCCCGCCCAGTACCATCCGTCCATCCATTCACTCACCTAGGGGCTGTTAGTGACCGCCCCCTCCGCGCCGGCGCTCTGTAGGAGAGTCCGCTAAGCAACACCCGTCCTCCCCAGGGCTTCTGAACACACAAGCTCAGTGGCTCTGCCTTCTGACACCTGGACCCAGCGAGAGAAGCGTCTGCGACATACCCGTGGCCCAGCTGTGCCTGGGAGTCAGCCCACGTCAGCAATTAGGTCCCAAACCCAGAAATTTGACAAAAGGGAAAAGGAGGCGCACAACTCCCTGACCGAACTCTGCCTCACCCTGGCCGGGGGATGGCGGTCTGAGGATCCTGGGTGCCCCGCGTCCTGGGAATCTGTGAGGTTTCAGGCATGGGGCTGGGAGGAGGTGGGAGGTCCGAGAGGCAGGCAGGTGGAGCCAGGGCAGCCCTCTGGAAGCGAGTGCCAGCTGGGAGGAGGCCACGCTGGGGAGCGAACTGTGCATGGAAGCGCTCTCTGTCTCCCCACAAACGGGGCTGCTGTCCCCCAGACCCAGCACCCAGGAAACCGGGGTTTACAGAGGTGAGGCTCAAAGGGGGTCCTTACGGGGCCCTCACCAGCTTGCCCAGTGTCCTGCCCCTTGAGCTCAGACGCAGAGATGCACGGGGGAAGCCGGTGTGGCCGGCTGGGCCCTCTGGGAGCTGATGCTGAGCTCCTCCTGAGGCACGCACACCTGTGAAACCGGCCAGGAGGAAGCAGGGCAGGGCGGGGCAGGGAGCAGAGCTGCAATGCTGTGGGCGGAGCTCAGGCCACCCGCGGGCTGGGGAGCGAACCCTGCTCTGCAGCGCCCCCTGCTGGGCTGGAGCGGCTGGGCCTTGAAGGCAGACCACTTGCCCTGGAAGGGCAGCCCCCGAGGGAGACCACACCTGGGGCCGCCGGCCACCCCCTCCCCAGGGCTGGAGGCGGTCTCCGCCCACCTCTGCCTCCCCGGGGCTGGACACACAGAGGCCCAGGGCCGCGGTGCTGGTGGCCGACATGTTGAAGCAGGAAGGGTGCTGGTGGCGACCGCTCAGGCAACCCGCAGCCCACGCCCTAGGAAACAAGCAGGACCTCACAGTGCGGGACATGGAAGGGCTGGGCTCTTCTAAGAGGGAGGAATCCGGGGAGGCTCTCAGGAGGAGGTGAGATGTCAGTTGGTTATTTGTGTGCAGATAGAAGGAGGGGCAGTGCAGGGAGTGTCCCAGGGAGCAGGCAGCCCTGGGCTGGGCTGCAGATGGGGATAGGAGGGGTGCGCAGGGTCAGCTGCAGTGCGCATGCGTCTGGAAAGCACACACCAGGAGAGGGCGGGGCCCAGGGTCATCAGGGCGCCCAGAGGCGGGATGGCCTCTGTGTGCTCTTACAGGCTGCTGCAGGGACCTGGGCCAGTCCAGGGGCTCCTTGGGGCCCAGGAGCTGGGCTGGCGGGCACGGTGCGGTGCTGCCGCGGAAGGCGAGGCCGTGCAACAAGTCCTGAATCAACGCCCTGTGACGGCTAAGAGAAGCGGGGTCCAGGGGACCCGCACTCTTCAGACTGGGCCAGGCACAGAGGGGAACAGGATCCAAGTCACCAGGAGGGGGCGACAGAGAGTTCCTGTTTCCCTGCAATCAGGGCTGAGCAGCGCCTTCCCAGCTCACCATCCTGGGAGGGCTGGGGGTGCTGGCACGCGGGGAGCTCGCCAGGCGCCCTGTGCACCGCGTGGTCGTGCCGCCCCCTCCCCGTGCCCACTGACTCTCCTCTCTCTAAATATATTTCAAGTACATAAAGAAATCTTTGATAAATAAGTAAAGTTCGTTTATCTCTCAGGTGAGACTGAGGGGTCCAGGAGTGAGGTGCTGGGCCTGGTGAGGGCCCTCGGCGGCATCCCAGCACGAGAGGGTGCGGGACTTACTGCAAACCCCCCGCAGTGACTGACGGCCTCCCAGCACGGGTCCCTCCATGCCTGAGTGTGGCGCACCCACGACCTAACCATCTATTAAAGGGCCCATCTTTAACATCAGGACGGGAAGTGAATTTACGCTCACGAACAGGCGGCCCCTGCTCTGCACGGTCAGATCAGCATCCTGGCACCACCCAGACCAGCCTCCGGATAAACACCCCCCCCCCCCGCAGAGCTGCCGCCTATCTGCCCCTCTCTACCCCTGCCTGTGACTGTGCCTGGCCTGGGGCTCCCCCTGTCGCCCCCGCTGCTCTCTGAGGCCGTGCAGCTGTGCGTCCCGACGCCTCCCCTGTTTCTCCCACCACCCCGTCCACCACGCCCGGCCCCCAGCAGCCTGGGGGCCCTATCCTCACGCCACCCCCTGCTCCCTGCAGGACACGTGCACCTGCTGCACCTGCCTAGAACACCGTTCTCCACCCCCACCCTCTCCTCCCTGGGCGATGCCCCGCCTGTGCTCAGTGCCAATGCTCCTTCCTCAGGCGGCCCCTCTGCGGGACCTGCTGCCCTCACCTCGCACCCAGAGCAGGCCCCGTGCCGGCAGCGCCAACTCCTGCTCCTGCAGGGCTGCCCACGGGGTGCCGGGGCCCCTGCACAGAACACGGATCTGTTCCCTGCAGCCGGCTCAGTGCAGAGCGCAGGGCGATTGAGTGAGGATCCACGCAGCGTCCTGCTGAGCCCTCTCCTCCCCGTCCCCTCCCAGCCATGGACATTCAGTGTCCAGGAGAGGGAGGGCTGTGGTGCGCAGGAGCTGGGCGTCTCCCCCAGCCCGGCTCCCCATGCACCTGCCTGGGGCGAGTTCTGCCCCCTCCCTCAGAGGAGGAGTTTGGAGCTGAGGACAGCCTTCCAGGAGGGCAGCGCGCCCGGGGTGCTTCCCAAACACAAAGCCACCTCCTGTCCCCCCAGCCCCTGGGCAAGGGTTTAGGAACTGCCCACAGCTCTGGAGCTGCCTGCTGGCTGGCGAGGGGCGGCGCGCCCTCTGCTGGTGAAGCGCTGAGCTGCAGGGACGAGCTGCACAGCACAGGCACTGAGTCATGGGTGAGGGAGATGAGACCCCATGGGGAGCTCAGGAAAGTGCAGGTTCCCGCCCTCCTGACGCCACGCCCACCGATGGTTCTGAGGCAGGGGGCTGGTGGGAGCGCCCGCGACTCTGGGCTGTGACCAGCTGCCCTCTGAGGCCCCACCTGAGGATAATTTCTGGCCCGGCCACTGGCCCCTGGATATGGGACATCTGAAAGGCGGGGCCCTATTCACCACCATCCTGTCCTCACCAGGCCCCAGGACAGCTTGTGCGTCAGAGACCCAGACAGCCTCTGCCGAACCAGTGAGCGGCCAGCAAAGCCGACCCAGGAGAAAGGTCCCCGGGCTGTTGGCTCTGCGTCACCCCCCTTCCCACAGCCCTGGGGTTGACTGGGCAAACTGCCAGGCTGGGCTCGTGTGCAGGGAGCCTGCAGGTGGCTGTCTCCTCCCTCAGCTCACAAGGGAAGACCTTCAAGCCTGCCTTCTCGCTCTCCTTACAAGGGCACGTCTTAGAGCCCCCAGCCCTGCACCTGCACCGGGGGTGTAACATTTCCCACCCAGGTTTACGGCCAAAGTCAGCCCTGTTAGTCCGGATCACATAAGTTGTTCAATGGAAAGAACGAGCTAGAATGATGGCTGTCGCGTATCTGACATTCATAAGCAACGCGGCTGTGAGCGTTAAGAGCAGAAGTGACTTAAACAGACGGAAGTAGGATAAAACCCCCGGGTGAAGGTGCTCTGTACAAAAGGCTTAGCTCCTTCCCCCCACATGCAAGGCTGAGGCTGAGGAAACCTGCGTATGCAGCCATGTAATCGTCTGCCCTAAAACAGCACAGAACACAGCCTCACAAGCCCGGAGGGCGGAGGGGAAGTCGGCCCCTTCTGCCCTTTGTCGCTAGAGAAACCAGGCGTATTCGGGACCAGGAATCAGCAGGCTCTGGCTCCGCAGCTGCGCTGCCAGAAAGCGCAGAGATCGGGGGTTCCCAAAGGCGCCTGGGAAGTGGAGTGGAGAGAAAGACACGGACACTGTGTGTCAGCACGATCCAGACACTGCAGCGATGACACCAGCCACCTGTCCACTCCTACAGGATCACGGGAGGGGTGTGGGTGCTGCAGGCTAAGCTGCCCCGTGGGACACCGCATCCCCTGGGGTGCCTGGGCTCAGTCCCTGCTCTGCCTCCTGACCCAGCCTCCGGCTAACGGGAGGACTGAAGGCAGCAGACGCTGCGGGCGCTCTTGGATCCTGGCCGCCACGTGGGAGACCCGGCTGCAGGTTCCAGCCATGGGCTCCAGCCTGGCCCGGCCCTGGCTGCGTGGGCACCTGGGAAGTGAACCAACAGAAGGAAAACCTCTCTCTCCCTCTCCCTCTCTGCTTTCAAACACATAAATATTTGTAAAATCCCCATGGAAGCCTCTGCACCTGACAGCAGCTGATGTGAGCGGCACACGTCAGCGGCCATCACGGGGCAGGTGTGCTGGGCTTTATTTTGGAGTCGTGCCAGCCGAACCGGCTGAGACGCCTGTGGTGCTGGTTATGGCTTCTCTTACCGAGGATTGCCAGTCCTTGTCAGGTGGGGAGGTGGGGGTGGGGGAGTTCTGGCCGGGGCTGTGCGAGGCCTGTGATGTCACTGTTCCAGCCTGGCCAAGGCACCACAGGCAGGACTGGAAAGTCAGTCGATCTCCAGCAGGCTCATGTTCAAGTTGGTGATTTTGTGCTGCCTGTAGACGATGTTAGGCTCGGGTGCCCGTGTAGGCCCTGGACGTGTGAGGATTCCCTGGCCCACTCGACGACTCCAGGAGGGGCTGAGCAGCAGAGAGCCCTGGGTCTCCGGTGGCCACAGGGCTCTGAGACTCTGTCCTTGCTGGTGGCCTGGCACCGGGGGTTCCGCAGGACTAAGCCACTTCAGGGCAGGACAGCCAGGCCCTGGGAGGTGGCCAGCCCCGGGCAGCACCCACCTGGCCAGGGGCTGGAGCTGTGCCAGGCTCATTTCAGGACAGGAGTCTCTGGTCACATGGGAACTGAGTGTCCCCACGCCCCCTGGACAGCGCTATAAGTCCCCGCAGGCTGTGCATGAGGTGGGACGCCAGCACCGCTGGTCCAGCCCCACAAGCCGCCTGAGCACCCGCAGGTTCTGCTGAGCCTCCTGAGCTGCCATGGGGTGAGTGCTGGGCCCGCTCCACACGGGGAAACTGAGGCACGCAGAGCTGTACTCCTGTGGGCAGAGCCAGGACTGAGCGCTGGTGGCCAGGCCTTGCCACAGCCCTGGGCAGAGTCAGGTGGGAGTCACTGGGCAGCTCCCGGCACACAGGGCCCACATGGACAGGTGCCGGGGAGGGGGAGCTGATTGAGTGCTCCTTGCCCTCCTGCTCCCGCCCCGCCTGGGCTCAGACTCAGCCTGTGTCCCCTGGGCCTCACCTGGCTCCCTCCCACCTGCAGGGTCCGGAGGAGGACCCCCACCATAGCCCCCCCAACCCCGCTTTGGGTCCCATCAGGGGCTCCTCCTTGGAGTCCTCCTTTCTCCCCCAGCTGAGTCACAGTCCTAAACTTGGCTTGTGGATTCCTGCCCCCCGCCCTGACTCCCTGAAGGAGAAAGGGGTGCCCTCTTACCTCCGGCCCACGGCGGCCGGTTACCCAGAATCCCACAGGATGGCCCGGGTCCTCTCACTTCTGCTTTGTCCACCCTCCTGCCACAGGGGCCCTGCCCTTGACCTCCTGGCTAGAGCAGCTGCCTGCAAGGGAGGGGTGTGTTCGTTACTCCTCAGTTGGCCCAGCTGCCTCTCCCGCCGCCTCCCCCTCTGTCTTTTATGGGTTCACAGCCCTGTCACCTGATGTCACCCCCCCATCCTGCAGAGTCAGAGTCTACAACACCTGTTGATTTCTCGCCCGAAAGGGCTGTTCTCTCGGAGAGACCAGGTGCAGGCCTGACTCCAGATCGGCTGCACTCATTCTCCCACAGGCCTCTCTCGGCGAGCACCTGCCCAGGTCAAATGCCTGCCTGGGTCCAAGTGCTGCTGTGCGTGGAAAAGTCACTGGTGGTCTGGGCCACCCCCTCCTCCCCGCACACCTGTGTTTCCTGGAGACACCAGCAGGTCCCTGCCCCATCAGTGCTGGCTGTGGCTGGGACACAGGTGGTGGCCAGGACGGGCCACGAGCTGCTGGCAGGAATCTCAGCTCATGCGCAGGGCCAGGAGCCCAGGCCCCACGGGGCACACCCAGGAAGCTGCAGGGACAGCAGCTCCCAGAAAGGGTTCAGTGGGCACAGCACTGAGCTCCCAGGGGCTCTGAGCCCCACGGTGAGGGTGAGAGGATCGGCTGGGGCCTCCTTCAGGCCTGACCCCACAGGCCAGGGGGGATCCGGGGGCCCCAAACAGGGTCCTGCCACAGGAAGAAGGGGCGCCCCCAACTGCTTGGCTCCCGGGGACCTTTGGCCGAGGGAGGTGAATGCAGTTGGGTCTCCCATGACCCAAGCCTGCTCTGAGCAGAGAGCAGTGCCGGGCCAGTCAGGGAGCAGGGGACTCCCCGGTCAGCCGGTGGGTCCTGAGCCCTTGGTGATGCTGGGAGACAGTGCACTGCCACCCAGGGAGCAGGGCTGCTGCCCCGCCCACCCTGCACAGGACAGCCCCGCCCCGCCCAGCACGGCCGCACCCGGCCCCACAGTGCGAGCAGCAGGACCAGCTGAGCAGCAGGTGCAGCCTCAGCACCAGCAGGTGCACAGGCGACGAGCGGAACACGGGGCACCCACGCAAAAGCTGGTGATGCAGCCGGTCCCAGCCTGCCCTGCTGGGTGGCCTGAGCAAACTGCTGAGTCACGCTGAGCCTCTGCAGTGGAGATGCTGAGTCACACTTGGAGATGAGAGGCAGAGTCCCTGAGAGCCTCAGGGCCAGGGCTGCCCCGGGTTCTGGCCGCCCATGGCTGGAAGATGCCGGCCCTCTCGGCGGTCCACAGTGGCCATCGGTGCAGCCCCCAGTGACTTTTCTGAGGCCTGGACGTCCTTCCTGAGCCTGACCTGACCCAGGCGAGCCCTGGGCAAGTCCCCTCTGCCTGCTGTGTGGCAGCGTCCTCTGTCGTACCCCGGGGGCTGGGACACTGGCCCGTCAAGGCCAATGCAGGAGTGAGCGGAGCTGTGCAGGGCGTGAACTCTGGCCCAGCTCGGGTGCGAGGTTCCGGCTCTGCCTGGACCTGCCCGCTGCCCTCGGGCATCGCCCACCCTCTGGGCTTTGCTTCCTCGTCAGTCAGGGCAGCACAGCGGTGTGCACACTGGTGGAGTGTGCGGGCGGCAGGGAGTCCAGGCCCCTGAGACCAGGGCGGTGCTGGGCAGGAGCTGAGCGACGCCCAGGTGGTCGCGTCTGATTCTTGGAATGGTGATGATGGAGCCGTGTGTGGGCCTGGTCGGGGTGTGGGAGAGGTGTAATACCATGGTGCTGGGACGTGAGGTCACGGGAGGGCCAGGCCACGTCCTCATGGGGCCACTCTCAGGGATTGCTGCTCCTCTCTTGCAGGACAATGCAGTCCTCCAGCTCACAGCGCCCCCTGCTGCTGGCAGTGCTGTGTTGCCTGCTGTGGGGACCAGAGGCTACAGGGGCCCAGCAGTCAGAGGAATCCAAGCCTACTCAAGTGCATCCCACGCATTCCGAGCCGCCTGTTTGTCAAAGCATCTTCAATAACATTGCTGACATCTTTCTTTACCTGTACAAAGAGTCAGCTTGGATTTCAAAGAGCAGTAACATCGTGTTCTCCCCACTGAGCGTAACTGCCGCCCTCGCCACGCTCTTCCTGGGCACCAAGGCTGACGCCCACAGCCAGATCTGGAATGGCCTGGAGTTCAACCTCCTGGGGGCAGGGGAGCACCTGGTCCACGCCTGCTTCCGGCAGCTCCTCCGCACCTTCCAGCACTGGGACAACGAGCTGGCTGCCGGCAGCGTCCTCTTCATCGACGAGCGTCTGCAGCCGAGGGCTGAGTTTGTGCAGGGCGTCCAGCAGCTGTCCCACACTGAAGCCATCACCGTCAACCTCAGGGACACGCACGGGGCCAGGACGCAGATCAACAGCTTTCTGAGAAGGGAAACAAAAAACGAGATAACGGACTTGGTCCAAGAGCTGGAGAACAACACAAGCCTGGCCCTGCTGACGTACATTTCCTTCCACGGTGAGCTGGAGCCAGCGCCCGCGCGGGGCCAGGGCAGCCGCCAGCCGTGTCCCGAGACCGCCAGCGCCCCAGCGTTCCCAGGAAGTGCAGTGCAGGGCCGCCAGGGGTCCCGCAGGGCTGCTTTCTTCCCACACCCCAGCAGGTAAAGTAGGGAAAGAGGAGCAGAAGACAGCCACGTCACCGCCTGCCCAGGGGCCCAGCGAGAGCCATCACTGTCCAAGCACTCACTGCAGGTGTCAGTCTTCTGTGCCGAGGAGCCGCACAAACCAATCAGAGCCCCCTCCAGGGCTCAGGGACCGCCCCCCAGACCGCTCCAGGGTCAGGGACCAGAGTTCGCTCTGGGGTCTGTAGGGTGTGGGTTCAGGTCCTGCCTTCTCACTTATTCGCTGTGGATATGGGAAAAGCCACCTGACCTCTCTAGGGTGCTGCTGTCCTATCTTATCATGGACCAAATCAGGGCCCTGTTGTCAGGTGTCCAGGAGGATGAGCCACATGACAGAGAACGGGGGCTGTGTGGCGCCCAGGAGGTGACCAGCTACCTCGGCTCCCAGCTGCCTCCTGCCTCTGAGCACTCAGAAGGTCAGGGGTGTGGGGCCCACAGGGTGCTCTGAGGCCACTCCCATGTCCCAGGGAGAGGGAGGAGGGTGGTGGGGGTCAAGGCCAGGGCCCTCCCCTCCCCCCGGGGCTCCCTCCCTGCACAGTCCTGCAGTGCAGGGCTCCAAGCCTGGGCCGGCACAGCGAGCTCCCAGCTCCACTGAGACCTAGCACAGGGCTCGCCCCCCCCCCACAGCCAACACCTCCCCCTCCAGGGAGGAAGGAGGGTCCTAGGGTCCCCGGGGCACCTGCCTCTCTGGCTGTATTCACGGTGGGGTCCTCTTGGTGCCACACAGGGGAGGCTGCCCGTGCACCTGCATTCCCCCTGCAGCTCCCAGGACACGGACTTAGGAGCAGCACGCAGCGTGCTTGCCCTGGGTGATGACTGCCCACCATCAGCAAGTCCAGGGAGCCCCAGGGCAAACAAGTTCCAAGCTCTGGTTCTACCCCTAATTCCTATTAAGCCCTCCCCCCAACCAGCCTCTGGCACAGACACACAATTGCTAACCCTATGAAGAACTACTTTCAGCAATGAGCCAGGACAAGGACTCGGGGGCCCTCCTGTGACGTCAGGCAGCTGTCACAGAGCTGTCCTGCAATCTGGGGTTCGCGTCTCCACCCCATTTGCAGATGAAAAGCTGAGGCTCGGGGACTCCTGTGTCACAGAGGGGGCTCCGGGCTCCTCACTGATCACAGTCCCTAACCGCCACCCCACCTCGCCGTGTCCCCAGGGAAACTCCGGGATGAATTCCACACTGAGCTCACGGTGGAGGAGAACTTCCACGTGGACGAGAGGACGACCGTCAGGGTGCCCACCGTCAACCGCCTGGGTGCATTTGACCTGCACCGGGACACCAACTTCTCCAGCTGGGTGCTGGCGCAGCACTGTCTGGGAGACGCTGTGGCCTACTACGTCCTGCCCGACGAGGGGAAGATGGAGCAGCTGGAGAGAGGGCTGACGCAGGAGCAGCTGGACGGCCTCCTGAGACCCTCGGACATCAGGTGCCTCCCGGGGCCGGGTGCTGCCCAGGAGCTGCCCGAGCTGGGCAGGACCAGCCGGGGCAGGGGAGGGGCCACCCGCAGCATGCACTGTGCTCCCTGGGGGCGTGGCTCCATTCCGGACCTGTGGGCTGGGGTCTGGGAAATGGCCTTGGCCACAGAAAAGGCAATGATCCTGTCTCTGCGGACTCTGCCCCCAGCATGGACACGGCCACTTCCCAACGTCCGTGCCCAACGTAGTGACAGTAACAGCAGCACAGGCTACGGCAGAACCAAGGAGGGCTTCCTGGTAAAGGCGGCAACGGAATGTGTTGTCCAAGCACAGATGTCCCTGGTGGGCAGGGGAAGAGGCCCAGTAGAGCAAAGGGCCAGAGTGGGAGAGGCCGGGACCCATCTGCAGAGAGCTGGTGTTGCTGTGACGTCACTCAAGTGCTCTCCTGGCCCAGCAGGGAAGGGCACCAGCATGCCCAACCCCCACACAGACTTGTGCCTGGAACCGTGCCCATGCCCTGCAGAGCTGCTGCCCGCTGTGCCCTATAAGACACACATGACCGCACACACAGGGTTGAGGGTCAACGCCAAATGGACGCCTTCAGCCCTCTGCCCTGCCCCACCCTTCCTGAGGTCCCTGCACCAGGGATGAGAACAGGGGCCCAGTAGCAGCCACGGCCAGAACTCGTCACAGAGCCCCAGTGCCAATCTGCCAGCCCACCAGAGCCCACACCTTCTCCCCACAACCAGAACTGAGCCCTAAGCCTGCTGGGTCCACTCTCCTCCCCCACGAGACAGCTGTCACTCAGCACCTGCCACCGCCAGCCACGTTCCCCTGGGAGCCAGGCACCAGGGAGTCCCCGGCTGTGGGGGCACCAACACTGCAGGGCAGGTTAGATGCTCTTCCAGGGACACCCTGGATCTGCCTGGAGGGCTTCTCAGGGGAGGTAGCTTTCCAGGGCCCTGTGGGTGCTGACACTCTGACACCTGCTGCCATGGGGGATACGAGGACAATGACCAAGTCAGCGTCCCTGTGGGTGTGGGGGAGGGGCTGCACTAAGTGGGAGAAACCAGGAGGAAAGAACACAGTGCCCACCCTGGGCCCCAGAGGACGGGGGCAAGGATGAGACGTCTGCACTGTCTTCCCGCACGGCAGGTCCGCCAGCGTGTTCCTCCCCAAATTCTCCATCTCTGGGACCCACGATCTGAAACCCCTCCTGGGCAAACTGGGCATCACCAACGTCTTCAGCGACGAGGCTGACTTCTCGGGGATCACGGAGCAGGGCCCCCTGAAGCTCTCCCAGGTGAGGTCGCCCCACTGGTGGGCTGTCCCTGTTGTCCGAGGGCACGGGAGGGGCCGGATCCAGACCAGAGACTGAGGAAGGGACAAGGACACACACCAGGGCCACCTGGCTCCTCCCCAGGAGCCTCTTGATTGCCTGGGACGGGACGGGAAGTGTCAGGTGGCAGAGCTGGGGAGGGGGCTTCCTGTGCCGCTGGCCTTGTCGGGGTCTCCCCTGCGGTCGGGTCACTGACCTGTCCACAGGTTTCCGAGGGCCCTGCAGTCCTGGGCCGCGATTTCCCCACATTTGCAGCGGGGCCCAGTGAGTCAAGGCAGTCCCCGGCTCCTTCCCTCTGTGGGCCGCGCAGCCCTGGGTGCCTCCAAGTGTGAGTGTGAGGGATTCCAGCAAAGGGAGCCCTGAGCACCCAGATCCCCTCCTGCCCTGGGGCCCCTGAGCCTGGGTGGTCGGAGCCCAGGGCATCACCTTCCCCGTTTTGTCTTAAAGAATCTGAAAATCACAGAACCAAGAGCCCTGTGGTGCACACAGGCCCCGCAGAGGCTGGGGGTGCAGCCCGGGGCTGAGAGAGGGGAGGTGGGGACCTGGGAGGGGCAGAGCCCGGGACACAGAGAAAGGCCTGGTGTGACTGCAGCGGAGGGAGGAGGGGACAGGCAGTGCCTAGGGTGCGGCGTCCACCTGGAGCCTCAGAGGGGACAGCGCAGGCTCCGCTCAGCTCCGGGCTCTGCTTCTCTGCCCCGCAGGCCACACACAGGGCGGTGCTGACCTTGGATGACGACACATTTTCTGAGCGCATGTATTTCGATGTGGGCCCATGGCCCTCGGTGCCCACTTTCAAGTTCAACAGGCCCTTCCTGGTCATCGTCAAGGATGACAACAACAACTTTCCCGTCTTCGTGGGAAAGGTGGTCAATCCCAGCCAAGGCTAACAGCCCCTCGGCCTCAGCCCCGCCCCCGCCAGGCCCCGCCCCAAACACAATAAAGTCTGAGCCTCCTCCTAGAGTCCACCTGCGAACCCTGCCGCCCGGAGCCCATGTGGACTGCACTGTGATGGCGCCGCCTGTGGCCAAGCCCATGAGGTCCCTGTGCAGCACGGAGCTATGCAGGTGGGGATGAGTGTGGGGAAGCCACACCCAAGGCTCTGAGGCCCTCAGCTCCCCTACCCCTCCCTGTGTGGTCACCTCCCACTCTAAGGGGATCACAGCCCACCCTGGAGTCCACCACCATAGGTGCCACCCCCCCATTACCAGTCTGCCCCGCCCCCAATGCACCCCGCCCATCTCGTCTGCCCTGACCCCCATACTGCCAGGTCTCCAGGCCTCCACTCTGAGTCACACCTGGGTCTATGCACTGCGTGCCCACAACAAAAGGGGAAGACAGTGCTCCTGCTTGTCCCCTGAGTCACCCCCTCCCCCCTGCGCGGCCCCCTCCCATTCTCAGGGTGTCTGCTGGGAACAGAGGAGCCCTTGCTCCCTGGGCTGCGCCTGATCTGTCAGGGCCTCGGGGCCTGGACCCCGCCCTCCTCAAAGTCACCAGGACCACCAGGTCCCCAAGGCCAGTTCCGCCCTGTCCCTGTCTGCTACCCAGTCACGTGGTCGTGGTCCCCAGGATGGGGCTGAAGCCGTGACAGGGACTCCTGGCTGTGAGGGCGACAGCGGCACCTGTGGACCCTGTGGCCTCTCCCTCCGTGGCCCTGCCCGTGGTCTTCCCAGGACGGCCCGGCTCCCGTGCCTCTGCTTGAGCTGTCCCTGCGGCAGCGCTTGGCCCAGGGGCACGGGGCTCTTCCATCGCCCAGAGCAGAGGCCTCCAGCTCAGGGCACCTGCGCCCTGGCTCCCCAGGAGTGGGCTTGTCCAGGGGCATCCCTGCCCCTCCACAGCCTACCCCGTGTGCCCTGGCTCCCTCATGGGGCATCCCTGCCCTGCCCCAGCCTACCCCGTGTGCCCTGGCTCCTTCATGGGGCGTCTCTGCTCTGCCCCAGCCTGCCCTGGGGTCTCCGTGTGCACCCCCTGGTGGGGACAAGCAGGTTGAGGGATGCAGCACTTCCTGTGCTGTCATTCAACCTGGGGAAATGCCCACATTTCAAGGGGCCGGGTCTACCCTGGGCCACAGCTCTTCCCCACACAGCGGTTCTGCTCTTTTCAGGTTGGGTCTGGACTCAGCCGGGACCTCAGTGTGCACCGGTTCCTGTTATGGTAGCAGCGTTATCAGTCCCTGAAATGCTGCCATGCCTCAAGCCTCTCTCTCTCTCTCCATCATGTGATCTTCGTTAAATGATCAACTCTTGGGGGCTTCGGTGTCCCCCTGGGAGAAGCAGGTCCATGTAACTTGCCATGAGGTTGAATCAGATCGATGTAAAGAACACAGGTCCCCCGCCTGGAGCATGGAATCTGTGTGACCGCCCCATCCCTACGGTGGCCTTTGCTGGGCGACCGTGGGCAGCTGGAAGACGGGGTGCAATTCCTGAGAGAAATGGGAGGGAAGAGGCGGGAAGGGCGGCGGGTGCCCACTTCCGACACCAGCTTTTCTAAGCAGGATCTGTCCTTAGAGCGCCTGCTAGGTGTGTCTCTTTCTGATTGGAAGAGATCCAGCGACACCTATTTAACCCTAGGGGGCTTCACTGTCGCCCGGAGTCACCAGTCGGGGGCGGGCAGACAGCTGTGCTAGGATCGCAGCGAGGTGCAGCCAGGAAGCGGGACAGCATCGTCTCTCAGCTTTGCCTGCTTCCTCACGCTTTGTAAAGGTGTGTGAGGAAAGCAGAACACGGCTGCGGGGTCCAGCCGCCCCCGGATTCTAAACACAGTGCAGGCAGGGCAGGCAGCAGTTTCGCTTGCTACGCCACGGCACCAGCCCCCAGGTAATTTTTAAAAGTGTGTGCATCAGAAGACCTTATCCACATACTAAGGAGACAACCAATAGAGAGAAAATATCGGGAAATCGTGTATTGGATAGGAGGCAAGCATCCAGAGCAGGCAGGGAATCCCTAACACTATACGACCTCGTCAAACAACCACATTCAGAAATAGGTGAAAGACCGGAAGGCGTTTCTCCAGATACACCGCGTCCTTAGCACGCGAAAGAACTCAACCTCACAGCAACAGGTGCTTGCAAATCCAGACTGAAGCCAGCCGTCCCCTCACAGCACTGTGAGAGCTGCCCTTGGCATACAGCCTCGGGGAGCAGGTGTGGAAACCAGAATCCTTGTCCACTACCACGCTCATGTCCGGCGGCACCGCTGTTGCAGAAGTATGGACGTCCTGTATCAGCTGGCCCACCGGTTCCACTTCCGGGAATTGTTAAGTCGAATGAAAGTGGTGGACCCTCCCACTCAGCACGTTAGGAAACGAGGGTAAATGGTTCTCTCGCTCAAAGGCTACTGCTGGCTGCACGGCCCCCATGTGCACCCCCAGAGCCCACCTCAAGGGCCCTGTTCCTCCCCGGGGAACAGGGGGCACTTCTGCAGAGCTGCATGTCTACAAGGTGTGCAGAGTCGCAGACCCCGTGTGTATTCCCTGGAAGCCAAACATTCAGCCTCTCCCAGCCACGGCCACAAAACAAATCCGATGCCGAGAGCTTCAGAACCACGCCTGGGAGGCGGGCGCTGTGCCAGCCGTCTGCCCGCCTCCGCCTGCCCGTCCTGTTTGCTGGGTGTCAGCTCAGTTCACCACGTTGGAGGTGGCAGCATTCTGAGCCCACTTTGTCACGAATGCTTCCCAGTTCCAGAACCCCTTTCTCGTCCAAATAAATGTGGTTAAATTTAACTGGCATCGGAGAATTCCTCCACCCCGCCCTACCCCACCGACCCCCCCGAGCGGCTGTCCCCAGCAGGATGCAAATTTCTACCCCAGGAACAGGGAGCCAGCGCCAAGGTGCTCACCGAGGCCTCTCAAGTCTGCAGGTCTTCTAGGCGAGCTGAACTTTTCAATTTTTTAAATTTCTCTTAAGGGCAATAAGGGAGTTTTTTTGTTGTTGCTGTTTGTTTTTAAGATTTATTTATTTGAGAGGCAGAGTTACAGAGAGAGGGAGAGACAGAGAGAAAGGTCTTCCATTCGCTGGTTCACTCCCCAGTGGGCTGCAACAGCTGGAGCTGGGCTGACCCAATGCCAGGAGCCAGGAGCTTCCTCCAGGTCTCCCACGCAGGTTCAGGGGCCCAAGCACTTGGACCATCTTCCACTGCTTTCCCAGGCCACAGCAGAGAGCTGGACTGGAAATGGAGCAGCCGGGACTCCAACCTGCCCCCACTGTAGGCGGTGGCTTAGCCCACTACGCCACAGCACCGAAGCCGACCTTTTGGATTTGTGCTCACTTCGTGTCCCAGCGCTTTGACTTTTTTGAAGCAACTCTTTTTTGCTTCCATCTCTCTCCTCTCCCCTGCTTTGACGTAGTGGAATGAGCCAGGGGCTGTCAGACAGAATAGAAGTGGGTTCAGAGTTGATTTGCATTCAACAGTTTGAGACCAGATTGAATCCAGTTAAAGGCTTGGGGCTGGTATTTTTTATTTTCACTTATTTAGGGTCTTTTTTTAACCCAGCTTTCGTCCTGTGGGAGAGCATACAGTGCCTCACCGGGGAGTGTCAGTTCGCACAGGTCCCATGGAGCAAGGCTCCGTAGATGGATGAGGTCAGCCCAACCAAGGTCAGCTGGAGGTGCAGTCGCCCCACCACATGGTTTTGGTTTGGATAAAATCACCTATTTGTGGGTACATTAGACGGGGAAGGCACAAAGATCTTCAGAAAAGCAATAGGATGTATTTTAACTGGTGCTCGGAGACACATCAAAGACTAAACGAATTTGCCTCCTAAAACAAAACAAAGTTGCTTTGCACAAACCCAAATAAAATGCTGAGCTACACAGGAAGGGTTTGTATGGCCCTGGACTGAACAGACCCCCGACACTACCTGGATTTCTCCACTTCCGTCCTCTGGGAGAATTGTGCAACACTAAGTTACGGTGTAGCTGCAGATAGAGAATTGTGCAACACTAACAGTTAACGGTGCAGCTGCAGACAGCTGATGGATCTGCCACACAACCCTGCAGACTGAATGAGGGTGCACAAGTTGCATAGGGCTAAACTCATTTGGGGTCCCTGCTGCATGCCCTGAGCTAAAGCCACAGAGAAGAGTGGTCCTTGTGGGCACTGAGAGGTCACAGCCACGGCCACGGCCAGCCTGCAGTCAGGCGCAGTATCTAGGGGAGGTCCTCATTGTTGCAACCATTGCACCAACAGCTGGACTGGCGGAGCCTTCCTCTGAGCTAAGAAAGACTCTTCTGCAGATCCTGCGTGTTGTGGAAAGGCCACAGGACTCCAGTGAACAGGCTAACACCTGGTGAATTTCCTCTGTGTCTTTCTCTAACCTCCAGTGAAACATTGCTGGTCGTTCCATGCTACCACCTTTCCGTGGCCTCACTTTGACAGTGGCGAAGACCACAGCCGTTAACACAGCAGAGCTAGTGACTCCTTGAGTCGGTTTACAGGGAACTTCGCTGGGAGATCACGGGTTAATTCTCACTTGCACTAAAAGCTCAGAAACGTTCCGGTCAGGATTGCTGTTAGTACCCAAAAGACATGGTAAACCTTAGTTTAGTTAACATGCTATTTATCATGTGAAAATTTTTTAAAAATTATTTATTTATTTTATTTGAAAGTCAGAGTTACACAGAGAGAGGAGAGGCAGAGAGAGAGAGAGAAAGGTGTTCCATCTGATGGCTCACTCTTGGCCACAACACCCAGAGCTGTGCCGATCTGAAGCCAGGAGCCAGGAGCTTCTTCCAGGTCTCCCACGCAGGTGCAGGGGTAGAACCAGGCTCCCCCAATTTATAGCTCGGAACTTGTTTGCCCTGGGGCACCCTGGCCCTTGCTGATGGTGAGCAGTCATCACCCAGGGCGAGCACGCTGCGTGCTGCTCCTAAGTCCGTGTCCTGGGAGCTGCAGGGGGAATGCAGGTGCACGGGCAGCCTCCCTCTGTGTGGCACCAAGAGGACCCCACCGTGAATACAGCCAGAGAGGCAGGTGCCCCGGGGACCCTAGAGCCTCCTTCCTCCCTGGAGGGGGAGGTGTTGGCTGGGGGGGCGAGCCCTGTGCTAGGTCTCAGTGGAGCTGGACTAAAGAAAAAGCATGGCTGCTCCCCCATCACACCCTGCTCTTTGTTCCCCGGTCGCTGTTAGAGGAGGAAGACGAGCGTAGCACACATTCTGCTTCTTGGATAAAAGTGTTCGCTGTGTTCTGGGACAACATCTGAGCATTGGCAGGAGTTCCAGGGAGGCCCCTGGGTTTCTGGGGCTGATGGGTCCAGGCCACCTGTGTGCGGGCGCCCCCTGCTGGCCCACCTGCTCTTCACTCTCATCCCTAAATTCTGGCCACAGTCAGCAGTGCACTTGTGCAGGCTGCCCAGTGGCCTTGGATGAACAGGGTCCCTGCCTGGAGCAGAAAGCTGCTATGGTCTCCATGTGGTTGACCCCACAAGGACTCCTGTGTGACACGCTGGGTCCTCAGTGAGGTGACTGAGAGGTTTTTGATCTGTAAGAAGTGGGACTTTTTTTTTTTTTTTTTTTTTTTTTTTGACAGGCAGAGTGGACAGTGAGAGAGAGAGACAGAGAGAAAGGTCTTTCTTTTGCCATTGGTTCACCCTCCAATGGCTGCCGTGGCCAGCGCGCTGCGGCCGGCGCACCGCGCTGATCCAATGGCAGGAGCCAGGTGCTTTTCCTGGTCTCCCATGGGGTGCAGGGCCCAAGCACTCGGGCCATCCTCCACTGCCGTCCCTGGCCACAGCAGAGAGCTGGCCTGGAAGAGGGGCAACCAGGACAGAATCCGGCGCCCCGACCGGGACTAGAACCCTGTGTGCCGGTGCCACAAGGCGGAGGATTAGCCTAGTGAGCCGCGGCGCCAGCAGAAGTGGGACCTAGTGAGAAGTCAGTGCTGGGGCACCTTGCTATCAGAAGAGCGTCTTGCAGTTCTCACGGGGCCCTGTGCTTGTTCTTGGGAAGGGGATTGGCTGTGAAAGTCCAGCTCCCACCCTTCCGCCTTGACAAGTGATCCCTTGTCCCACATACATTCCCGCCGTTGGACTCCAGCCACCACAGGGGTGGCATCTCCAGTGTGGTGAGTTCTGTTTATAGTCAGAAGACAGGAAAGGACCAGCAGAGAGGACCTGGCTGGCTCAGTATGGGATTGGTCTCCTGGGCATGACTGGCATCTTTGTCCAGCAAGACCAGCAGCTCTCATTGGCTGAGGCTCCCTGCTCGGGTTGGGGCGTGGTCTGAGTGTTCCCCAAGGGGCCATTGTGATGGAAGCTTGTTTTACATGGTGGTGCTGGGAGGAGGTGGCTGAACCTTGGGGAGAAGCATCCCAGTGGGCTATCCTTAGGTCACTGGGGGTGTGCAGTAGATTTTGTGTGGCCCGTTCAGTTCTGCATAGAGGATTTCTACAAAAGGAACAGCCCTGGTGTGTGTGTGTGTGTGTGTGTGTGTGTGTGTATTCCTGCATCTCTCTCCTTCATCAACACATGACCCTTTGTTTGACACCTGCTCCTGCCATTGCCAACCATTTTTGCCATGAGACCCTCACCAGCACCCAACGGATGCGGGCACCTTGTCCTTGAACCCCCAAATCTCTGAGCTCAAGCATGTCATTGGCAGGTCGTTGACTTTGTCAGGGGACAAAAGGCTAACGCACGCCCTGGGTTACCAGGATCTACTTGTAGGTGATGGTATCGCTTGCTCATCAGGCCAGGTTATGGGGAGCTCTGTACAGGGGCTGCTTTGGGTCAAATTTATCACTCAAGTGTGGACTAGGTTGAGACCAAATTTAGTTTACAATAACAATTCTTTCCCAGGGTCATCCCCTCTACCTTGAGAGGTTGCCCAAGACCGTGGGCACAGGTGACACCACCATCCTCAGTCTTGACAATGAGTCCATTTGACCTCTGCTTAGTGCCCACACCTCAGTGTTCAGTGAGGTGGGTGACTGTTACATTTCATGTTTTGTTATTCCAACTGCAACAAGACCACCCAATGTGCAAAGACAGCTACGCGTGGGTACTAAAAACTTCCCAGTGATCACAAAGTCAGAGCAGGGTGTGACGGGGAGAAGCCATGCTTTTTCTTTAGTCCACGCAACCCCTGCCTCAAACACCTTCTGAGATGTTCCATGGCAGCTGCCTTTAGTTCCCAGGGGTCTGAGCATTAAAGCCTGGGACGTGATCGGAGGCTGGGAAACAGAATAGAGCAGGACCAGGCACCACTCCGTCCTGCTGCTCCTGTGTGGCCCTGTGCAGGTGGCGGCCTCCCTCCTGCTCCAGGTCCTCAGGGTGCAAGCAAAGGAAACGCTTCTCCCGCAGTGCCCAAGTGCCTCTGCAGGACGCTCCCTTTGCTGGAAACCTGACAGCCACAGAGGAGGGAATAGAGGCCCAGTGCCCCGAGTTCCTGCTCCTTACAGTTCACCAGGATCCTTCTAGAAGGAAATAGGACGGCTATCGTCAGCTCATTCCACGTGGGAGACGGAGGCTGAGATGGAGTGCTGAGGTCGGTGGTTCGGGAAACTTGGGCAGCTGCTAAAAGGGGCGGCCTGGTGGGATCATCATGGAAGGCTTCACAAGCCACAGTCCCGAGCCTCACTGTGCTCACGACAAAGGGAGTGGAATCCCACGCTCGCCACGTGAGTGCAGAGCACGCCGTCTCCAGGTGATGGCCTGAGTCACTCCAACATGTCTCTGGGCCCCAGGAGAGAAGTCACGTGTGGCGTGGGCTTTTGCAGTGTCTCAGTGTCACTGGTCTGCATCCTGCTTGGGGTCGTGCATGTCAGACTCGACAGGAGGGGCTGCGGGAGGATGAGGGGTCTTAGGTCTGTCCCCAAGCACGGCTCTCACAGCACAGGAGGGGCTGCACCCTCCTGGTCACGACAAACACTCCTGCGAGGCACTCGGCTCTCAGCTCCACCCCCCGCTCTGTGCAGACACAAGGGGCTCTAGACACCGCCCAGGACAGGCTCCCTGGTAGAAAGGGGCCTGGCGACGGCACACGGCTGACACCGATGGAGTCCCCACGGCTCGGGTGCCTGTGTAGGCCCTGGATGTGTGAGGATTCCCTGGCCCACTCGACGACTCCAGGAGGGGCTGAGCAGCAGAGAGCCTGGGTCTCCGGTGGCCACAGGGCTCTGAGACTCTGTCCTTGCTGGTGGCCTGGCACCTGGGGTTCCGCAAGACTAATCCACTTCAGGGCAGGACAGCCAGGCCCTGGGAGGTGGCCAGCCCCGGGCAGCACACACCTGGCCAGGGGCTGGAGCTGTGCCAGGCTCATTTCAGGACAGGAGTCTCTGGTCACATGGGAACTGAGTGTCCCCACGCCCCCTGGACAGCGCTATAAGTCCCCGAAGGCTGTGCGTGAGGTGGGACGCCAGCACCGCTGGTCCAGCCCCACAAGCTGCCTGAGCACCCGCAGGTTCTGCTGAGCCTCCTGAGCTGCCGTGGGGGTGAGTGCTGGGCCCACTCCACACGGGGGAAACTGAGGCACGCAGAGCTGTACTCCTGTGGGCAGAGCCAGGACTGAGCGCTGGCAGCCAGGCCTCGGTCATGGTACGGGGCAGTCAGGTGGGAGACGCCATGGCCTCACTGGGCAGCTCCCGGCACACAGGGCCCACATGGACAGGTGCCGGGGAGGGGGAGCTGATTGAGTGCTCCTTGCCCTCCTGCTCCCGCCCCGCCTGGGCTCAGACTCAGCCTGTGTCTCCTGGGCCTCACCTGGCTCCCTCCCACCTGCAGGGTCCGGAGGAGGACCCCCACCACAGCCCCTCCCCACTGCTCCCGGTCCTCCTCGGGGTCCTCCTTTCTCCTTCAGCTCCTTTGAACCCCCAGCCGAGCCGCAGTCCCAGACCTCAGGTTGCAGATTCCTGCCCACCCCCTCCGCAACCTGGAAGAGAAAGGGGGGCCCTCTTACCTCTGGCCCATGGTGGCCAGCTACCCAGAATCCCACAGGCGGCCTGGGTCCTCTCACTTCTGCAGTCTCTGTCCACCCTCCTGCCACAGGGGCCCTGCTCTTGACCTCTTGGTTGCAGCTGTGGCCCTGAGACGGCCAAGTGTTCTCTAACCCCTCTGGTAACCTGGCTGCCTTGGCTATCACCCCACCTCCGTCGCACCTGGGCCCGTGACCGTCTTCCTGTGCCCCCCTCCCTCAATCTGACGCTGGGAGGTGCAACCCCCTCCCTTTGCCCAGAACCCTGCACTCTGCCGTCCCTCCCGTCAGGGCGATGTCCCCGTGGTACCCACGTACCCACTGAGGATGGGGTCAGCGGGCTCACTCTTGGCCCCAGTCTCACGCACAGCTGATGCTCTGCAGACCTGGGCTCAACACACCTGTTGTCAGCACACCTGGGGCTTGCTGGGGACACCAGGGCTAGGCCACTGAGTGGCCATCAGGGGGCTCTGCCCATGTGTGGGGCAGAGACCCCAGACTCTGCTCAGGGCACGCACAGGATGGCTCCGGGGCTGCGGCTCCAGGAAGGGGCTCAGTGAGCGCATCCCCGCCTCTCCTGCAGGGAGTAAACTCTCAGGGGACGGCACCTGCTGTACTCAGTGCAGCTGGCCAGAAGCGGGCACCTGTGCTCCCCAGCTCTGCCTGGTCGGCTGTGGTCCTTGCTCAGCTTCCTAGCATGCCTGCCTCGACTTCCTCACCTTGGAACAAGGACGCACAGGACGCGGCTCGTGGGCAAAGGCGATGTGTATGAATGTCTCGGGGACAAGCGCTGTCCCCGTGCGGCTTTGCCTTCCCACGCACCTCCATGAGGGCTTCGGCATGACCATCCAAAGCGAGGACACAGGTGGTGCTGAACACCACTCTGTGTGTCTGGGACTTTCAGACTCCTGTAGTGGTCGCTATAGAGCATGGGTTGTGAGACTAGATGCCAGCCCCCTGTGGGCTGCCAGAGCGCCACCACTCTTCCCCTTATCTGACTGCATCCTGGCGCCACTTCCCAGTCTCCGGCAACCGTGATCCCTCTCTTCTTCCCCAAGTTCAGTTCTGGTCATTTTCACAAGCAAAGAAGAACAGGTGGCATTTGTCAGGCCGAGCCTGGCTCCTCTCGCCTGCCACAATTCCATCCACCTAGATGCAAATGAGACACTTTTCTTCTTCTGTAGAGTTAGTTGAATAATATTCTGTTGTATACACACCACACTCCATTTATCTGTTTATCTAGTGATGGCCACTTTGACTGATTTCATGTCTTGGCTGTTGCGACTACTGCAGCAATGAACAGAGGAGCTCAGGTACAGCTTTGGAATAACAATGTTGTTCCGGTTATGTACACACACCCCAGTAGTGGGACTGCTGGATCATGTGGCTGTTTCCTTTCTATTTTTTTAAGAAATCGCCACACTGTCTCCACAGTGGCTGCACTAATTTACATTCCACCAACATGCATAAGGCTCCCCCTTCTCCACATCCCGGCCAGCATTTGTTACTCTGTGTTTTTGATGCTGGACGTTCTGACAGGGGTAATGTGATATCTCACTGTGGTTTTGGTTTGCATTTTCCTCAGGGTTAGTGATAGTGAGCATTGTCCAAATATTCATTGGCCATTTCTATTTCTTATTTTCAGAAGTGTGTATTCAGCTCCTTTACCCATTCCTTTATTGGACTGGTTGCTTTGTTGTTGTTGAGTTTTTTGAATTGCTGATAGATTCTTGATGTTAATACTTTCTTGAAGAAGTCGCTGCAAATATTTTTTCCCATTCTGTCCAATGTCTCCCTCTGTTCACTGTTTCTCTTGCTGCGAAGAAGCTTCTGAGCGTCACGTAACCCATCTGTCTCGTTTTGCTTTTGTAATCTGCACGTTTGAGGATCTCACCCAAGAAATTTCAACCTAAAACAATGTTTTCAATGGTTTCCTCCGTGTTTCCTCTAGCATTTTTACAATTCAGGTCTTACATTTAGGTCTTCGATCCATCTTGAGTTGATTTTGTATATGGTGGGAGGTAGTGATCTAACTTCATTTTTGACAGATGTATATCCAGTTTTACCAACACCATTTATTCAAAAGACTATACTCTCAGCATTGTATGTTCTTGGCACCTTTGTCAAAGTCAGTTGGCTGTATGTACTGGATTGATTTCTGGGCTCTTTATTCTGGTCTATTTGTGTACATGCTGATTTCTCTGCCGGCACCACGCTGTTTCAATTACTCTAGCTTGTAGTGTGCTTTGAAGTCAGGTATTGTGATGTTGCCTGCCTTATTTTTTTCCTTAGGATCACTTTAGCAATTCTGAATATTCTGTGGTTTCATAAGAATTTTAGGGTTGTGTTTTCTAATTCAGTAAAGACTGTATTAATATTCTGAAGGGGATTTCATTGAATTTGTGGATAGCTTTAGATAGTACCGACATTTTAATAAAATCAATTATGTCAATCCATGAACATGGGATACTTTCCCACCTTTTGTATTCTCTAATATTTCTTATATCAATGTTTTATAATCTTCACTGTGGAGATTTTTGCTTCTTTGGTTAGTTTTACTCATTGGGTGCTTTGTAGCTATTATGAATGGAATGGCTTTCTTAATTTCTCTTTCAGTGAAATAATTATTGGTGTATAATAATGCTATTTCTCTATATTAATTTTTTATCCTACAACTTTACTGCACTGGTTTAACAGTTCTAATACCTTTTGGTGGTGTGGTTAGGTTTTTCCATATAGACATAAAGTTACATCATCTACAACCATGGATAGTTTGAGTTTCTCTTTTCCAATTTCAATGTCTTTTGTTTCTTTTTTCTTCTGAATTGTTCTTCCTAATGCTTGTAACACTTCACTCAATAGGAGTGATGAAAGTGGGCATCTTTCTCTTGTTCTAGATTTGAGGGGAAATGCTGTCAGTTTTTCCCGATTCAGCATGATATTGGTTGTGGATTTGTTAAGATATTAACATTAAGGTATGTCCCTTGTAGACTTCATTTGTTGAGAGTTTTTTATCATGAAAGAACATCGAATCTTATCAAATGATTTTCTGCCTCTATTGAGATGGTCAAATGTTTTTGTTTTCAGTCTGTTGATGTGATTTATTATATTTCTTTGTGAATGTGTGAATGTTTTGATGTGTTGTGTTTTCATTTTCATCTGCTGCAAGAAAGTTTTTCATTTCCCTTTTAATTTTTTCAATGATTCACAGTCACTCAGGAGTATGTAGCTCAATTTCCATGTATTTTCAGAGTTTCCATTTTTCTCTGCTGTTGCTTAGTCAAGATTTTTCCATTGTGATAAGAGAAGACACATTATACGATTTCAATTTTTAAAATTTATTGAGATGTGATTTGTGGCCTAACATATGATGTAATCTGGATAATGTTCAAGTGCTATTGAGAATATAAATTTTGTAGCTCTTTGGTGAAATTATCTAAAATATCTGTCAGGTCCATTTTCTCTGTAGTATAGTTCAACTCTGTGACTTTCTGTCTGAGGATTTGCTCATTGATGAAAGTGGGTTGATGAAGTTCACAACAATAATATTGCTTTCCATCTTTCCCTTAAGATCTAATAATATTTGCTTTATATATTTGAGTGGCCCTGTTTGGGTGCATACATGTTGACACCTGTTATATCTTCTTGCTATTTAGAATCTTTTGACAATATATAGTGACTTTGTCTCTTTTTACATTTTTAAAGTCTGGGCTTTTAAACTTATTTGTATGTGGAGGAGGGAGAGATACAGAGAATGAGCAAAGGAGGCAGAAACACAGATGCAGAGACAGCTGCTATCCACAGGCTTATTCTCCAAATGCCTTCAATGGCTGGTGGCTGGGAGCCAGGAACACAACCCAGGCTTCCCTCTTGGATGGCAGGAATATAGTTACTTGAGTCACCACCATTGCCTCCCAAGGTCTACATTGGAAAGAAACTGGGTCAGGAGCCAAAGCCAGAATTCTTTTGCATATTCTGATATGGGATGCAGGTGCCTTCAGCACTACAAAGAACACCCAGTGCCTGTTGCATCTGATAAGGGCACAGCTACTCATGCTTGCTTTTGGTGTCTGTTTATAGGGATGCCTTCTCCCATCCTTCTCTGTTAGTCTATGTGTGTCCTTAACAATGAAGTATGTTTCCTATAGGCAGCAGATAGTTTGGTCCTGGGTTTTTATATTCCTTTGGCCAGTTTATATCTTTTTGGTTTTAGAGTTTATTGAGTGACACAGAAAGAGAGATATCTTTCAGCTGCTAGTTTACTCCCCAAAATTCTGCAATAGCCAGGACTGGGCCAGGCCAGAGGTAAGAGCCAGGCACTCCATCTGGGTCTCCTACAGATACAGCAGTGTCCTAAATACTTTAGCCATCACCTGCCGCCCCCCGCAGGATGCACATATGCAGGTTATTGGATCCAAAGACAAGGAGAGACTAGATCCTGGGTACTACAATATGGAACGTAGGCATTCCAAGCAGTGGCTCAACCTGCTGTGCTACAATGCACACCTCAGTCTATATCTTTTGACTGGAGAATTTAATCCATTTACATTTATTTGTTAATATGGATAGGTAAGGTCTTATTCTTTTGCTGTTTTCTGATTGTGCTGTATTTCTTGTTCCTTTCTATCTCATTATTTATCATTGTTGGTGAACAGCATTGTGCAGAGGTGGCTTTGATCCTTTTCTCTTTTCTAATTTGTGTGCCTGTGTTATAAGTGAGTTTTATTCTTTTATGCTTTTTCATGGATTGTAAAAATCCGTTAATCACCACTTGTACGTCAAGTCTGGTTGGGATGAATTCCTTCAGCTGGTGCTTCTGAGAGAAAGATTTATTACGCTCTGGTCTGTGCAGGACTGCTTTGCTGTTAGACCCAGCAGTGCTCCAGGTGGGCAGGTGTCATTTCTTCCCAGACTTGGAATATGACATCCCCTTCTCATTTGCATGGTGAAGCTTGTGTTAGCCGTCTGCTGTTCCTCTGGACTGAATTCCCTTATGCGTCATTTGTCACGAGTGTGGCAATCCCTGCCCCTCTCTCTCTTGCAGGACGATGCCGTTCTCCGCTGTGTGGGGTCTCCTCCTGCTGGCAGGCCTGTATGGCCAGGTGGCTGGCTCCAAAGACAAATATCTTGAGGAGGAAGGTGCATCCCAGCCTGATCTTCAGGACCCAGAGATTCCAGCCTGCCAACAGATTTACCACAGCATTGCTGATGTTTTTTTAAACTTGTACCGAAACCCAAAATTCTGGCCAACAGACACCAACACCTTGTTCTCGCCAGTGAGCATCACTGCTGCTGTTGCCACTCTCTCCCTGGGGACCAACGCTGACACTCAGACTCAGGTCATGAAGGCCCTGGGGCTCAACCCCCAGAAGGTGGCCAAGGCTCAGCTGTACCAGTGCTTACAGCAGCTGCCCTACATCTACCACCAACCAGACATCCAGCTGCAGCTCACCGCTGGCAGCTACCTGCTCACTGACCACACCCTGACACCGATAAAGCCGTTTTCTGGGAGCAACAAGCTGTCCCACTCAGAAACCATCACCATGAACTTCAAGGACCCTGAACGGGCTCAGCAACAGATCAGCAACTATGTGGAAAAGGAGACCCAAAGGGAAATCATGGGTTTGGCCAAGGATCTTATGACTGATGTGGATTCTCTCATCCTCAATCACATTACCTTCCGAGGTAAGACGGAGCGCGGCCTGAGCTGGTTCTCATGAACTGACCTGGATACAGGCTCCACTGCGAGTGCTCAGCCTTCCCTGACAGTGTACTATGGAGGGTGGTGGGGCGTCTCAGCGTGGCCTCTCCCACTGCACACACACAAACCATGGTGCATTCTCCACAACCAGACAGGATGCCCCAAACCCTTCTGC